>NC_029774.3:78414158-78437379 GCF_000817695.3 Arachis duranensis | reverse complement strand
AGAACACCAAACTTAAAATTTTTAGAAAACCAAGGTAAATTTTTGAAAATTAAAGAAAGATCAACAAGAAAACACCAAACTTAAAGTTTGGCACAAGATTAAATTAAGAAAAATTATTTTTTTTAAAAAAAAGATTTTAAAAAGAAGATGCCCAATTGCCAAGAACATAGGCCAACACTATAACCAACTGAGCTAAAAATGTAATATATTTTAAAGATGTATTATTTTTATGGATAAAAGTATAATTTCTGAAAGTTGATATTTTGAAAAAAGCACAAGAAAAACAAGAAAAGACACAAAACAAGAAAAACTCAAGATCAAACAAGAAAAATAAACAAGAACAACTTGAAGATCAATGAAGAACGAAGAACACAAGTTCGAAAATTTAGAGAAAAATATAAAATATGCAATTAACACCAAACAAGACACTAAACTCAGGAAAAAAATTAAAAATTGATAAAGAAAAATAATATTTTTGAAAAATTTTTAAAAAGGGATAATAGAAAATGCAAGTCTAGTGAAAAAAAGGATAAATTCTTCCTAATCTAAGCAACAAAATAAACCTTTAGTTGTTCAAACTCGAATATTCCCCGGCAACGGCGCCAAAAACTTGGTGCACGAATTTGCAATCCATACAACTAACCAGCAAGTGCACTGGGTCGTCCAAGTAATACCTTACGCGAGTAAGGGTCGATCCCATGGAGATTATTGGTTTGAAGCAAGCTATGTTTATTTTATTAATCTCAGTCAGGATACCAATAAGGTTATTTGGATTTAATTGTAAGAAGTAAAAGTATTTGGAATAAGGAATTGTTACTTTATTAATGGAGAATATGTTGGAGTTTTGGAGATGCGTTGTCCTCTGAATTTCTGCAATGTAATATTCAACTCAATTATTTGTAAAGTTCCATCCATGGCAAGCTGTATGTAGGGTGTCACCATTGTCAGTGGCTACTTCCCATCCTCTCATTGAAAACGGTCCAGATGCTCTGTCACAGCACGGCTAATCAGCTGTTGGTTCTCAATCATGTTGGAATAGGATCCATTGATCCTTTTGTGTTTGTCATCACGCCCAGCAATCGTGAGTTTGAAGCTCGTCACAGCCATTCAATCATTGAATCCTACTCGGAATACCACAGACAAGGTTTAGACTTTCCGGATCCTCAAGAGTGGCCGCCATCAGTTCTAGCTTATACCACAAGGATTCTGATTAAGGAAGCTAAGAGATGCTCATTCAATCTGATGTAGAACGGAGGTGTTTGTCAAGCACACGTTCATGGATTGAGGAAGGTGATGAGTGTCACGGATCATCACCTCCTTCACAATTAAGCGCAAATGAACATCTTAGATAGGAACACACACACGTTTGAATGAAATAGAAACAATTGCATTAATCCATTGAGACGCTGCAGAGCTCCTCACCCCCAACAATGGAGTTTAGAGACTCATGCCGTCAAAGTGTATAAATTTTAGATCTAAAAATGTCATAAGGTCCAAAGTTAATCTCTAAAAGTTGTTTAAATAGTAAACTAGTAACCTAGGTTTATAGAAAATGAGTAAACTATGATAGATGATGCCGAAATCCACATCTGGGGCCCACTTAGTGTGTGCTGGGGCTGAGACTTTAGCTTCTCACGTGCTTGGGGCTGTTTTGGGCGTTCAACGCCAGGTTGTAACCTATTTCTGGCGTTGAACTCCAGCTTGTAACCTGTTTCTGGCGCTGGACGCCAGACAGCAGCATGATACTCGCGTTGAACGCCAGTTTACGTTGTCTATATTCGCACAAAGTATGGACTATTATATATTTCTGGAAAGCCCTGGATGTCTACTTTCCAACGCGGTTGAGAGCGCACCAATTGGGCTCCTGTAGCTCCAAAAAATCTATTTCGAGTGCAGGGAGGTCAGAATCCAACAACATCAGCAGTCCTTTTTCAGCCTAACTCAGATTTTTGCTCAGCTCCCTCAATTTCAGCCAGAAAATACCTGAAATCACAGAAAAACACACAAACTCATAGTAAAGTCCAGAAATATGATTTTTGCCTAAAAACTAATAACATTCTACTAAAAACTAATTAAAACATACTAAAATCTACATGAAATTACCACCAGAAAGCGTATAAAATATCCGCTCATCAGGACCTCTCCATACCAGCTTGTGTATGGAAAAGCCAGTCATCTACCAGTGGAACTGGAACACAAGGCTTACTGGGAAGCCAGGTTCCTAAACCTTGATGCTAAGGTAGCTGGAGAGAAGAGATTACTCCAGTTGAATGAGCTAGAGGAGTTCAGACTCAATGCTTTTGAAAATGCTAAAATTTACAAGGAGAAAGCAAAAAGGTGGCATGATAGAAAGTTGTCATCTAGAGTCTTTGAGCTAGGACAGAAGGTTCTGCTATTTAACTCTAGGCTCAGATTGTTCCCTGGGAAACTGAAATCCCAGTGGAAGGGACCATATGTGATTACAAGTGTGTCACCATATGGATATGTAGAGCTTCAAGATATTGACTCTAACAAAAAGTTCATTATTAATGGGCAGAGAGTCAAATATTATCTTGAAGGCGATGTTGAGCAAGAATGCTGAAAGCTGAGACTAGATTAAAGCTCAGTAAAGTCCAGCTAAAGACAGTAAAGAAGCGCTTGTTGGGAGGCAACCCAGCCATCAGCATAAATTAGATGTTTATAACAATTATATGAGTCATCTTATTTTGTTATTCATGTAATAATTCAAAAAAATGAAGGTTCAGAACATAAAGCAGAGGAATCACAGAGAAAAAGAGCTCACTAGCGTAAAAACGCCAGTAACGATAGCATTCTGGGCGTTTAATGCCAGAATGAGCAACGTCCTGGGCGTTCCAAAAAATGCCCAGTGATAAAGGATTTTTGGCATTTAACGCCAGCCAGGGTACCTGGCTAGGCGTTAAACACCCAAATTGGCCAGCAGATAGGCGTTAAAGCCAGAATGGATACCATTCTGGGCGTTTAATGCCAGAACAGCAGGGGGAGGGGAATTTCGTTCCGAATTCATTTTTTTTCAAATTTTCTTGTTTTAATTCATAATTTTCTGCATAAAAACATTACGAATATTCATCTTTCAATCCCCATTTCAAAAATTATTAATTTTATAAATTTTTCTTAATTCCTTTTCAATTCTTTTTCAAAAACATTTTTAAATCTCATTTATCTTTCCAATCTCTTTCCAAATCTTTTTAAATCATCCATATTATCTTTTATTTTTTAGATGCATCAACAAAAATTTAGATTTTAATTCCTTATATCTTTTTCATATCTTTCAAATTTTTAAATCTATCTTTTTCATATCATGTTTATCTTTTATCAATCATATATTTTTATTTTTTTCTAAAATTTCGAACCCAGTCCCCCCTCCCTTTTGAAAGCATGTTCAGCCTCCCGCTTGAGCCATCTTTCGAATCCTTCTCTCCTTCTATTCCTTTTATTTCTTTTCTTTTGCTTGAGAACAAGCAAAGCTCTAAGTTTGGTGTATTTTTTTGTGATCATTGACCAAGATTATGGCCCCTAAAGGAAAACAAATCACTCTAAGAGGAAAGAAAGAAAATAATCCAAAACCACAATGGATACATGAGAGGTTCTGCACCAAAGAACATGCAGACCATTACTTCAAAATTGTGGGCAGAAGATCAGTCATCGCGGAAGTTAAATTCGATCTGAAAGAAGACGAATATCCGGAGATCCAAGAACGGATTCAAAAAAAGGCTGGGAAGTCCTAGCTGATCCTGAGGCACTTGTGGGAAGAAACATGGTCCACGAATTTTATGCAAATCTATGGCTGACAAATAAGCAAAGATCAGAGGGAACTGCCTTCCACACCTTTCGGACTATGGTCAGAGGGAAGATTATTTACTTCCACCTTGATAAAGTGAGAGAAGTCCTTAAACTTTCTCAACTACAAGATGATCCAGAATCCTTTAATAGGAGAATGGCTAAAGATAAAAAGTTAGATCAAGTTCTAGAGAATATATGCCTCCCTGGAACTAAGTGGATAACCAACACAAAAGGTGTCCCAAACCAACTGAAGAGAGGAGATCTCAGACCAGTTGCTAGGGGCTGGCTGGATTTCATTGGGCGTTCTATTCTTCCCACCAGTAACCACTCTGAAGTCACTGTCAAGAGGGCGGTGATGATTCACTATATTATGCTGGAAAAAGAGGTGGAGGTTCATCAGCTAATTCCTTATGAAATTTATACATTTGCACACAAGGAATCCACTAAAGCCAAGTTGGCTTACCCAAGCTTGATCAGTTTGTTATGTAAAGATGCTGGGGTGAAGATATGTGTAGATAAGTATATCCCAATTGAACGCCCAATCACCAAAAAGGTAATGGATGGACATCAAGTTCAAGACAACCTCAGCAAGAGGAGGGTGCATGAACTCCTTCCAGAAATTGCTCAATTTGACTATTGGGCCTGCTTAGAAGCATCTGTCACCAAGCTGCAAGAAGGTATAGATCAACTCAAAGAAGAGAAGCATAATCAGAACAATATGCTTTGCAAATTGCTCAAGGAACAAAAGCAGCAAGGGCTTGAGCTACAGGAGCTGAAGCGCCAGAGGCTATCCCTTGAAGCGCCAGGCGTCTCACAGATTGAAGGAGTACCTACCTCCCAAAATCAAGGTTGTTGAGTCCTAACGCTGTGATAACTTCTGTTATTAGGGACCTATATTAAGAATTGCATGAGCATTAGTATTAGGATTGCATGATCAATAGTATTAGAATTGCATGAGCATTAGTATTAATTTTTCTTTATCATTTTGGGTATAATTTAATTTTCTTATCATCATCAAACATGAATAAAATAGTAGATTTTTTTAGAAGAGCAAGGGTGCAAATATCTCGACTATATAATAAGAAAAATTCAAATTATTTATATCTGGTGGCATTGCTTTAGCTCTCTGAATGAATACATAAACAGTGCATAATTTTTTTACTGAAGTTTAAGTAATGTTTGGCTCTTGAAAGAAGGACGTAAACAGAGAAATGTTATTGATAATCTGAAAAATCATAAAATTGATTCTTGAAGCAAGAAAAAAAAAACAAATCAGAAAAGCCAATAACCCTTTAAACCAAAAGGCAAGGGTAAAAATGATCCAAGGCTTTGAGCATTAATGGATAGGAGGGCCCAAATGAATAAAATCCTGGCCTAAGCGGCTGAATCAAGCTGTCCCTAATCATGTGCTTGTGTCATGAAGGTCCAAGTGAGAAGCTTGAGATTGAGTGGTTAAAGTCGTGATCCAAAGCAAAAAGAGTGTACTTAAGAACTCTGGGCACCTCTAACTGGGGAGCAAAGCTGAGTCACAATCTGAAAAGGTTCACATAGTTAGGTGTCTGTGGCATTTATATATCTGGTGGTAATACTGGAAAACAAGATGCTTAGGGTCACGGCCAAGACTAAAAAAGTAGCTGTATTCAAGAATCAACATACTAAACTAGGAGAATCAGTAACAGTATCTGCATGCTGAGTTCTGAAAGAAGCCAATCATTCTGAGTATCAGGGGATAAAATGAGATGCCAAAACTATTTAGAAGCAAAAAGCTATAAGCCCCGCTCATCTAATTTGAATTTGAGCTTCATTGAAGACTCTGAGACTTTATTGCACCACGATATTCTTTTCATCCTATTTTATTTGTCTAGTTACTTGGGTACAAGCAACAGTTTAAGTTTGGTGTTGTGATGAACGGATATTTTATACGCTTTTTGGTAGTGTTTTCTTAGCATGTTTTATTCACTTTTTGTTATATTTTTATTAATTTTTATTCAAAAATCACATTTCTGGACTTCACTATGGGTTTGTGTGTTTTTCTGTAATTTCAGATATTTTCTGGCTAAAATTGAGAGACCTGAGCAAAAATCTGATTTAGAGGCTGAGAAAGGACTGCAGATGCTGTTGGATTCTGACCCTCCTGCACGTGAAGTGAATTTTTTGGAGCTACAGAAGCCCAATTGGCGCGCTCTTAATTGCATTGGAAAGTAGACATCTTGGCTTTCCAGTAATGTATAATAGTCCATACTTTTTCCGAGATTTGATGGCCTAAACTGGCGTTAAACACCAGCCAGAAACCCATTTCTGGCGTAAAACGCCAGAACTGGCACCAAAAATGGAGTTAAACGCCCAAATTGGCACCAAAGCTGGCGTTTAACTCGAAGAGTGGCCTGTGCAAGTGAAAGCTTCAGCGCTCAGCCTAAACACTCACCAAGTGGACCCCGAAAGTAGATTTCTGCACTATCTGCACTTAGGAACTCATTTTCTGTAAACCTAGGTTACTAGTTTAGTATAAAAGCTACTTTTAGAGATTTATTCAAGGACTTATGAAATTTTTACATTTCATATTCTATCTTTGATGGCATGAGTCTCTAAACCCCATAGGTGGGGGTGAGGAGCTCTCCTGTGTTTCAATGGATTAATGCAATTACTACTGTTTTCCATCCAATTATGTTTGCTTCTATTCTAAGATATTCACTCATACTTTAATGTGATGAATGTGATGATTCGTGACACTCATCATCATTCTCAAATCCATGAACGCGTGCTTGACAACCACTTCCGTTCTATCTGAGCTCAACGTAGTCATTGGACGGCAGCTTGAGTGCGTATCTCTTGGGCTCCTGATCCACGAGTTTGACTGCTTTTCTTGACAACAGAGCATTCGAATCCGTTAGATCATAACCTTCATGGTAAAGGCTGGAAACAATTGGCAGCATTCTTGAGATATGAAAAGTCTAAACCTTGTCTGTGGTATTCCGAGTAAGATCTGGGAAGGGATGACTGTGACGAGCTTTAAACTTGCGAATGTTAGGCGCAGTGACAGTGTGCAAAAGGATAAATGTATCCTATTCCGACACAAGTGAGAACTGACAGATGATTAGCCCTGTGGTGAGAACCGTAGCTGGACCATTTTCACTGAGAGGATGGATGGTAACCGTTGACAACACTGATCCACCAACACATAACTTGCCATAGAAGGAGCCATGCATGTTTGAAGAAGAAGACAGTAGGAAAACAGAAATTCAGAGGGCCGAGCATCTCCGAAATCCTAACCTGTTCTCCATTACTGAATAACAAGTATCATCTACTTCATGTTCTTTTAATATTTGCAAACAAAAATCCTTTTATTATTAAACTCCTGACTAAGAGTTATAGGATAACCATAGCTTGCTTCAAGCCAGCAATCTCCGTGAGATCGACCCTTACTCACGTAAGGTATTACTTGGACGACCCAGTGCACTTGCTGGTTAGGTGTGCGGAATTGCAAAAGTGTGATTGCAATTTCGTGCACCACCATTCATCTCTTTTTTTACACTCACTCATGCATTTTCTTTCTAATTCACACACATATGCATTCTTTATTTAGCATTATCATTATCATTATCATTATCATTTCTTTTTTTTTCTTTTTCTCTTTTTTTTCAAAAGTATATATGCCAAAATTTCTCTTTCTTTTATCACCAAAGAGGGATGCATATGTTTTGAGTAATAGATGCATAAGTGTTTACCCATTTTTCTAAATTTTCACAATGAATACCCATAATAAACTCATTACCAAAGTTTCTCCACAAATTCCCCCCACACTTGAGTAACACACACTTCTCAACCTAAGGTAATCAAAGATACAATTCATGGACAAAAATATTTTTTCACTTAGGGCAAATGATGTGCTTAATATTAGAACAAAAGGAGAATTAAAAGGCTCAAAAGTGGGTTACAAAGGTAAATGTAAGGGTTGGCCATATGGGTTCGCAAAAATGGCCTCAATCATACTAAATGCATTTAAAACATCAGATATAGGACATAAATATTCAAGCAAATCTAAGATCACAATCATAAAGAAGTATAGCACACAAGAATAAAATTTGTGGTTGAAAATGTGCAAACACACAATTGAAGCTCAAATCTCACTTGGTGTTTTGTTCTAGCTCTTTTCTATGTTTCATAAAAATACTTCAAGCAAGTTGAAAAATAAGTTTTCGAATTTAATCAATGGAATGCCCTAAAAGAGATTTCTTGAAAATTCCTTTGTTGTTTTCTACCAAACTTATTTCTTATTCAAGGCAACATGCAAACACTTACTGCTATAAAACTATAAGCAAACTTAGGTATATATATGTATATAAAAGCAAATTAAGAAAAGTGAAACACAATGAAATATTCACAACTATTTAAAAAAGACGTAATAACTAAGAACTAGAAATTAATGCAAAGTGTTCCGAAAGAAAGATTTACGCCCCAAAGTTGTGGATCCTCCCCCACACTTAAACATTGCATGGTCCTCCGTGCATGCACATAATCTGGGGGTGAAGAGATGTGAGGCTCCGCCTTCAGCTGGTGGGCACTGGGGCTCGGGTTGCTGTAGAAAATAAATAAACAAGAATTGAGGAAGTGGTCTTAAAAATGTGATATGATAAAAGACAATGTGTTCATTCTAAGCGTGCATGGTTTAGAAAACACACATTGGTCGGGTAAAAATAGTAACCACATAATCAAAAGAAATAGTACGTGTTCCTCAATTAATTAGCCTAGGTTGCAAATAAAGAATAAGTAAGAGATAAGGCACAAACAAACATAGGTAACCGCAACTAAAGTGAATTGAATATATGAGATATTGGATATTGAAATTGTGCAAGTAAAAATATAAAATTGATATAGAAGCACAATAAACAATAACCAACCCAATAATGAAAAGAAAACTCCTTATTCATCTTGAAACATAGTGAAATAGCCACATGGTAAAGGTACTTGTTGCAAAAAGTGACAAGTTTGATAGGAATCAAGTTGATTCACTCAAACAAATGCAAAGCATTAATAAGAAACAAGTACCGGTCATGTGATGAATTTGATATAAAGGTCATGATAAACAAGTAATTCAATTCAATTCACTAAAGTAAAAGTGCACAATTCATGATTAAGTTACAACAAGGATATAGTCTAATGCATATGGGAGCTACAACATATGAATCAAACTCAAAATGTATTGAGGCAATTAAACAAAGACTTGATGCTTAGTGCACATATTCATAAAAAATTAAACCAAAATTTAAAACAAGAAGCAACCCAATCAACATCAAGCAAACACTTGCATCTTATTTAATTAACAAATAACTAAACCAAAACTAATATAATTACTAAAATAAAAATGAGAAGCAATAAAGACTAAGTAAAACAAGTAGAAAAACATGAAAAAAGCAAGAGAAGAGAGGGATGAAGAGGGTGGAAAGTGTGTTAGGGCTTAATTCAAAGAGCAACCAAAATTTTGCCCAAAACAACACTTGTGCGTACGCAAAAACACGTGTGTGTACGCACACTATGTGTAAAATGGAAGGTATGCGCATGCACAGACATGTGCGAACGCTTCCAGTAGAGAGGGAATTAAGAAGTCTTCGTACGCACAGAAGACTCTTTTTTTAAGAAAAAGGATCATGTGTGTGTGTGCACAAAAAGTGTGCTAGCGCTCCCTGTAAACCCCAGAAAATTGGCGAATAATTAGTCAATAAATTAAATTTTAATAAAAAAAAATTAAAAATATAAATCTAATATCAAAATAGGATAGAGCTCTTTAAAACGAGAATTTTGACGCCAATTTCGAAAAAATCGGCCCAATCCGGTCGAATCGGACCCGAACCGGGCCGTGGGCCCAACTAATAATCAAATTAAATGGGCTAAAGTTAATTCTCTCCCCTAGAATCATGCAAAAATGGTGGAAACAATGGAAACGGGGGAAGAACGAAGGTGAGACTCCAAACCCTCACCAAAATTATTAAATCCACATAACTTCTCGCTCAGAGCTCCGATCGTTGCACCGTTTGCGGCCACGCATCCGCGGCGTCGAGCTCTACAAAGCCTATAACATTGAAAGGTAAGGAAGCTACGTTTTCTTCGTCAATTTTGTCATTTCCAGTTCTGAATTTATTGGGCTTTGGTGTTGAGATTTTGTATAATTTCAGTGTTTAGGATCAAATTAACTTGGTGGACTTGTCGAGTCTTGTCCTAATTTTTCGTTGGTAAGGTGAGAATCCTAGAAACCTAACTAATTCATTGATTAAGTGTTTTGGGTATTGAATTTTGGGTATATATGTGTTATATATATGTTAGGTGTGTATGTATGTATGATATGAAGTCCTTGGAGCCATTAGAAGCTTGATTGAGATCTTGGTTAGTGATAGAGTTGATTTTTAGTGTTGAGGATTTGCCTTTGCCTAAGTGGGTTGTCTCGGAAAATACACGAAAATTGGTCAAGGTATGGTTTAGGTTTCGGGTATTTAATATATAATGTTCTGCGAAAACTTAGGCTAGATGACCATAGGATAAGAATGAATGTTTGAGAGTGTAAATTGCTTAGTGCCTTGTTGATAACTATGAACCAAGTTGAGTATGGATTTGTTATTTAATATTGAGAATGGAAATTTGAATGTTAAATGATGATTTAATGATGGTTGATAAAATGAGATTAATGAATGTGTATAGGTGATGAATTTTTGAAGGTCTTCATGATAAAGTTATGGAATTATGCATGGGAATTATTTAGAATTGAGGTATGATGGATGATGGAAGGATGTAGAGTTGTGTTGTGGTGGTATTGAATATGCTGTAACTAATTCTATGATGATAAAAATTGCGTGGAACCAAGTCCTGGTTAAACTTCGTAATATTTGGAACTGAACTAGAGAATTTGGGATCTGTTTGTTAAAGATATGATTTATGGTGAATTTTCAAATTGTAGTCGGGGAATCTGATTTTACTGGAGAATTTTTAGAACAGCAGTACCTTGTTGGCTTTGCTGCGAATGTTTCAAAATAAATTTTGAAATGGAACCAATTTTAAATAAAGCTTTAGTCCTATTATTTTAACGTCATAAAATTTCAAAATGGTTGGACTTGTGGTTTTAAAGATATGGGTTTTTGAAATACGATGCATTATGCAATAAAAGCCATATTGTGTTTTCTTAGATCAGCAACTTTGAGAGTTTATAACTTCTGATTATGGATGGATATTCAGATTCAACCAATTGGAGGTGAAAATTAATTATGTTTAGCAGTTGTTATTTAAATTTCAGGGCTGTCCATATTTTAATGAATGTGTTATGGGACTTGGAAGAGGACATGTTCATTGGATTTTAAAACAGAACTCTGCAGAAAGTTACCCAAATTCCAAGTTACATAACTCCTTCATTAAAAAAGGTTTTGACATGAAACTGATTGGAAACAAAACATGGATATGTTAAGTTGAACCATATTAATATTAAAGGCTATTAGATTTAATTTGAATTTTATATGGAATTTTAGATATCATATGCTGCTGCTATTTTCTGGTTTCCAAGCACTGCATAGCAGTCAATGTTTCTCCTCTGTTCCTGAGGCTAATTAAATCAGAAAATTATGATTTTTGGTTTGTTAGAAAGCTTATTCTGAGCTGAACGTCTAGACATAAGATTTGCCCAATTCCGAGTTCATTTGTTATATTAAAAACAGAAAAGAAAATAGAGTATCAAGGATGTTTTAGTGATAGTCATGGGTCCAAAAAGTCAAAGATTAATCTTCATGTTATGTGATTGATTTTATGTTAGAATTGGTTTGATTTTAAAATTATTTGATACTAAAAAGGTTGAGAAGAGTTTGATAAATGGTTTGTGATGTGTGGAAAACGATCCAACACAAAACTCACCGGCAAGTGTACCGGGTCGCATCAAGTAATAATAACTCACAAGAGTGAGGTCGATCCCACAGGGATTGAAGGATTGAGCAATTTTAGTTTAGTGGGTGATTTAGTCAAGCGAATCAAGTTTTGGTTGAGTGATTTGTGTTTAACAGAAAGTAAATGACAGTAAATATAAAGGGGAAAGGGAGAAGTGCAGTAAATTGAAGAACAGAATTGTAAATGTGCAAAATCTTAAAGAGCAAGAAAGTAAATGACTGAAACTTAAAGTGCAAGAAACTTAAATTGCAGTAACTTAAATGGCAAGAAAGATAAATTGCTAGAAAGTAAAAGGGAATTGAGGAATGGGATTGCAAGATCTAAACAAAAAAAGAAGTAAAGTGCAACAATTAAGAAAGCTAGAATTAAATCAGAAGCACTAAGCATTCAAGATGAAGCAGTAGAAGAACAGATTTGGAATTCAATTAAGCAGAGAATAAAGTGCAAAGAGCTTGAATGGGAATTGGGACAGAATTTCCCCAATTTCACACACCCAATGCTCAGAAAACAGAAGAGTAGAATTGCCCAAGAGAAGTGAGGAAGGAGATCAATCAATTCTCCCTTGATCCTCTTAGTTCTCGGACAAGTCTCTCAAGAAAGCTCAAAGACAAAGGAAATTCAAAAGCTCCCAAAAATAAGAGTCAAAATTCAAAGCTCAAAGTAAAGATAGCTAAAAAATTTTTAATTACATCAAACTAAGTCCTATTTATACACTTTCTATTCTTGGATAAAGGGATTTGGATGGGCTTTTGGATTGGTGAAGAAATGAATTAAAATGAATTTTTAATTTGAATTTTGGCCCAAAAACCACTCCCAGGAGGCTGCCCTGCCCTTGTGGAAGGCAGGGCAGAAAATTGATGCTTGGTGCTTGGAGTTGGTGCGGCCATGAATGGTGCGCCAAGGTCTTGTGTGTGATGCGCCAATTTCAAAAGCTGCCCTGCCCGCGCCAAGGGCTGGGCAGGATCCTTCCTTCACGTCTCAGGTTCGATCCTGGGCCGATGCAAACACGCTTCTTTATTTTTTGGTTTCTTGGCACGGTAGTGGGTCTCAAGGCTTGGCTTCCTCATGGTCCCTTGTTCGAGCCTTGTAGAATGCCTAGTTGACATTTTTACCTTGATTTTCTTCCTCATGGAGCCCGATTCTGCCCTCCACAAGGGCAGGGCAGACTTTGCTTCTCTTGGTTCCAAGGCATCATTTTGTGCTCTGCCCTTGGAGTGGGCAGGGCAGGGTTGCCTTCCTTGGCTTGGTCACTTAGTGCTGCCCTCCTAGAGGGCATTCTGCCCTTGTGGAGAGCAAGGTTGCTTCCCCCACTTAGTTGCGGCACGCTTCTCTCTTCTTTGGCCACGCTTTCCTTTTCTTTTGTTACGCTTCTTAGGCCACGCTTTTCATTTTCTTTTCTTTTCTTCACCTATAATAAACCAAACAACCACTCAAAGTATCACTAAATTCAAGAGGCTTATAAATCAATTAAAATGCAATCAAAATTAGCTCAAACCTCAATGATTAACATTAAATTCATGGTGGTTGCTTGATTTAAAGAAGTTATGCATTTTCACACCAAATCACTTACTTAGGATGCAAGAAAGTGCATAAATGCTAATAAAACAAGTGAAATTAGCTTGAAAAATGGGTATATGATGACTTGTCATCAGTTTGGTCGGGACCCGAAAAGGGTAAACGTGATTAATTATAAGAGAATGATGTGAAAGCTAAATGAATACATGCTGCTATAGCTATAAAGAATGAATGTAAAGAAATGATGAGATTTGGGAATGACTGTGTATGGCCAAAATGGTCGATATGGCAAGTTGAGGATGGAAGTTTCCTCTCTTGTCATGATGCAGATGTGGGGAAGGTGGAAAGGCACTCTCCTTCGTATTGTTTCTCCCATATTCTTCTCTAGTTGCAAGGTGGAAAGGCACACTCCTTCGATGGAAAGGCACTCTCCTTCATGAAACCTCCAGGAGAAGGTGAAAAGGCACTCTCCTTCGTTTATGATCCTCTTAGATATGCGTAACCTAGAGACCAATGTCTGGGTTAGCTACCAGATTTGTCGGGTTCTGGCAAAGTAACCGACACGTGAGCTCACGCCCAGTAGGATAGACATTCATCATATGCATATGTGTGCTTTGTTTGCTATGCCTTAATTGGGAATGCCTAATTGATTATATTCTGCTAATTGTTGTAATTGTTACTTGAACTACTTGTTTTCTACCTGTGCTTGTATTGTCTGTTAATTTTTCTATGCGAATCATTGGAGATGTAAGTACGGAGGAAATATGGACAGGTTAAAGTTTAAGCTAGGTTTAGAATTCCCTAGAAGACCACCCTTTTTATGATTTTTGTTTAGTAATTTAAGCTTTATAATTTGAGAGTCCGTGTTCTAGGATTGCCTCTGGCATTCCCATGACCTTATATATTATGTGCGTGGCACCTTTACCATGCTGAGAACCTCCGGTTCTCATCCCATACTATGTTGTTATTTTCAGATGCAGGACGAGCGGCACCTCGGTAGGCGTCTGAAGTTTCTGCGGCGAAGTGGTTTACTTTGGGATCCCTTTTTATTACTTTGATGTATATATATGTATAGTGTTCCGAGGGTTACCTGAAACTGTAGGTCGATCTCGGACGAGATCTGCGATGGTGGTCGGTGCTGTTGTGTTCAACTTGTTGGACTTGGTGGTGCTGCTGATCCTTCGTCACCGAAGGGTGGTGGTACCTGCAAGAGACTCGGATGCTTAAGTTAGCACATGCTTTAGGCAGGTTTTTAGTAGAATTAGAGTATGAGTTATACCTAGGTGCTCCAGTATATTTATAGTAGTGTGGGGTGCCCTTTGAGATAAGATAAGTTAGTTATCTTATCTTACCTTTTTAAGGGAACCGCCTTATCTTTCTAGGCTTTATCGCCTTCAGAATGGGCTATGTCTCTTCGTTTGGGCCTGATTGGGCCTCTTATGGCGATTTGGCCAAACTCTTTTAAAGGAGAGGTCGGAGCGACCCAACTTGAAGAGGTCAGTCGCTTCGTCTTTAATCATCCCAGGTCACATAGCTTGACCCAGGGTATGAACAGTGCCCCTGCTTGAGCTCGACCTTTCTAAGGTCATGTCCGTAGATTTCGACCCTTTGAGGAAGTTGAGCTCGAGCATCTTTGCCTTGGGTTATAACTCCTGCTGGGACTTGAATGCTGAGCATTTTCTTTCTTTTTCCTCTTTAACTGCAACGCGCGTTTGTGCTTTTCTTGGGAACGTGTGAGGTTTTTAAAGCCCATTAACTCCTTTTTGCCATTTCCCTATTCTCTTTTCATTTTGAATTTCACAAAAGACTTTGCTTTCAGTTTTTCCTCCTCCGTTCTCTCCGTTACCTACTGAGGTGTCTCGTCTGATCACGCTTTGAAGCCATCTTATCTTTCGAGAGTCTCCGTTTGTTGCTCTTGTTCACGCGACCCTCACTGTCTCCTCTGTAGGTTGGTTTTTCTTCTTTTTTACTTTTGGCAAATGTTCTTTTCAGCATGCTTTTCACTTTGTCGTGTATTTTTGTAACCTTTTGACTTTTGCCTAAGTCTTTTTCCCTGAAATGTTTGAGTCTTTCTGCGGAAGATTACATCTTTGTGGCTGATCGTGTGCTGTGACTTTCCTTTTGTTGCTCATCCTTGCTAAAATACGTGCTTTCTGGTGATCTTGCTTAGGGTTTTTGTTGTCGCTATTTCTGTCTCTTTTCACGTTTGTATCCCCCTGATCAAAGTTCTGGCTTTTGCGGATTTGTTGGTAGATTGTAGCTTTGAGAAACTGTTTGTAGCTTTGATGATAAAACTGTTGATAGGAAAGGTTGTAATTTTGATGATATTTGTTGGTAATGATAATTTTCTTGCTGTTTTGTATGAAGTGTTGTTGCCAGAGAAGAGAGATGTTTTAGGGCATAGATTCTCGATTTCCTTTTCCGGGCTCTTACCTTGCTACTGCCTCTAAAGGGTGCCCCTGGGCTTTAGTGTGAGTCCTGGGGTTTCCCTTTTACTGCCATATCTCTCATTTGACTTTTTGCTGTTATTTGTCCAAGTTGTTTTCATTTTTGCCCGAGTTGTTTGGTAGTAACCTAATTTTTCTTTTTCTTATTGTAGGAATAGTTGACCTATGTCCTCTCACAAAAATATTGTTGAGATGTCTACTAAGATCCGAGATGGCATGTCTGATTGGCTGGACTCCATTATTTTGATGTGTGTTACTGTGGCTGACCCCGAGTACTGTGTGCGGCTTAGGAGGCATCATAGGATTTGTAGTAATAGGGACCAGGAGAAAAACTATGAATTGGTATCACCTGACCCTGAGGAGAGGGTTAGCTTTCCTCCTTTGACTCAAGGGGAGCGGCCCTTTTTCTATTGTTATGACTACTTCTTTAGTCAATTGAATATCACCATTCCTTTTACCCCCTTTTGAGACCGAGCTATTGTGGTCCTGCAATGTTGCTCCTTCTCAGCTCCACCCAAACTCATGGGGTTTCATCAAAATCTTCCAATTGTTGTGCCAAGAATTGGATATCCGACCTACCCAAACTCTCTTCCTTTATCTTTTTGTATTGACGAAGCCTAGGGTAGCTAAGAAGAAGGTTTCCTGGATTTCTTTCCGAGCTACCCAATGAAAGAAAGTTTTCTCCATGTATGATGAGTCCTTTAGGGACTTTAAGACCTATTATTTCAAAGACCGGGCTATTGAGGGTGTACATCCTTTCTTTTTGGATGAGAACAATGAGCCCGCTTTCCCTTTATGCTGGCAAAAGAATGTAGTAGTTTCGAGGTACTCTTGGGAAAGTTTGGATGACGTCGAGCAGGCCTTTGTGCATGTGTTAGAGGAAAATTGGGGAGAACCTCCCCATCTTGACACGAAGAAGTTTTTAGCAGATCTTTCCCTTCTTCGAGATGAATTGGGTAGTTTCCGACTTCTTTTTAGTTTTTCTTTGTTTGTTTGTTTGTTTGTCAATCTACTCCTTTATTTTCTTTGCAACTTGACTTTGCTGCTTTCCTTTTTCAGAAATGGTGAAGTCTACAAATTGCATGAAGGCCTATCGCCGAGCCAAAAAGGCGACTGCTGCTCAAAACATTTCGGCGAAGGGTTCTGGAGAGGGATCATCTCAAGTTCCTCCAAAAAAGCCGACCTCAGACACTTCTGGTCCAAGGAAGGTTATTCCCATTCCATAGGTTCGCGTGGTTTCGCTTGACCCTCTCCAGCCAACCTCTGGTGCTACCTCTTCTCCTACTGCTGGGCCTTCTCCAGAAAAGTAGAAGACTGTTAATCCTTATGACTTGAACACCCCTGATTTTAATGTCGTAGGGTTTATGGATAACCAGATTGCTCCTTATGGCCAACTTTCCATGGATGATGTGTCCATCCTTCATCATTTGGACTTCATCACCAGCAAAAGTATTCGAATGGCCCATATGGATGCGGCTTTGTTTCGTACAGTCCAAGATTCTCCAGTCCATGCAACAAAAGCCTTTATGAAAGATGCCAATTCCGAATTTAATAGGATCATTGGCCTTAAGGATGAGCTTGACGCTAAGGTAGCTAAGCTGGAGATCAACCTGGAGAAGGAGAAATCCCGAGCTACGACTGCAGAGGCTGCCGCAAACCATGCTAAGGAGTCAAGGCAAAATACAAGGAGAGCTATACTCGTACTTATGGTGAGTTGCTGGAGACCAGGGAGAGGCTTGAGTCTGCCCACACTGATTATGCTGAGCTCTAGGGCCATCTGGTTTGTAGGGTGACCGATGCCTATGAGAACTTGAAAGGCTAGGTCTGAGTTCCTGCCCCCGAGCTCGACCTGACTCTTTTTAGTTTGGACAATGTTGTGGAATATGGTAAGAACGTTCCTGCCTCAGATGATGATGAAGAGGAAGGTCATCCCCCTATGCCGCCAGTCAAAGCTTCTGCTGCCACGATTTCTTCCATCCCTGGAGGTGAGGTCGGCTATCCTGAGTTTGACCCTGACGTCCAAATTCTAAATCGGCATGGTGGGATTGTCGATGCGACCCTTTGAAGACCATTCCTCCCTCTACGACCCAGGATGTTGCTGTTGAGGAGACTTTAGACCCTTTGTGATTTTCTTATGTATGTGTACAACCTGGTCTGTGGGCTTTTTGAACTCTAGTTTTTGTAACTTTTATATTGTTGGTTCTTTTGTTGACATTTAGTTGCTTCTATGAACTTTATCTTGAAACATAAAGTACCCTTAAACTTTGAGGCTGCCGCTTAGGTGGCCTTTTTGAGTCTTTAAATGTTGTTATTTTGCTGGATGTGTTGCTCATGCTTTTACACCCTTTGTAGATCTTTGTAGAGTGTTGGTCTTATCCGACCTCTTCACTTTCTGCTTGGTCGAGGTGATCCTTGGAGCTAACTTGTCCAACAACTTTTTTATTGTTCTCGTAGAACCTTTTTAGTTAGTCTGAACAATTTTGATAGCCTTGTCGTGAAGTTGTGGCTTTTTGCGCGAAGCTGTGTGCCTTTTAGCGCACGCTTTTTGTTGGTCGGACTTCTCTTGTTGATCCTTCTTAAGTTATTTTTAGTAATCCATTTTTAATCAGACCTCGTCAGGCCTCTTTTTATGGATTACTTTTGATAACTTTGTTACTTTGACTGATTTGGTCCGACTTCGTCTTGTCGGTCTTTCTTAAGTTATTTTTAGTAATCCATTTTTAATCAGACCTCGTTAGGCCTCTTTTTATGGATTATTTTTTTCTAACTTTGTAGCTTTGATTGATTTAGTCCGAATTCTTCTTGTCGGTCCTTCTTAAGTTATTTTTAATAATCCATTTTTAATCAGACCTTGTCAGGCCTCTTTTTATGGATTGCTTTTTATAACTTCTTGCATTAATCTATTTTTATCATTTTCATCTTGCCGATTTCTTTGTACTCGGGTGGTGAATTTGGTTTTCACCTTGCCAAGCTTGTTGTAATCGGGCGATGAATTCTTGCGCTCATATTAATGCGTCTTGGTAGGAAACTTTTTACAAAATCTGAAAAACTTTATTCAAATAGAAAATAGGCATATAGACAAGAACATATACATGTGAGTGCCTGCCCTTCTAAGTCGGGCAATTTTGTAGATCCTGGCTTGGCACCTCATTAAAAAACCTTTTTAGGAAAAAGAGTGCACCTTGGCCTAAGATCTTTATTACCTTCTAACTATAGTACCTTCTTAGGTTGCAGACATGCAATGACCTTGGTAGCTCTTGCCCCTCGAGGTCGGACACCTTGTAGTAGTCTTTTCCAGTACCTCTACAACTCGGTAAGGTCATTTCCAGTTAGCTGCTAGCTTTCCTTCTCCTAGTCGACCTGCTCCGATGTCATTTCGGATTAGGATGAGATCATTGTTGGCAAAACATTGCTGGACTACTTTTTGATTGTATCTTGAGGCTATTCAACATTTCAATGCTTCTTCTCTAATCTGAGCTCTTTCTCAGACTTCTGGAAGTAGGTCGAGTTATTCCCTTTGAATTTAGGAGTTGCCCTCTTCGTTATAGAGGATCATTCTGAGGGATCCTTCTTCGATCTCTATTGGGATCATTGCCTCCATTCCGTAAGCCAGTCAGAAGGGTGATTCTTCTGTGGTAATGTGTGGAGTTGTCCGATATGCCCATAGGACTTGTGGGAGCTCTTCAGCCCAAGCTCCCTTTGCGCCTTGTAGTCTTCGTTTTAGCCCAGCTAGTATGACTTTTTTGGCAGCTTCTGCCTGTCTGTTGGCTTGTGGGTGTTCTACGGATGTGAATTGGTGCTTTATTTTTAAGTCGGCTACTAAGTTCCTGAAATCGGTGTCAGTGAATTGGGTGCCATTATCTGTGGTGATGGAGTAAGGGACCCTGAATCTTGTAATAATGTTCCTGTACAAAAATTTTTGACTTCTTTGAGCGGTGGAATTAGCTAGGGGCTCTGCCTCAATCCATTTTGTGAAATAGTCTACCCCTACAATGAGGAATTTGAGTTACCCCGATCCTTGAGGAAAGGGTCCGATGAGGTCGAGCCCCCATTTTATGAACGGCTAGGGTGAAGTCACACTGATGAGCTCTTCTGGTTGAGCAATATGGAAGTTAGCATGTTTCTGACATGGTGGACATGTATTGACGAACTCTGTTACTTCCTTTTGTAAGGTTGGCCAGAAGAATCCAGCTCGAATCACTTTTTTGGAGAGAACTCGTGCCCCGAGATAGTTCCCACACATACCACTGTGTATTTCCTCTAGAACTTCCTTTGTGTTGGAGGTCGGCACACATTTTAGGAAGGGTGTGAAAATTTCTCTCCTATATAGGATGTTGCCTACTATGGTGTAGTATTGTGCTTCTCGTACTAGCTTTTTTGCCTCCTTCTTGTATGCGGGGAGTGTCTCTGACTTAAGATAGTTGATTATGGGGGTCATCCATCCTTGATCCTGACCTGATATGGCTAGGACTTTTTCCTCCTCAGAGATTGATGGGTTTTGCAGTGTTTCTTGAATGAGGCTTCTGTTGTTGCCCTCTGGTTTGGTGCTGGCTAGTTTTGATAGTGCGTAAGCTCGAGCATTCTGTTCCCGAGGTATATGTTGGTCCTCACATTCCCCAAATTGTCCGAGCTGTTCTCTGGTTTTGTCTAGGTATTTTTTCATGGTAGGGTCCCTAACTTGGTAGCTCCCTTCTATTTGCGAGGTAACTACTTGTGAATCGCTGAAGATGGTAAGGTTTTGAACTCCTACCTCCTTAGCCAGCCTCAAACCAGCTAGTAATGCCTCGCATTCAGCCTGATTATTTGAAGCAGGGAACTTGAGCTTTAAAAAGAGTTTGATTTGGGTTCCCTGATCGCTTTATATTATCACACCTGTTCACTTCCAGTTTTGTTTGAAGAGCCGTCCATGCAGAGATTCCATTTTGTAGGAATTCCCAGGGTGTCAGTGTATTCGGTAATGAAGTCAGCCAGATACTGTGATTTGATGGCTGTCCAGGGTTCATATTGAAGGTCAAATTTGGATAACTCGACTGCCCACTGTAGGATTCTACCAGCTAAATCTGTGTTCTGTAGGATGCCTTTTATTGGCTGGTTAGTCCGAACCTTGATAGCGTGAGTTTGAAAATACGGGTGAAGTCATCGAGAAGTAAGTATGAGTGCGTAGGCAAACTTTTCTATCTCTTGATAGTTTAGTTCGGCCCCTTGTGGAGCTTTACTAATGAAGTAGATGGGTTGTTGTCCGCTTTCGTCTTCTCTGACTAGTGCTGAGGCTATTGCCTGACTTTCTACTATGAGGTATAATATGAGTGCTTTTCCTTCCCGTGGTCGGGTAAGAATGGGTGGTTGCCCCAAGAATTTTTTGAAATCTTGGAAGGCTTGATCGCACTCCGCTATCCACTCAAACCTCTTTTCCTTCCTTAATGTGGCGTAAAAGGGGAGGGATCTTATGAATGATTCAGCTAGAAACCTGGACAAGGCTGCCAGTCTTCTGTTGAGCTGTTGTACCTCGTTGATGCAGGTCAGACTTTTCATGTTGAGTATGGCCCATCATTTATCTTGGTTTGCCTAAATTCCCCTTTGTGTGAGCATGAAGCCTAAGAATTTGCCAGCTTCAACCGCAAAGGTGCACTTTGCGGGATTAAGTCGCATACCATGCTTTCTTATGGTGTCGAACACTTTGGTGAGGTCAGACAGTAATGATTCCTCACTTGGTGTTTTTACCAGCATATCGTCTACATAAACCTCAATTAGTTTCCCAATATGGCTGGCGAAAACTTTGTTCATCAATCTTTGGTAGGTAGCTCCTGCATTTTTGAGCCCGAATGGCATGGCGATATAGCAGTAATTCGCCTTTAGAGTTAGGACTGAAGTCTTTTCTTGGTTCGGTGGATACATCGGGATTTGATTGTAACCCGAATAAGCATCCATGAAGGAGAGGTATTTGTATCCGGAAGAGGCATCCACTAGAGTATCCATACTTGGGAGTGGGTAGGGATCTTTTGGACAAGCTTTATTGATGTTGGTGTAGTCAGTGCACATCCGCCACTTCCTATTTGACTTTTTTGCCAAGACAACGTTGGCTAGCCATAGTGGTGTTCATACCCTGACCGAGCTCCTCCAACTCGGCAAACTTATAAAAGGTCCGACCTCGTCCTAAGGCTCACGCCTAAAGGTCGGACCTCGGACAAATAAAGCAAAGAAGGCCCATCAAAAGGAACGCAGCCCAAAACCTAAAGGCCGAAGAGGCCTAGAAAAGGCGGTTCCACAAAGATAGAGATAAAACTCCCAAAAGATAAAGATAAGATAAGAATATCTTATCCAGGGAAGATCACGGCCAACTACTATAAATACACTGGAGCACCCAGGTATGGCATTCATTCCACATTCTACACATATCTGCTTGGACCCATGCTAACTTAAGCATCGGAGTGTCATTGCAGGTACAACCACCAACCACTCTGCATATCAAGCTCGGGTCCCTGAACCCCCACCTCGGGCCTTTCCAGACGACCGAGCTACACGTTTCAGGTAACCCTCGGATCATTGGCGCCGTTGCCGAGGACTCTGGAAGTCATCCCTCTACCATGGCGGACGACCCTCACAACAATGACCGCGCTGCATCTGAACAAGAGGACGAAATTGACACCAGAGAACGACCGGACAGCCCTCTATCACCACGCACTCCAGGAGGAAACAAACAGAATCGCCCAAAGACATCACTCCCAAACAAAGATCCACAAATTTCCGAAAAAGAGAAGAGCTCAGAAATTCTAGAAGCAGTCCGGGCACAACAAAACCGACTGAAACAACTCGAAGAGGACATAAAGAAGCAGAAAGAAACTGAACAAAATCTGAGAAGGGAGACTCGAAAGCGCAGAGAATTAGAAGAAAAACTGCGGAAAATAGAGGCCAACCTGAAAGACCGGACAGAACGCGGCACCACCCCCGAAGATAACCATGATCCCTTCACGCAAGAGATCATGAAGGAGAAGGTACCGCGAAACTTTAAACCACCCAATATGGATCTCTACGACGGCACCACCGACCCAAGTCACCACCTCAGCAACTTCAGAAGCAGAATGTACCTAGTCGACGCCTCCGACACGACTCGGTGCAAAGCCTTCCCCACCACTCTTACCAAGTCAGCCATGAAGTGGTTCGACAACCTGCCACCAAGATCAATCACCAGCTTCGAAGACCTAACCAAAAAATTCTTAACAAGGTTCTCTATTCAAAAGGACAAGACAAAACATGCCCCCTGTCTACTCGGGATCAAGCAAGGTAACCAAGAAACTCTCCGAGAATACATGGAGCGATTCAACAAAGCCTGGCTGGACATACAACACTTGCCCACTGAAGCAGCCATCATGGGACTAGCAAACGGCCTAAAAGAGGGACCGTTTAGCCAATCCCTATCCAAACGATACCCGACCTCCCTATACGAGGTGCAGGAGCGGGCAGAAAAATATACCAACATGGAGGAAACCTCCCAGCTAAGAGACTCTTCTAGGAAGGAATCAACCTACCCACTCCGAGATCGA
>NC_029774.3:78408105-78410891 GCF_000817695.3 Arachis duranensis | reverse complement strand
AAAAACATTGTCACAAGGTTCGGAGTCCCCTACTCCATCACCACAGACAATGGAACACAGTTCACAGACACAAGTTTTCGGAACTTGGTGGCCGAGCTAAAAATCAAACAGCAATTCACCTCAGTCGAGCACCCACAAGCCAATGGACAAGCAGAGGCTGCAAATAAAATCATTTTGGCCGGGTTAAAATGAAGACTCCAAGAGGCCAAAGGGGCATGGGCCGAGGAGCTCCCTCAGGTACTATAGGCATATCGGACAACCCCACACTCTACAACGGGAGAATCGCCATTCCGACTAGCTTACGGGATGGAGGCAATGATTCCTATCGAAATAGATAAAGGGTCACCCAGAGTCATCTTCTACAACGAAGAAGGTAACCCGCAGGCACAAAAGGAAGAACTCGACCTCCTCCCCGAGGTCCGAGAAAGAGCCCAGATCCGAGAAGAAGCCTTAAAACGGCGAACGGCCCTCAGATACAATCAGAAGGTAATAAAGCAAAGCTTCTCCATTCACAACCTGATTCTAATCCGAAATGACATCGGATCACAAAAGTCGGGAGAAGGAAAGCTAGCTGCAAATTGGAAAGGACCCTACAAGGTAACAGAAGTCTTAGGAACAGGCTATTACAAAGTATCCGACCTAGAAGGCAATGAACTGCCCAGGGCCTGGCACGCCTGTAATCTAAGACGGTACTACAGCTAGAAAAACTTAACCCGAGGTGTACTCTTTTTTCCTACAAGGGTTTTTTAATGAGACACCCGGTTAAGTAAGACACCCGACCTACTCAAGGGTAAACACTCTGTAAATATTCTTTCTTTTTTAATACTAATCAAATTTTTCTATTTTCTTTTCTTCTTCCTCATGATGAAACAAATCCTAGAAAGTACCCCCCCAAGGCGCATTAATTTATGCTCGGCAAAACGCAAAAAATCATTTGCCAAGAGACCACACAAGGTCGGTAAAGATAAAGCGACGAGGTTCAAATTAATGTGAGAAGTCATAAAGCAACTCTGAAAAGGCTCAAAAAGCCAAATAAAAAGAGATTACAAAAATAACTTAAAAGGCCAACCAACAACAAGGTCGGACCCAACAAAGGGAGGTACTCGAACGCCCGAGGTCCGAGAAAAAGCCCGGATCCAAGAAAGAAGCCTTAAAACGGCGAAAGCAAAGATTTCGAAAACGCTTACTAAAAAGTTGTTATACAAAAACAACTAAAAAGTATAAAAGCGGAACAAAAAGTCAAACGCAAACACCGCATAATACGCTAAAAAAGTTACTACAAGTAGCTAAAAGCAAAAAGGTGTCCAAAAGCGTCCACAGAAACCATCCAAAAACAAAAGAGCCCACAGGCCGGGCAAAAAACCAAAGATAAAAGGGTTACAGAGGATCAAGGTCCTTTCCGGACTCCACATCAACAGAAGGCTGCGGAGGAAACATAGAAATCGGGACAGCATCAACGGCACTGTCATCTCGGTTTAAAACCTCCACACCAGATCCATCCCCGGCCAAAGGTGAAGTCGGGTTCGCAACCGGAACTTTGGGGGCGGACACCGGAACCTCATCCTCGTTGGGAGCAGGAACAATCTTTCCCTCCACAACAACGTTATCTGTACTAAATAAGCTCAGATCCAGGTCAGGAGCAAGAACCCGGACCTGAGCCTTCAAATTTTCAAACATAGAATCCATACCCTTAGCCACATGACCTTCTAGCTCGTAAAAATCATCCTGAGCGGATTGCAACTTCTCCTTTGTCTCCACAAGCTCGGCATATATCCGAGTATAATTCTCCGTCGCCGCCTTCGCCATCTCCTCAGATGCATTCGCTGCCGCCACGGCCGCGGTAGCCTTAGCCTTCTCCTGCTCCAAAGACGCCTCCAGCTCAGTAATCCTAGCAGCCTTCAGTTCACTAGTCCTCTCGAACTCAGACTGAGCCTTCTCAAGTCGGGAGCTGGTCGCACCAATGGGGGATTTCTTGAACTCCCGGGCAATAGCGGCATGAAGACTAGCCATCCGGACACAACTCCGCGCCATATACTGAAAATGATGCTCCATAGACACATCATCAGTAGAAATAAAGGTCTGAGGAAGAATATGCTGTTTAATCCAACCAAGAGCATCAAAATCCTTGTCATTAAAACCCGCAAGCTCTTGAGAGGTCTTCTGTTTCTTGGGAGGAGGACCCGAGGACGAAGGCGGGGAAGAGTGACCGGGTCCAGAGGTCGGAGGATCTTGATTTATAGCTCGGAACTGGGGAGTCGGAATAGTCTTCGACCGAGTAGTGACACCCACAGTAGTCTTCTTCGGAGAATATCGGGCAGAAGCCTCCCCAGCCTCGACATTTCGAGCAGCCACAGACTTCTTCGTCCGACGAAGGAACTTCATGGAATCCGCCTGAGAAGACATCTCTGCAGAAATAAAAGAAAAAGGATTACCACAAACAGAAATTCCACCAAAACAAGGAAAACCAAAATACTAAAAAAGACGAATCTCGGAGAGGTCGGGAACTACCTAACTTGGAACGGAGAAGGCTTGGATCTCCCAACATTTTCTTCGTGTCCAAGTGAGGTGCCCGACCCCATAAACTGCTCACCACACCCACAAAAGCCTGCTCCACCTCATCTAGACTCTCAAAGGTATACTTAGCAGACACTACATTCTCCTGCCAACAAAGAGGAAAAAAAGGCTCCCCACTATCATCTAGAAACAAAGGTCAGACGTCTCCAGTAGCCCGGACCTTGAAATAAAAGTTCTTAAAATCATGAAAGGACTCATCATACAGGGTACAA
>NC_029774.3:78383631-78407372 GCF_000817695.3 Arachis duranensis | reverse complement strand
AGCCATTTTTGAATTTTGAAAAAACTACTATGCCCGAGCTCGACCTCCCAAAAAGGACGAACTCGGGCAGGGGCACTGTTCATACCCTGACCGAGCTCCTCCAACTCGGCAAACTTATAAAAGGTCCGACCTCATCCTAAGGCTCACGCCTAAAGGTCGGACCTTGGACAAATAAAGCAAAGAAGGCCCATCAAAAGGAACGCAGCCCAAAACCTAAAGGCCGAAGAGGCCTAGAAAAGGCGGTTCCACAAAGATAGAGATAAAACTCCCAAAGATAAGATAAGATAAGAATATCTTATCCAGGGAAGATCACGGCCAACTACTATAAATACACTGGAGCACCCAGGTATGGCATTCATTCCACATTCTACACATATCTGCTTGGACCCATGCTAACTTAAGCATCGGAGTGTCATTGCAGGTACAACCACCAACCACTCTGCATATCAAGCTCGGGTTCCTGAACCCCCACCTCGGGCCTTTCCAGACGACCGAGCTACACGTTTCAGGTAACCCTCGGATCAAGTGGGTACTTGACGTCTCTTATGAATCCTGCCTCTAGTAAGGCTTGTACCTGCTCCTCCACAGCTTGGGACCTTTCCGGTCCAAGCTTCCTATGCTTCTACTGCACGGGTCGAGATCCTGGGTATACTGCCAGTTTGTGGCACATTAGTTTGGGGTCTATGCCCGGCATGTCTGCGACCTTCCATGCAAAAAGGTCAGAATTATCCTTTTGGAACTATCAGAAGTTCCTTTAAGTCTCTCTTTAGGGTTGCCCCGATATTTATTGTCTTGTCCCGGGCATCGCCAATCTGGACTTCTTCAGTTTCGCCTTCAGGTTGTGGACGAAGATCCTCACAAACTCTAACTCCCCCGAGTTCGATAGTGTTGATTTCTTCTCCTTTGGAGTTGCCTTTAAGATTCAGACTTTCATTGTAACAGCGCCGTGCAATCTTCAGGTCACCTTTTATGGTGGCGATCCCTTTTGGAGTTGGGAACTTCATACACAGGTGTGGGGTGGAGACCACTGCGGTGAGCTGATTCAGTGTTGTCCATCCTATTAGGGCGTTAGAAGCTGAGCTCACGTCGGCTACGATGTATTCTATGTTTAATGTCCTTGGCTGAGTTCCTTTCCCAAAGATGGTGTGTAGCGAGATGTATCCTTGTGGTTGGAATGGAGTGTCTCCCAATCCGAACAAGCTGTACGGGTATGCTCTAAGCTCTTTATCATGTAAGCTGAGTTTGTCGAAGGCAGATTTAAACAAGATATCCGCGGAGCTTCCCTGTTCTACCAGCGTACGGTGGAAATTAGCATTAGCCAACATAATAGTAATGACGAGATAAGCCTCAATATAGTCCCTGAAGTTGCACTCGAGCCTTATAGTAGTCCCTGAACTTAAAAGTTCCTCAAAGTGATCCCCAAACTTGCACTCCAAGACTCAAAGTTGTCCTTCCGGCAATTTCTGGACACCTGGCGCAACCGAAAAGCTGAGCTGGCAGCATTCGTGTTATGTGGGCCTTACAACAGCTAGCTGATGTAGCAGAGTAAACTCTCTCGCATTAATTTAGTCCCTCAGTTGAAGTTAAAACCATAATCCCCCAATTTGAAGGCAACAGTGCTCACTCTGTTCTCTTCTCCTTGGTTCTGTGTTCTTGTCTTATCCATCTTTGAAGCCCGACGATTATGGCAAGCACGAGCAATGTAGCTGAGAGCTCGAACAACCCACGATCATTTGGAAGCATCATGAGGAGAATGAACAGAAATAGAGAAGCTCGTTTGTCAGAATGGTGTGCCTGCGGGTCGAGACTGATGCTGCGGTGGTCAGGGATGGATTCTAATCCAGGGAGACCGTTCCTGGGTTGCCCAAACTATAATGTAAGTATTATTGTTGTTGATTGCTGTATTTATGGATATAAATTTTGCTAATTGAATTTTCTTGGATGTGCAAACTATGGGTAAGAAATGGTGTGGATTCTTTTTATGGGTTGATAAAGTTTTGGAAGATGTCAAGCCATGTGATGATAGAACAAGACATTCAGTTGATAATGAAGAATGGAAGATGAAGATTGCTTGGAAATTTGGTAAATTAGAAGCTGAAATTAGGGTTCTAAAAATGGGGGAAATTTTGATGTTTGTGTTCATGCTGCTGATTGTAGTTGGTGTTCTTGTATTAAAGCTGGATAGATAGCAGGGTCAATTGTATCTAGCAAAAAACAAATGACATGCATGTTATATGCATATGTTGTTCATGTACTTGTTCCTGTCCTTTTGTTTGAAAGAAATGCAAATTAAAGTGTTTGATTATATGCATACTTCTGTTCCTGGACTTTTTTTCAATGAAATGGAAATGGACAGGATTTGAATTACTCTTAAGTCTGTAACAGAGGATAAAATATAAACAAAAGGCTGACAAAACTCAATTCAATAAAGTCATAATTCATATTGGTAATGTTTGATTCAAAAAAGGCATTATAGAGCCAAAACACCAAGTATATCAAAGTTTTTAACATATTGACCTGATAAAATTCAAATACTAAAATCTCCAACACTAGGACAACGTTTAAGGCATTGTAAACAACTTCAGCAAAATAGATACAAAAAATATCCTTCTTTTCCTAAACATAAAGTTTGCAAGTCTTGTAGTAGTCCCCTATGTTGCACCTTGCATAGGGTTAGGTGGGGGATTCCTTGCTGTATGACTACTTCCTGGTGGGGTAGCAGCAGGTGGGGTGGTTGCTGGTGGATTACTACTCCCTGAAGCTGTTTTTTCATAATACTTGGCTAACTTTCTTTTTAGAGGGAGCTTTGACGGCCTAACAGGTGAGGGTATAACCTATCAGCGAAAACATGAAAGATAGTTAGTAAACTAGGTAAGGATGTGAATATGATAAATTTAAAATCATATAAGTTTGTGAACATGTTGAGAGTCATCATGTGCTTCTAAGGGTGGTTCACTTTGGTCAAGATTGATTTCGGTTGGGGCTTGTGGGACAGGGACAGCAGAGTTGGCCTAACCTTCACCACCATTAGCAACAGTGGGCTGTGCAGCGGCAGCCTCTGCAGCTGCAACAGCCTCTGCAGCTGCATCAGCCTCTTCAGAAGTAGCTCTCTTTGGACAACTCCTTTTGGTGTGTCCTGCTTCGCCACAACGACGACATCAACCTTTTTTATATATTCTTTTCATCTTGGTCTTCAACTTCTTACTCCCACTTTGCTCCTCATCTGCATCTTTTCTTTTTTTTCCTTAAGTGGTCTGGGCTTGTTTCTAAATTTTGGTGCTTGTGGTCTGTTATATGGTGACTTTTCCCATAGTTCTTGACCTGGAATTAGATTGATATGGAAGGCATATGTGTTATTATATGCTTCCATGGTCAACCACTGATGACAAAACTCCTCCGGTCTTTTACCAGCTCTTGCCAGTGCAGCACACGCATGCACACATGGCATCCCTAAACAACATTCACACAACAACGAAGATAACAACAGTAAGCCTACAACAAAGGTTGATAATGATAATAAGACTAAAACAATGAATTTAAAAAAACAATACCACTTAATTGCCAGAAACTGCATGTGCAGAGCCTCTTTCCCATGTCCACAACCATGTTGGTCGGCCAGCCATGAACTTTGAACTTCTCATAATCAGCGTCACCAGACCACATCGGGACCCAACTTTTTTATTCCTTCTGTATCTTTTCTAACCTGCTGCGCTGTATAGGAGGTAGAACTCCAGTATTCGAATTCAGCTTCACCTTGTTCCTAGCTATCGACCTCATTGCATACATTCTGACTTCTTCCAAGAGTGTGATAATAGGCTTAGCTCTAGCATCTTTGATCTTGGAGTTGAAGACTTCACAGGCATTGTTGCAGATGTTGTCTATTTTAGGTGCATTACTGAAGAATCCCCGGCTCCAAGAGTCTCTAGGCCACTTGTTCAAATACTCCCAGGCTTCCTTATTAACCATTTTCAATATTTTTGATGATATCAAGGAAGCCATCTTGGCTAGTACACCTTGTACAATCCCATAGTAGCCCTCTAAGCTGGAGATCCTTCTATTGCTTATTGAAGTTCTTCCACAAATGCCAAACACAGAATCTGTGATGGACATCTGGAAAAACCTCCTTAACTGCATTTATAAGGCCCTGTTTCAGATACCAAAGAAGGGGTCAGATAGTTGTTTTCGGGCATCAAAATAGTCCCTACACTTGTATAAGTGACATTAACCTAGTCCCTAGATTTATGTAAGTGACATCAAACTAGTCCCTACACTTATGTAAGTGACATCAGACTAGTCCCTAAATAGCACTGCTACATACAAACAGAACATTATGCAGCATGTAATCAGTCTAGGATTAATTCAGTATATTTAGACAGCACCCCAGTGTATAAACATCATATAGGTAACTAATAAGTAACAATAGATTGACACTAAATAAGTAAGAACTATTAAGTCACAACCAGTGTATAAACATCATTTTAAGTCACAATAGATGAATTCAGCATATATAGACAGCAGCCCAGTGTATAAACATCATGTTGAAACACACCCAATAGGTAACTAATAAGTAACAATAGATTGACGCTAAATAAATAAGAACTATTAAGTCGCAACCAGTGTATAAACATCATTTTAAGTCACAATAGATTAATTCAGCATATATAATCAGCAGCCCAGTGTATAAACATCATTTTAAGTTACAACCAATAAAGACAACAAATATTGCATACCTGCTACATATCTGAGATAAAACACGGCTTGTTCTTCTTATAATCCCCCAGGTCTTGATGAAGTAATTCCAAGAACCATCTCCAGTTTTCGGTGTTCTCAACAGGGACAATTACATAGGCAATCACATATATATGGTTGTTTGCATCTTGGCCAATAGCAGACAATATCTGACCACCATGCCAGGTCTTCAGAAAAGCTCAATCCAACCCTATGAGGGGTCTGCAACCAGCCAGAAATCCTTTTTTACATCCCTCCAAACAAAACATATATCTTCTCAAAAATTGGATCATCATCAGGGTTGGGCTGAGGTATAACCCCAACTGTGACAGTGGATCCTAGATTGCTCTTCAGCAGTGTCAACCCATAATCCCTCACCATGTCATATTGGGCAGCTGCATCACCGTACACAACAGATCTAGCATCACCTAAAGCCCTGGTCAGTGAAGACTTGTTTACTTCCAGATCACATTTAGTCTTAAAATATTGTGCAGCCTCGGAGTGTCTCAGATTTGGATATTTTCTTAGTTTCTTCACCAATTTACAGGCTAGCCACTTCCTATTAGCTAGTCTGTTTTTGGTATTTCTTGCACAGGTGTGGTCATCTTTGAACGTCTTGATCTGCCAGCAATTGTTCTCAGTATTATTAGAAGCATACACAAGCCAGCCACAACTCTCTTCCTTACACACAGCTCTCATCCTCACGTTATCGTTCTTCTTAAACCAAATCCTTCTACCCTCTTGTATACAATATTCACGCACAGCCTCCTTGAACTCCATCTTTGTAGTGAAGTTCATTCCAACCTCAAGCCTAAGCTCTCCAAACCTCCCTTCTTCTCTAAACGCAGGAAAGATGTCATCTGAATCAACTTCCTCCAATTCATCCTCCGAGTTTGGAGGAGTCTTCATTTCTTTTGAGTACCATGAGTATCCACCATCAGAATCATTATAAACATCATCCTGCACATCATGATAAGGAGCAACTGATGATCCAAACTTAGAAATCAGTCCAAAAATGATTTCATCATCCTCAGAATCTGAGTCTGCACAAACAGGACCATCATCTTCAACCATAACAACCTTCTTTTCTTTTGTAAGTTTCTTCTCTGGCCTACTTCTCAATTTCACATTAGTGTTTGTTGCTGATCTATCCAGAGGCAAGTCTTCTTCACTGGACACCTCTTCACTACCAGGCCTATATGCTTCATCCTCTGCACTATCATCACTGTCATGGTTGTCTGAGGATTCCTCTGAACTTAACAAAGCAACAAAGGCTGTCTTGGCTACTTTCCCTTACCAATTATTTTTGCATTATTTCCAGTAGCAGCAGCTATTGTCAGTGGCCTCCTTGCACATGCTGCTGCTATTTTTGTATTCTTACAGACTCTCTTTAGTTTAGCCTTATTGGTTTCTTTCCCTTTGGACCAAGGTTTCAGAATTGCAGTGGGTTGGGGCATTTCTTTTGTGGGATTTTGGGCTTGCTTTTACTGGGTTGGGCCATTGTTTTTTATGGTGGATTAGGCTTAGGTCCAAGACTTGTAGCGGGTTGGGAGGAAATTTTTTCTGGCATGTTTCGGTTACCAGCAGAAAATAAAGTAGGTGACTCCTTTGGTTTTGTGGATTCAGTAGCATTCTTTGGTTCAGAAGTTGGAGTGCATGGTGGTGGGTTTTGGGGTGGGAAAAATGGTTGGTATCAACATCAACTCCTTGCCTTTAGATGCCATTGGTTCTGCTTCCTCAATATACACAGGTTCAGAAACTCCATGTTCGTAGTACACATGAATAACCCCATTGTTCTGCTGAGCCAGGTAACACATCTCCATGAGCTCCTTATAATCTATTATTGCTCTTAAACCAGTTTCCAAAGGCCTATTAGGCACCAACCACCAAGTTTGGCTAACCTTGTCATACCCAATCTTCTTGTGATAGTCTCGGACGAAAAATACATCCAATGTGTCTGTATAAATGTCTGGCAACTCACAAATCTCTCCACTGAGGTAAGACATACTTCCATCAGCCTCTGTCATAAATGACCCTCCATGGTGAAATATGATGGTAATCAACGGATCACCCATCTGCAATTTAAGAAAAAAGGGTTCATTGATCAGAGTCATTATCCTGAAACACATTAACAATTTGAAAACTCCACAACTAACTGCAGTAAACCCTAACACACAAAGAACAACTTTCCATATCATCAAAACACAAGAAACACTCTCAGTCTATAATTTTGTTGGCCAAACCACTAACAAACCTAGTAACTGATCAAACCCTAGCACATAGCCCAAAACAGAGGCTTTCATAGCCACAGATTACATTCGAAAGAAACGGCCTAAACTTTGGTGAATGTTAAATTAACAACAACATCAAAACATAGAGAAAGCGCATATTTTTTTCATTTTCGGCTTACCTGTGTAAGAGAAACTAGCCTTCCCAACTCTGTGTATGAAGGAGATGACAACAGCGATGCTCCAAGGCTAGAGTTTTCGACTGAAATCGGTGCGGTTAATGCAATCGCACATGCACCATTGGTGACTGTCTCGGAGAAGAAGAAGCCTTACTCTTTGTTGTGTTTGATTTGTGTTTTGAGGAGGGAGATCATATGTTAGAGTTACGTTGAGGGAAGGAGGCTTTTAGCATGAAACGAAGTCGTTTCATCTTATTTTGGTGCCACAGCCTAAACAACGTCATTTCATAAGGCCCACGTCTCACGACGGCTGCCAGCTCAACTTTTTGGTTGCGCCATGTGTCCAGAAATTGCCAGAAGGACAACTTTGAGTCCTGGAGTGCAAGTTCGGGGATGACTTTGAGGAACTTTGAAGTTCAGGGACTATGAGGCTTGAGTGCAACTTCAGGGACTATATTGAGGCTTATCTCTAGTAATGACTATAGGATCATCATGTCCCGGGATGATGCCTGTTGCGTCTTCTTGGGTAAAGGTAATAGTAGGGAGGCCAGAGGACCTCTCCCCTTTCCCGATGTGATATACTTCTTTAAGGTGTCTTTTGCGAGATGATTTAGAGATCTCGCCTCCTGCGAATCCTCCATTTATCATATGAACATGCCTCTCTGGAGTGTGAGATGGTCGTTCAGCTCGTCTGATCTCTTCGTCCCTTCTTCTTTTTCTTGGTTCACCCCTTCTTCTCTATGACATTCTTTAGATCAAAACATTCGTTAGTAGGATGTCCGTAGATTCGGTGGTATTAACAGTACTCTATCCGATTTCCTCCTCCTTTTTTTTTTACTTTTGATTGGGCGAGGTGGTGGGATCTTCTCAGTGTTGCATATTTCTCGGTAAACATCCACAAGAGACACTCGAATAGGGGTGTAACTGTGGTATTTTCTAGGCTTCTCACCGGGTTGATCTTCTTTTTTTAGACTCCTTATCCTTGTCTCGAGAGGGATGGGAGAATCCAGATTTTGAGGTTTCTCCTAGCCGAGAATTTTCCTCCATTTTGATATACTTTTCTGCCCGTTCTTGTAACTCGTTCAGAGATGTTGGATGCTTTTTTTATATGGAGTAACTAAAAGGTCTTTCTCGTAGGCCATTGATGAGACCCATGATAGCGGCTTCTGTTGGCAGACTTTGTCTGTCCAGACATGCTTTGTTGAATATTTCGATGTAGTTGCGAAGACTCTCCCGATCTCCTTGTTTGATCCCTAATAGGCTCGGGGTGTGTTTGGATTTGTCCTTCTGGATAGAGAATCTAGCAATAAATTTTTTGGTTAAGTCATTAAAACTTGTGATGGATCTAGGAGGCAGACTGTCGAACCACTTAATTGCTGTCTTTGTTAGGGTAATCAGGAAGGCTTTGCATCGAATAGCGTCCAAGGCATTAGTGAGATACATTCTGCTTTTAAAATTGTTGAGATGATGGCTTGGATCGGAGGTACTATCGTATAGGGTCATGTCGGGATCCTTAAAATCGTTTGGAACTTTAGTTTTCATGATCTCTTTGGTGAAAGGATCTTGATCCTTGTGGGAGTTGTCATCGTGACTGGACTGAATAGTTTTGGTTTTAAGGTTGGCTTCGAGTTTTAGGAGCTTGTCCTCTAACTCTCGGCATCTAGTTTCTCTCCGGAGGTTTCTTTCAGCTTCGCGCTGGTGTTCAACCTCCTGTTCGAGCTGTTTGAGACGATTCTGTTGTTCTCGGAGGGCATCTAAGATTTCTGTATTCCGAGAATACTTGTCTCCATTTGGTTGAGGTGTGTCCTTTGGTGTGATGTCCACGTTCTTATGCGGTGTTCTGTTTTCCAAATCAGAATTGTGGTCATTGTCAAGGTTGTCTGCCATAATAATAGAATGACTTCCCGGTTCTCTGGCAACGGCGCCAATATTCAGAGGGTTACCTGAAACTGTAGGTCGATCTCAGACGAGATTTGCGATGGTGGTCGGTGCTGTCGTGTCCAACTTGTTGGACTTGGTGGTGCTGCTGATCCTTCGTCACTGGAGGGTGGTGGTACTTGCAAGAGACTCTGATACTTAAGTTAGCACGTATTTTAGGTAGGTTTTTAGTAGAATCAGAGTATGAGTTATACCTAGGTGCTCCAGTATATTTATAGTAGTGTGGGGTGCCCTTTGAGATAAGATAAGTTAGTTATCTTATCTTACCTTTTTATGGGATCCGCCTTATCTTTCTAGGCTTTGTCGCCTTCAGAATGGGCTGTGTCCCTTCATTTGGCCTGCTTGTGCCTCTTATGGCGATTTGGCCGAACTCTTTTAAAGGAAAGGTCGGGGCGACCTAACCCAAAGAGGTCGGTCGCTTTGTCTTTAATCAGCCCGGGTCACATAGCTCGACCCAGGGTATGAACATATAGTTTCTCCTCTTGTATGTAAGAATACTTTGTTTATGAACCTCTTAGAGGTTTTATTGAGAACTAGGGTTTTGAACATGTTCTTTTGGGTTATTATTATGTATATATATGTACGTATATGTTCTCCGGCCAGCCTTGGCTTCGCGGGCTGAGTTAGGAGCTTGTTATTTTGTATTATTGACCTTCTACTCGTGTCATCTGTATATATTTGTTATTGAGCTTTAGTTTTCTTCTCACGCAAGTAACCACATTTTCTGAGAGTTGTGCTTTTTGATTTTGTGATTTTGTTTTACCTATTTTTTAAGGCCCCTAGCATACTATCTCTTTTTCATGATTATTATTATATATATTTTACTTTTAGAGGTCGTAATACCTTGCCACCTCAACTTTATGGCTTAAGCATAAGACTCTGTGTAGTAGGGTGTTACACTCCCAATAGAAAGGATGCAAATGAGTGTGCGTACACACATGTGGGTGCATGCGCACAGGATGAACAAATAGGGGTTGGTGTGCATATGCATAGAAGCACAGGCACAAGGTGCAAAAATTGGGTTGCGCACACGCACAGGGACGTGTGAGCACTCCCAACAGGGGCAGTGCAGGTGAGTGTGCATACGCATAGAATGATGCGTATGCACAGGACGCAAAATTTGGTGATTGTGTGCGTATGCACAAGGGTGTGCACACACACAGTGCCTTGTTTTTCCAAAAAAAATTTCTTAATTTCTAAGGCACTTAAGCCTTATCTTAACACAAGATCAACCCCAAACATTCAAAACTTCACAAATTATGATCCATACCAAAATCAACCTACTAAACTCAAAATTAAACTAATTCTAAGCTAGCTAAAACAAACAAAAATACAATTAAGGCAAATTATAAATAAAGAGAAGGGTTGGAATAATGTTACTATGGTGGGTTGTCTCCCACCTAGAATTTTAGTTTATAAACCTTAAGTTGGACTTTTTGAAGAGACTCTTGTTAGGGTGGCTTATGTTTCCACTCCTCCTTAAATCTCCATCCAAGCTTGCATTTTATAGGTCCTCTGGGATCCCATATTCTAGGTGTCCGCTCACCTTCTTGTTGATTTTTATGCTTCAAGTTGGATGGATAAACTATCAAATTACCCTTAAAACAACCCAACATTCTCCGAAAACCACTCAATTGTGCTTCACACCATGCTTGAATCCCAAAGCTTGAATTGGCTTTCTTGAAGAACCTTGGATTTACTTGGCAACCAGCACTCCTTTCTCCATCGTGTAACACTCCAAGTAGGACTTTGAGTTGGTAATTTATCTCCAAGATAGCATATTGATGTGGGCCAATGAAATTCATCGGTGAAATTGCCACCCACTCAATATGCTCCTTGAATGGAGTTACTCTTGTAGATTCCACCTCTTGGTTGTCAACTCCTTTCTCACCAGCCTCTTCCCCCTCTTCGCCATCACTTACGTCATACTTTGGGGGTTGTGTAAAGTCCATATCAACCTCTTCTTCAAATCTAAAAGGGTAAAGTTTATCAAGATCATTGAGGGGATTGACCAAGGTGGACAAAAAATCATCAATGATGGAATCCACATCTTGATCAATCTCCCTCAATTCTCCCTTTATCTCCTCCGGTGCAAATGCTCTATTTTCTCCCTCTTGTTTCACTTCATGCTCTAAGTCTTCTTCTTTCTCTTGTGGCTCCATGCTCTCCTCTTCACTATAATCTTTAGTTGACCCTCTAGATTCCTCAAGAGTAATGCCTTTATCGAATGAGCGTAGTAGGACCAAGTGGTTCACCACTTCGGCTTTGGTAGCCATGAATTGCCCTTATGTTCTTCGAAATCCTTCTTGCTCTTGGAGAAAGACTTGAAGGTCTTGATGGTCTTAGGCCAAGGGTGGAAAAACTTCACATTGGGGTGAAAAATGAGGTTCATGGTTTGGGAAAAAGGTTGTATATGTGGGAGGTGACTCATGTTGGTAAGTGTTTGGAGGTGGTATGTAAGAAGGTGGATGGTAGTAGCGGTGTGGTGTTTGAAAATGTGGTGATTGAGGATTATGTCAGGGGTATGGGTTATAGGCATATGGTGGTAAAAGTGCATAATCAAAGTAAAATCCACCATATCCTTGGTTTGGGTATGCATATTGGGGAGGGTTTTGCTCATTGTGACATGGAGAAGGTTTCTCCTTCCAAAATTGATGTTCCAATGCATGATGCAATCCAAAATTGAAGTTATCAAGCCCTACAAAATGATCACAACCATACTCCAATCCAAGAGCGTGATAACTCATAGAGAAAATTGAAAATAAAAACTAAAGACATCAATTATCAAAAGAAACAAATTCCTACTTAATAGCAAAAACAAATAAACAACCCAAAAAGTATCTATTCACACTATTCACAACAACCAAAATTTTAACACTCATTGCACCTAGTTCCCCGGCAACGGCACTAAAAATTTGGTGAGTGGGATTTGCGCCGGTTTAGAATTTCTCAAAAACAAGAATCACTTCGTCGGTAGGATAGTCCAAACCGGCAATTAAATCCCATCAATCAAAGTTTAGTTTCCAAATTAAAATAGTCGAGAGTAATTAAACCTCGGGTCGTCTTTCCTAGGAACTAGTGACAATAAGCACACAATTTTGGTTGTGAGAATCAAGGGGTTTCAGTGATTGAAGTAAACAATTAAAGAAATAAAAGAATACTCAAAATTGCAATTAATAAACTAATAATGGAATAAAAGAACAATGTTTGTAATATAGACAAGGAATGCTTTAAAATGATGGAAATGTGGTTCAAAACATAAATGGAACATTGACTTGGGATGAGTTATGGAATTCTTCCTTGCCATAACCACAACTATGATAATTATGATGGATTAATCTCACCTACTCAACCTTTAACATCGAAGAATAAGTCAAGTGAGCATAATTGTTATTAATCCACAAATTCTAGCTAACTTACAAATTACCTTAGTAAAAAGCTAGCATTAGTGGAAACAATAACAACTAACAATCCAAGAATTAACACTAAATGTCGGACATTATGACTCTAGTATTCCATAAACTCATTCCCTCAAGCCAAGGGGTGAAAATCTACCCCATAATCAAAATTGGAATTTCATCAAACACATGGAGGGCATAATAATAAAACATGGCAAAATTGGAAAATTACTTAATACTATGAACAACCAATGATCAAAAGCAACAAATGAAACTCAATAAATATATAATAACCATCAAACATTAAATTCATCAATTAAAAACTCAAAATTGCAAAACTATATATATTGACAAAGGAAATTAAAATAAAAAAGTATAGAACAAATAGTGTAATAAAAGAGAAAATTAAGAAATACTTACAATAGAAACAAGCTAGGATCCAATATCGAAATTTGGAATTGAAAACTTGTAGATAAACCCTAATTACATCCTAAGAAATTTGAGAGAAAACCTAAACTAGACTACCCTAAAACTATCTGTTCCGAGGTAACATGAAACAAAGAGGTCGATCTCGGATGAGATCTTCTGGTGTGATCGGAGCTGCCGTGTCCAACTTGTTGGAGCTTGAGGTGCTGCTGGTCCTTGATCACCGGAGGGTTGTAGTACTTGTAAGAGACTCTGAAGCTTAAGTCAGCACGGGCTTTAAGTAGGTTTTTTCTGTAGAATTAGAGAGTATGAGTTATACTTGGGTGCTCCAGTGTATTTATAGTAGTGTGGAGTGACCTTCTTGGAGATAAGTTAGTTATCTTATCCTATTTTTTGTGAGTGAGATCACTTATCTTTTTACCAGCCACCTTTAGGTGGGCTGTGTCCTCAACTTTGGGCCTCTATGATGATTTGGTCGAGCTCTTTAGGAAGAGGTCGGTGTCGACCAACCTTTACAGTAAGTCAGCCATTTTGACGACGTCCAACCTGGACAGTTCAACTCGGTCCAAGGTATGAACAGTGCCGCTGCTTGGACTTCGATCTTCCCCTTGAGGACGTGTCTTTTTAAACTTTGACCCCTTTTGAGGAATTCGTGTTCAAGCATCCTGGTCTAGCTCCTTACTTGGGCGAATTCCACGTTTAAATGCTTTCCAGAACGCAAAAAGCGCTTTTGCTTTAAATGCCGCATTACTCCTAAGGGTAACCGTTTTTGGGTTTAAGTGTGCGCTTTTAAACGCTCTTTATTAGGGATTCTAATTTTCTTTTGCCATTTTATTCCCTCCTTCCATTTGAATTTAGGGAAGTCTTTCTTTCTTTTTTAAAGAACACCCTCTTTTTCCCCCAAGCTTTTTCTTCTTTCTTTGAAGTTTCGAAGCTTTCGTTGGATCACTCGCGCTTTCGCCACGCATCCGTCACTGCTCCTTGTCTTCCTTTGCAGGTTGGTGCTTTTGTTTCATACCCTTTCTCTTTCTATGCACCTTTATTTCTAGTTTTTCTATGTGTTTCACTGCTGAATGCGTTCCTTTCGGGAAAAGTTTCGATGTTTGCTGAGCTTCCTTTCAAAAGGTTGAAGCTTTCTGGTAATTGCCTATCTTTGTTTCTTTTCAAAGTTGTGATATTCTTTATCTCTGCTGCTCTATTTCGGGGAAATGTGCGTGCTTTAGGTTTTTGTCGCTACCTCCGGTCGTTTTGTTTGAGGGTTTTAGGGTTTTGGTTTTTGCGTTATTTCTTTTTCTGTGCTCTGTACTATTTCCTCCAAAGGGTGCCCCTGGGCTTCTGACGTTGATCTCTTTTGCTTTGTGTGAACCCTGGGGTGCCCTTTTGCTGCCATAGCTATTGCTTGTTGGTTGTTTTTTCCTTTTTTGCCTCAGTCTGAGTTGTTTCGTACTGAACCTCTTTATTTCTTTGCTGTAGGTGTAGTTTGCTATATGTCTTCTCATATGAATATTGTTGAGATGTCCACCAAGGTCCCTGCTGGTATGGCCAATTGGCTAGACTCCATAGTTCTGATCTGTGTTACCGTAGCCGATCCTGAGTACTGTGAGAAACTTAAGCAATTTTATAGAATCTGTGAGCATAGGAAGGATGAGAAGAATTATGAATTAGTGTCGCCCGACCCTGAGGAGAGAGTTAGTTTCCCTCCTTTAGTTTGGACAGAGCGACCTTTCTTTTATGCCTACGACTAACTTCTTCTCTCAGCTGAATATTACCATTCCTTTTACTGCCTTCGAAACCAAGCTCTTGTGGAACTGTAATGTGGCCCCTTCGCAACTTCATCCGAACTCTTGGGCCTTTATAAATATTTTCCAGTTGTTGTGTCGAAAACTAGGTGTTCATCCTTCCCAATCCCTCTTCCTTTACCTGTTTGTTTTGACCAAACCTAGAGTGGCTAAGAAGAAGACCTCTTGGATCTCCTTTTGCGCCACCCAAGGGAAAAAAGTGTTCTTAATGTTTGATGAATCTTTTTGTGACTTTAAAAATTACTATTTTAAAGTCTGAAATGTTGAGGGCATTTGCCCTTTCGTTTTGGATGAAAATGATGAGTTGACCTTTCCTTTATGGTGGCAAAAAGACCCTGTAGCCCTAAAATAACCTTGGGAAAGTTTAGATGAGGTAGAAAAAGCCTTTGTGGGTGTTTTGGAGGAGCACTGGGGGGAACCTCCTTACCTGGATACTAAGAAGTTTTTGGGGGATTCTACTCTCCTCCGTTCCGAGTTAGGTAGTGCCCGAGCTCTTCTTTTGTGAAAAGTGTCTTTGTATTAATTTGAAATTTTTCCCTTATATATTAATGTAACTATTTTTCTGGCTTCTTTTTCAAAAATGGTGAGCTCTTTTGATTCAATGAAAATGTTTTGTAAGACAAAAAGGCTGTGGCTGCCCAGAATTTGTCAAGGAAGGCTTCGGGGGAGGGCTCTTCGGACCAGTTGCCTCCCAAGAAACCAACAGCTGACTCTCAGGGTCCGAGGAAGATCATCCCGACCTCAAGAGTTCGGACAGTTCCCTCCGACCCTTTTCAATTGACTCTGGTGTTGCCTCCTCTCCTACTGCTGCTGGCCCCCTCCCAAAAAGCAAAAGACTGTTGGGACTTATGACCTTAATGACAAAGAGTTTGATGGTGTGGCCTTTGCCACAGAATTGATTGCTCATTATGGTCAGGATTCGACTGATGATGTGTCGATCCTTCACCATCTTGACTTCATATCGAGCAATAGTGTTTGGATGGCCAATCTCAGTGCGGCCTTGTCCCGGGTTATTAAGTAATCCCCTGTTTGTGCCACTAAAGCTTTTCTGGAGGATGCCATGGCTGATTTTAACAGGGTGAAGGGTCTGAAGGACGAGCTAGATGCCATGGTTGTTAAGTTGGAGATGGATGTTGAGAAGGAGAAGACTCGGGCCACTACTGCAGAGGCAACTACAAATCTAGCTAAGGAGATGGCTAAAAAGTACAAAGAGAGCTATACCCGCACATATGGCGAGCTCTTGGAGACTAGAAAGAGGCTTCCATCCGCCCAGGATGATTACACCGAGTTTCAGGGCCATATGGTGAGCAGTATGACCGACATGTATGAGAATCTGAAGGCCCAGGTCCGGGTTCTTGCTCCCGAGCTCGACCTTTTTGTTATTCAGTATAGACAATGTGGTGGAGAATGGCAAGATCATGCCTACCCCAGATGATGAAGATGAGGGTCCTCCTCTTGCGCCACCAGCCAAGGCTTCTGCAGCTTCAGCTTCTATAATTCCTTCTGCAGAGGTAGTCCCTTCCGAGCCTGACCTAGAGATCCTGACTGGCCCGGATGGGGTTGTTGGAGCTGTCCCTATCTCGACTATCCCTCCTTCTCCTCAGGGTGCCGCTGCTGATGCGACTTCGGATCCTTTATGACTCCTTATTATATGTTTGTTTTGATTATGTATTTGGTGTAGTCTGACCTGTGGACTTGTTGAACTTGTTAGTTTTTTGTAAGTTTCTGTGGATGATTCTTTGTCACTTAGTTGCTTCCTAGCAACTTTTTATTTCAGAAACAAATACTTTAAACTCTTGGGCTATCGTTTAGGTAGCCTTTAAGTCTTTAATGCTTTAATTTGTGTTGAATGACGCGTTGACTTTGCTTGTGTCGATATGCTTTGTATTTGGAGGTTGTTTTTCAACCTTTGTTTGGAGGAGGTTGCTCTTCAACCTTTATAAAGGTGCTTCGGGTTTCCTTGATTTGACACCCCTTGAACCTTTGCCACTTGTCATCTGGTCTTCTTAGTCGAGTTCCAAAACAAGTTCTTGGGTGTAAAACCTTCTTAGTTTTTTCGGACGACTTTCTTAGCCTTGTTTTAGGATTATCCTTTTTGAGTAGTATCTCTTTTCAGGAGTTTTGTAGCCCTAGGCACTTCGGCTCTAGCCTTTTCAACCTTTGGGACTTTTTCTTGTTCCCTTTTTTGAGGTTGTACTTGTTTCTTTGGGTCACGCCTTTTTGGTGTCGACCTATATGCCTTCACTATCCGGGATTTTAGTCGTATTCCAACAACATTTTAGGTAGTGTTCCGATGAAGAACCTTTTCTTTATAGTTTGTTTGGATGACTTTTTATCGCCGTTTCGACTTGTGTTTTTGCTTTTTAAGTAATGTCTTTTTTCAAGACTTATACCTTTCAGTAAAACACTTCTGGCCTTAGTTTTTTTTTAACCTTTGTTTGGCCTTTGCAAGATGTTTTTGTCCCTTTTTAGTGATCCTTTCGTTGGTCCGACTTCTCTGTCAGGCCTTCTTAAGGTATTTTTAGCAATCTCATTTTTAGTTAGACCTCGTCAGGTCACTTTTTTTGGGTTTCTTTTTATAACTTCTTGCATTAACTTGCTTCTATCGTTTCACCTTACCGACCTCTTTTGATCGGGCGATGAATTTCGCATTTTATAAGCATAAATTAATGCGTATTGGTAGAGAACTTTTTGGGGAATTGATAACTTTAATTCAAATAATAAGATAAAAATATAAACAAAAGTGTCTACATGTGAGTGCTTACCCTTCTAGGTCGGGCAGTTTTTTAGATCTCGGTCTGGCGCCTCATTAAAAAACCTTTCTAGGAAAAAGAGTGCGCCTATTACCTAAGATCTTTACTAATTTCTTAGCTATAGTACCTTCTTAGGTTGCAGGCATGCCATGATCTTGGTAGCTCCCGCACTTCGAGGTCGGCCACCCTATAGTAACCTTTCCCCAGTACTTCCGTAACTCGGTATGGTCCTTTCCAGTTAGCTGCTAGCTTCCCTTCTCCTGAACAACCTGCTTCGATGTCATTTCGGATTAAAACGAGATTGTTGGTGGTGAAGCATCATTGGATTACCTTCCGATTATATCTCAAAGCCATTCGACAATTTAGGTCTTCTCTCTGATCCGAAGTCTTTCTCAGACTTCTGGGAGTAGGTCGAGCTCTTCCCTACAAGCTTGGAAGTTGGTGTCTTCGTTGTAGAGGATCACTCTAGGGGATCCTTCTTTTAATTCTACGTGAATTATTGCCTCCATTCTGTAAGCGAGTCGGAAGGGTGATTCTTCAGTGGTGGAGTGTGGTGTCGTTCGATATGCCCATAGGACTTATGGGAGCTCTTCAGCCTAAGCTCCCTTTGTATCCTGTAGCCTCCATTTTAACTCGGCCAATATGACTTTATTGGCGGCTTCTGCATATCTGTTGGCCTGTGGGTGTTCTACAGAGGTGAATTGGTGCTTTATTTTCAGGTCAGCTACCAAGTTTCTGAAACCCGTGTTGGTGAACTGAGTGCCATTATCTGTGGTGATGGAGCATGGAACCCAAAACTTTGTGACAATATTTTTGTATGAAAATTTCTGACTTCTTTGGGTGGTGGCAGTAGCCAATGGCTATGCTTTGATCCACTTTGTGAAGTAGTCTATGCCTACGATAAGGAACTTGACTTTCCCTGATCCTTGGGGGAAGGGTCCGAGGAGGTCGAACCCCCACATTGCAAATGGCCAGGGTAAAGTAACACAGATGAGGTTTTCGGGTGGAGCTATATCGAAGTTAGCATGCTTCTGACATGGTGGGCATATCTTAACAAACTCTATTGCTTCCCTTTGCAAGGTCGGCCAGTAAACTAGCTCGGGGGATCTTTTTGGAAAGAGCTCTTGCCCCAAGGTGATTGCCACACATGCCTCCGTAGACTTCCTCTAGAATGTCCCTTGTAGCAGAGGTCAGAACGCATTTTAGGAGTGGTGTATAGATTCCTCTCCTATATAGGACGTTGTGCACTATGGCATAGTACTGTGCTTCTCGCACTAGCCTTTTTACCTCCTTTTTATCTGCGGGGAGTGTGTCAGATTTGAGGTAGTTGATTATGGGAGTCATCCATCCTTGGTCTTGAACTGACATGGTTAGGATCTTCTCTTCCTCCGAGATTGATGGGTCTTGTAGCGTTTCCTGGATGAGGCTTCTATTATTTCCCCCTGTTTGGTGCTGGCTAGTTTTGAAAGTGCATCAGCTCAAGCATTTTGTTCCCGAGGTATATGTCGGACCACATATCCCTTAAATTGTCTGAGCTGTTCTCTGGTTTTATCCAGGTATTTTTTTCATGGTGGGGTCCTTAGCCTGATAGCTTCTTTCTATTTATGAGGTGATTACTTGTGAGTCGCTAAAGACGATAAGCTATTGAGTTCCCACCTCCCTTGCCAGCCTCAAACGAGGCAGTAGGGCCTCGTATTCAGCTTGGTTATTTGAGGCAGGGAACTTGAACTTTAAGGAGAGCTCGATTTGGGTTCCCTGATCACTCTTTAGAATTACGCTTGCGCCACTCCTGGTTTTGTTCGAGGAGCCATCCATATAAAGGATCCACTCTATGGGGGTACCGAGGTGTCAATGTACTCTGCGATGAAGTCGGCCAAGTACTGAGACTTTATAGCAGTCCGAGCTTCGTATTTAAGGTTGAATTCGGATAACTCGACTGCCCAATGTAGGATTCTTCCAACTAAGTCTGTTTTCTGTAAGATACCTTTTATGGGTTGGTTGGTCCGTACTCTGATGGTGTGGGCTTGAAAGTATGGTTGGAGTCATTGAGAAATGAGTATAAGAGCGTAGGCAAACTTTTCTATCTTTTGATAGTTCAATTCGACCCCTTGTAGAGCCTTACTAATGAAGTAGATGAGTTGTTGCCCATTTTCATCTTCTCTAACTAGTGATGAAGCTATTTCTCGACTTTCTACAGCGGTATAGGATTGGTTCTTCACCTTCCCATAGTCAGGTAAGGATAGATGGTTGCCCCAAGAACTTTGAAATCTTGGAAGGCTTGTTCGCATTCTGGGGTCCATTCGAACCTCTTTCCATTAAGCTGATGTACTTCTTTGACGCAGGTTGAGATTTTCATGCTAAGTATGGCCTGACAGTTATCTGAGTTTGATTCAATCCCACTTTGAGTGAGCATGAAGCCCAAGAATTTGCCAGCTTCTACCGTGAAGATGCACTTTGCGGGATTAAGTCTCATCCCATACTTTCTTATGGTGTCGAACACTTTAGTGAGTTCAGATAACAACATTTCCTCTCTTTGTGTCTTTACCAGCATGTCGTCTGCATAAACTTCTATCAGCTTCCCAATGTGATTGGCGAAAACTTTATTCATCAGTTTCTAGTATGTAGCCCCTGCGTTCTTGAGTCCGAAGGGCATGACTATGTAGTAGTACTTTGCTCATGGGGTTAAGATTGAGGTTTTCTCCTGGTCGGGTTGATACATCGGGATTTGATTGTATCCTGAGTAAGTGTTCATGAAGGAGAGGTATTTATACCCTGATGAAGCGTTGACTAGTGTGTCTATGTTCGGGAGTGGGTAGGGATCTTTTGGGCAGGCTTTGTTGAGGTCGGTCTAATCAGTGCACATCCGCCACTTCCCATTTGACTTTTTATCCAATACTACATTAGCTAGCCATAATGGGTACTTTACCTCCCTTATGAACCCTGCCTCCAGCAAAGCCTGTACCTGTTCCTCTACTACTTGTGACCTCTCTGGGCCGAGCTTCCTGCGCTTTTGTTGTACTGGCCGAGATCCGGGATATACTGCCAGTTTATGGCACATTAGTCCGGGATCGATGCCAGGCATGTCCGCGGCCTTCCATGCAAAGAGGTTGGAATTATCCTTTAGGAGATTTGTTATTAGCTCCTTTAGGTCTCCTTTTAGATTCACCCCTATGTTTGTTGTTTTGTCTTGCGTGTCTCTGATTTGAACTTTTTCGGTCTCACCTTCCGGTTGAGGGCGGAGTTCCTCGCGAGCTTGGATTCCCCCGAGTTCTATAGTATTGGTTTCCTTTCCTCTGGGGTCACCTTTAAGGTTCTGACTTTCGTTGTAACAACGTCGTGCGAGTTTTTGGTCCCCTTTATGGTAGCGATCCCTTCTATAGTTGGAAACTTTATGCATAGGTGTAGAGTGGAGACCACCACGGCGAGTTGATTTAACATTGTCCGACCTTTGAGGGCGTTGTATATGGAGCTCACGTTGACTACAATGTAGTCTATGCTCAGCGTTCTTGACCGTGTTCCTTTTCTAAATGTGGTGTGCAGTGGGATGTACCCAAGTGGCTGGATTGGGGTGTCTCCGATCCCATACAAGCTATTTGGATATGCTCTGAGCTCTTTCTCTTGTAGGCAGAGCTTGTCGAAGGCGAATTTGAATAGGATATCTACGTAGCTTCCTTGGTCTCCCAATGTTCGGTAGAGATTGGCATTGGCGAGTATGATGGTAATAACCACGGGGTTATCATTCCCCGGGACGATGCCTGTGGCGTCTTCTTGAGTGAAGGTAATAGTGAGGAGATCCGGTGACCTTTCCCCTTCTCCGACATGATACGCCTCTTTAAGGTGTCTTTTGCAGGATGACTTAGAGATCCCTCCTCCCGTGAATCCTCTGTTTATCATATGAACACGCCTCTCAGGGGTGTCAGGGGGACATTCAACTCGTCTGACCTCTTCCTCCCTTCTTCACTTTTTTGGTTCATCCGCTCTATTGGCTAAGAATCGATCTAGTCGCCCTTCTCGTGCCGATTTTTCTATGACATTCTTTAGGTCGTAGCACTCGTTGTAGAATGCCCGTAGATTTGGTGGTATTCACAATACTCTGTTTGACTTCCTCCTCTCTTGTGTTTAATCGGGTGAGGTGGTGGGATCTTTTCAGTGTTGCATATCTCTTGATAAACATCCACAAGAGACACCCGAAGACGAGTGTAGTTGTGGTATTTTCTGAGTTTTTTAGTAGGTTGGTCTTCTTTCTTCCTGGACTCTTTATCCTTGTCCCGAGGTGGGTAGGAGAATCCAGTCTTTGAGGTTTCTCCAATCGAGAGTTCTCTTTCATATTAATGTATTTTTCCGCCCGTTCTTGAACCTCGTTGAGAGATGTTGGATGCTTTTTGGATATGGAGTGACAAAAGGGTCCTTCTCGTAGGCCATTGATGAGACCCATGATGGCTGCTTCTATTGGAAGATTTTGTATGTCCAGGCACGCTTTATTGAATCTCTCTATGTAACTGTGTAGGCTTTCCTGATCTCCTTGCTTAATCCCTAGCAGGCTTGGAGCGTGCTTGGCTTTATCTTTGTGGGTGGAGAATCTAGCTAAGAATTTCTTGGCGAGGTCGTCGAAGCTTGTTATCGACCTTGGCGGCAAGCTATCGAACCACTCTATTGCCGTCTTGGTCAAGGTGGTCGGGAAGGCTTTGCAACGGATTGCATTTGAGGCATCCATGAGATACATCCGACTTCTGAAATTACTGAGATGATGGCTCAGATCAGATGTACCATTGTACGGGGTCATGTCGGGGGCTTTGAAGTCTTTTGGGACTTTAGCTTTCATGATCTTCTTTGTGAACGGGTCTTGGTCCTTGTGAGGGCTATCTTCGTGACTGGATCGAGTGATCTTGGTTTTGAGGTCAGCTTCGAGCTTTAGGAGCTTGTCTTCCAGCTATCGACGCTGTTCCGAGGGTTACCTGAAACGTGTAGCTCGGACGTCTGGCAAGACCCGAGGTGGGGGTTCCGTGACCCGAGCTTGATATGCTGAGCGGCTGGTGGTTGTACCTGCAATGACACTCCGATGGTTAAGTTAGCATGGGTCCAAGCAAATATGTGTAGAATGTAGAATGTGTGTCATACCTGGGTGCTCCAGTGTATTTATAGTAGTTGGCTGTGATCTTCCCTGGATAAGATATTCTTATCTTATCTTATCTTTGGGACTTTTATCTCTATCTTTGTGGAACCGCCTTTCCCAGGCCTTTCCGGCCTTTAGGTTTTGGGCTGCGTTCCTTTCTGATGGGCCTTCTTAGCTTTGTTTGTCCGAGGTCCGACCTCAGGCGTGGGCCTCGGGACGAGGTCGGACCTTTCATAAAGTTGCCGATTTAGAGGAGCTCGGTCAGGGTATGAACAGTGCCCCTGCCCGAGTTCGTCCTTTTTGAGAGGTCGAGCTCGGGCATAGTAGTTTTTCAAATTTCAAAAATGGCCGTTTCAGCATTTATTGCATTTTACCGTTTCTCCTCGATTTCCGTTCTCTTCCTGTTTTTCTGAGTTTCGCCATCTCTTTTTTCGAGCAACGTTTCTTCTTTCTTTTTCTTCTTCCCCGAGTCTTTCTGCGTGTTCTTCCGGGGTTTTCTCTGCGCCGCCGTTCTGCTCTCCTTGCTTCGGAGCTCATCGTCCTCTTTCCTTCTTCCAGGTTTGTTCCCATCTCTTTTCTTGTGCACATATGCTTTCTGTTTCTTTTTTCTCTATGCCTGGGTTGCCCCGAAAAGAGGCGCCGCCATTGTTTTGTTTGTTTGTATGGGGGGGGGACTCTTTTTTGTTCTTTGGTATTTTGCTCCGGGTTGCTGTATTTTCTTCTAAAAGATTTTTGTTTTCTTGCTTTGCTGGATGGGTTTTCGCTGTCTGCTTTTATGTGATTTTTGCTTGCTGTTGTATTCTTCTTTGTAGGCAAGAATTTTATGTCTCGAAAGGTTCTTCAAGCGATGTCGACCAAGATTCCAAGTGGTCTTGGTTGGGTAGATCCTGTTCCTCTAAGAGTCCCGTCTGTGGTAGATTCTGAGTATTTAGCTAGGTTTCGTAGGCAATGTAGCATATGTGAAGATAGAGAGTCTGAGAGGGATTATGAATTAGTAGCCCCGGATTCCGAGGAGAGAGTTTGCTTCCCGCCCTTAGATAGTTCCGAGAAGCTCTTCTTTTACGCTTATGATTGTTTTTTCTCTAAGTTGAGTGTCCGACTTCCTTTTACCGACCTAGAGTCCGAGGTGTTGTGGTCTTGTAACCTTGCCCCTACGCAGCTCCATCCAAATTCTTGGGC
>NC_029774.3:78348498-78376634 GCF_000817695.3 Arachis duranensis | reverse complement strand
GTGCAAGATAACCATATCTTGCTTCAAACCACAATCCTCATGGGATCGACCCTGACTCGCTCAGGTATTACTTGGATGACCCAGTGCACTTGCTCATTCAGTTGTACGAAGTGTGGGGATTCGCACACCAAGTTTTGGCGCCGTTGCCGGGGATTGTTCGAGTTTGGACAACTGACGGATTATCTTGTTCCTTAGATTTGGTAAATTTATTTTTTCTTTACAGGTTTAATTTTATTTTATCTGAGTCTTTTATTTTCTTTTCAAAAAGCTTTCAAAAATATTTTTGTTCCGAGGGTTACCTGAAACGTGTAGCTCGGACGTCTGGCAAGACCCGAGGTGGGGGTTCCGTGACCCGAGCTTGATATGCTGAGCGGCTGGTGGTTGTACCTGCAATGACACTCCGATGCTTAAGTTAGCATGGGTCCAAGCAGATATGTGTAGAATGTAGAATGTGTGTCATACCTGGGTGCTCCAGTGTATTTATATTAGTTGGCTGTGATCTTCCCTGGATAAGATATTCTTATCTTATCTTATCTTTTGGGAGTTTTATCTCTATCTTTGTGGAACCGCCTTTCTCTAGGCCTTTTCGGCCTTTAGCTTTTGGGCTGCGTTCCTTTTGATGGGCCTTCCTTGCTTTAGGGTCCGAGGTCCGACCTCTAGGCGTGGGCCTTAGGGCGAGGTTGGACCTTTTATGATCTTGCCGAGTTGGGGAGTTCGGTCAGGGTATGAACAGACGCCATCTTGTTTCTCTCTAGAGGTCTCTCTCGGCCTCTCGCTGCAGTTCAACTTCCTGTTCGAGCTGTTTAAGGCGATCCTGCTGTTCACGGATGGCATCTAAGATCCCCGTGTTTGGGGTTTGCTTGTCTCCCTTGGATTGTGGTGTGTCTTTTGATGTGGCATCAGTTTTTTTAAGCAGCGTTCTTTCTTCCAAACTAGAGTTATGATTGTTGTCAGGGTTGTCTGTCATGATGGTGGGATGACTTCCAAGTTTTCCGGCAACGGTGCCAATGTTCCGAGGGTTACCTGAAACGAAAAGGTCGATCTTGGACGAGATCTTCTGGTGTGATCGGAGCTGCCGTGTCTGACTTGTTGGAGCCTGAGGTGCTGCTGGTCCTTGATCACTGGAGGGTGGTGGTACCTGCAAGAGACTCTGAAGCTTAAGTCAGCACGGGCTTTAAGCAGGTTTTTTATGTAGAATTAGAGAGTATGAGTTATACCTGGTGCTCCAGTGTATTTATAGTAGCGTGGAGTGACTTTCCTGGAGATAAGTTAGTTATCTTATCATATCTTTTGTGGGTGAGATCACTTATCTTTTGGCCAGCCGCCTTTAGGTGGGCTGTGTCATCAGCTTTGGGCCTCTATGATGATTTGGCCGAGCTCTTTAGGAAGAGGTCGGTGTCGACCAACCTTTACAGTAAGTCGGTCATTTTGACGTCGTCCAACCTGGACAGTTCAGCTTGGTCCATGGCATGAACACTATCCTAAGTGTGTTGTATAATTTATTGTGTGTTGCTAGCCTCCTAATATGCTCCAAAGCAATCAGAAATGGGCCAAAAAGCCTCCCAAATCGCGAGCCACGTGACTTTTTAATGAAGTCACGTGCAGGGACTTGGGCATACGCACAGGTGTGTGCGTACACACACATGCTGAATTTTTCTCTTATGCGTACGCACAGATGTATGCGTACGCACACTTGCTGGTTTCGTCACTTGTGCGTACGCACAGGATGTTGTTCATACGCACACTTGGCTGTGTGCTCATCCTTTATTTTCTTCATGTTTTCTCCCAATTGCATGCTCTTCTTCCACTCTTATCAAGCCATTCCTACCTATTACACCTGAAATTACTCACAAAATATCAAGGCATCGAATGAAATAAAAGTGAAATAAAATTGATTAAAATAAACACAAAATAGCATGTTTTCATTATTAAGCACAATTTAGAGAGAAAACACAAAAGTATGCTATTTAGATGAATAAATGTGGGTTTGTGTGATGAAATCCACTTAAATTAATTCAAAATTTATCATCAAATATGGACTCAACGGTATTGGCGGTGTTAAAAGCTTGAGGTCAAGTTTCGGTGGCCGGGTTTTGTTGGTGAGGTTTTGGAATCTTGGAAACTTGTGGTGTGGAAATGCTTGGGGTGTTTCGGTTTTAATGGAAAATAGGCCAAGGTATGATTTTGGTTTCTCGTATATAACATGTACGGTATCGTGAAAACTTAGGAGGCTAGATGACTATATGAGAAGTTGATTATGTGTTTGGGGCATGTTTAATGATTTTAGTTGCCAGTGTATGTTAAAATGATGAAGTATGGTTAGATTGATGATTCATTGATGTGAATGTGGTTGGTGTTGGTAAAATAGATTGATGAATGATGAATTTGATGCTAATGGATGAGGATTATAAATGTGAACATATGCATGTTAATAAATTGATGATTGTGTTTGTATATTTGAGAACTCGTAGAATAAAATGGTTTAAAATTGAAGCATGGTTGGTTGTGATTGAATATGGACTAAGTTGGGTGTGTTTGGAGTCATTTTGAAATGTATGACTTTGGTTTTTGTAAAGGAAATTGGTGAAATAGAGGTTTAGAAATTTTTGGTAAAAACTTGGTTTTTGACTAAACTTGGGGGTCGTAACTTGGCTTTCAGACGTTCAATTTCTTTCAAACCTATTTTATAACAAAATTGAGGCCGTGAAGGTTATTCCATTGAAGAACGGATGAAAAATGTTTTAAAATGAGAAAGTTATGCTCGTCGGAAGTTTGGAGTGCAAAGCTGAAAATTCTGTAGCATTCAACACTTTCACCAAACTGTAGATCTTGCGTATGCGACCATTGATCGCGACGCGACCATTGCACGTGACGCGACCAAGCTTTTTGGGTGGGGCATCTCGTGTACGCAGGCAAGGCGCCTGCGTACACGAGCAGGAAAAAAGTTTACCCATGCGTACGCGTGACCCCTGAAATCAGCAAAGTGAGTTTTGTGTTTTAAAATATAATTTTGAACCTATAAACCTCTATTTGTACTCTTTTAGACCCTAAATATTAGTATTAAGGGTAGTGACAAGATTAAGCTGAGAAAAGGTAGGTTACTTGAAAGTGAAGAAAGGCTTGGAGTGATAAATTATGGATGAAGAAGTGCAGAACTGTATTGAAAGGAAAATGTTGAGATTGGCAATGACCGAGTATGGCCGGAATGGTCGAGATGGCAAGGTCTGTGTGTGATCCCTCTTCCGTGTTAATTTTAAAATCTTATCGAATGGCAAGTTGAGGACAGAGGATTCCCTCTTTTATCGTGATGTGGATGTGGGGAAGGTAGAAAGGCACTCTCCTTCGTATTGTTTCCCCCACATTCTTCTCTGGTTGCAAGGTGGAAAGGCATACTCCTTCTATGTGAAAAGGCACTCTCCTTCGTTTATGATCCTCCTGGAGATGTGCAACCTAGAGACAAATGTCTTGGTTAGCTACCAGATGTGTCAGGTTCTGGCGATTTAACCGACAAGTGAGCTCATGACAATACGAAGAAGAGTGCATAATATGGTTGGTAGGACAGGCATGCATCATGTTGCATTTGTTAGCATTGCTTTGTTTGGGTGTGCATAATTGTTTTGGTTTGCCTAACTGATAAAATCTGTTTTACTGATAACTGTGATACTTGCTGTAACTGTTCTTAAAATATGTTTACCTTGTATTTTCTTATGTCTGTGACTCTCTTTCTGTTTTAATTACTTTGGTGGTGGACTGATAATAATGATGATTTGTTTTGAAATGGGCCGGAGGCCGGGTTGAGTTTATTTGGGCCGGAGGATGAGCTGGTTTGATTTGGGCCATAGGCCGTGATTGGTTGGGTCAGTGGTAAAGGTTAGAGTTAAATGAGACAGAAAGTAAACTGTAGAGTTAGAGTTATATTGTGACTTGGATACCTTTGAGAGTTTTACCGAATTTATGGTTTAGTTTATTCATTTAAGTTTTATAATCTGAGTGTCAGCGTTCTAGGATTGCCTCTGGCTTTTTCGGGACCTTATTTATTATATATGTAGGTACCTTAATCATACTGTGAGACCCCGGTTCTCATCTCATACATATTTTGTGATTTTCAGATGCAGATCGAAAGGCACTTCGGTAAGCATCTGGAGTTTATTCTACAAGCGAAGTATTATATCTTGGGACTCCGTATTTTGAGCATATATGTTTATTATTCTATATTTAGATTCTCCTCTGTATATTTAACTTTATTTTGTCCTTCTTAGAAGTCAATGTAGAGAAATAGGTTGTTGTTTTATCACTTTTGGGATATTTTGGGTTATGTATATGTATGTAAATATTCTCCGACCAACCCTGGCTTCGCAGGTTGAGCCTAGAACTTGAATATTTATATCTTTGACACTCCCTTTTTATTATTCATATGTATATCTTGCGTTTCTTCGTACACAGATTTTTCATTTACATGAGCGTTACGACTTATATTTTAGACTTTCTTTCAAAGGCTCCTTGTTATAAAATTTCTTTTAACTATTATTATATATATTTTTGCTTGATGTGGGATTAATGTCGGTCTAGAAATTTTCAAAGGATTTTCGTTGCAAGCATAGTCCAAACCAACGAATTATCCTCAATCAAAGTTTACAAGGTTGTCACAATACAAATCCAAATAACCGGGAGGATTAATCTTGGGTCGTTTTCCCTAGGAATTACAATTGAGTGCTCAATTATTGGCTACAAAGGGAATTGGGGGTTGAGATAGCAATTGACAAAAATGTAAATAGCAAGAAAGTAAATGACAATTAACTAATAAAGGCAAAGAAATTCAAATTGTAAAAATGTCTTGGCAAGGGTTGATGGTAAAGGATCTCTATCCTTGTTACCAACCACAATATGATAATTGCAAGGATCAATCCCATTTAGGCATCCTCTAACAAGTGGAGGAAGGTCAAATAAACTTCACTAATCCCAACCCATAAGTCCTAGACAACTCACTAATTAATTTAGTGAAGGCTAGTGTTAATGGAAGCAAATTATCAATCACTTAGACATTGGTAACTCAAGGTCACCCAAATTACCAACCCAAGCCAAGAATAGAAAAATCTAACTCATAACTAAAAGAAACATTTCATCAAACACCTAAATTGCAATAAAGGCAAACATCATAAAATGCAAGAATCAATAAAAGCCATAACTAACATAAACAAGAAATCAACAATAGCAACTAAGGTAAACATCAAGGGACATGAAAACATAAAATTGCATTAAAAGGAAATGGAAATTGACAAGAGGGTTCATAAATTAAATTGGCAAAATAAAAAAATTAACAAGTGAAGTAGATAAACTAAGATACTAGAACATATAAAAGTGAAGGAAGACTAAATTGAAATAAGATTAAAATCTAAATCTAAGAAGAAAATGAAATAAGAACCCTAAAACCTAGAGAGAGAGGAGAGAGCTCTCTCTCCTCTCTCTAGAATTCTACATCTATCTAAAACTAAAACTAATGGAATATGTGTAATGTCTCCCATCCTTCTTCACTCCCAGCCTCTAGTCTACAGACTGGGCTCGAAACTAGGCCATAAATGAGCTCTGAAAATCCCCCCAGCGTGTTCCCTTAAGTGAGGCAAGTGACGCTTGTCACACATACGCGTCAGCCACGTGTACACGTCCTCGAACTTTGGACAAGGTCACGTGTATGCGTCAGTCACGCGTACGCGTCGGTGGATGATGCTCGTGGTCACGGGCACGCATCAGCCACGCGTACACGTCGGAACCAGCTTCTCAAGTCTTTAATTTTTTGTGTTCCTTCCACTTTTGCATGATTCCTTTCCATTCTCTAAGCCATTCCTACCCTATAAACCCTGGAATCAGTTAACAAACATATCACGACATGGAATGGTAATAGGAGAGGATTAAAAATTAGCAATTTTAAGCCCTGTGAAGCATGTTTTCATTCTTAATCACAAATTAGGAAGGATTCACAAAACCATGCATTTATATGAATAAGTGTGAAAATAGTTGATAAAATCCACCTAATTCAATCTAAAATATAGCATAAAATGGTGATTTATCAATGTTTATCCAGCACCTTGATCACCATGGCTTCCTTATATGGTTCAGACAAGCAGCTCTTCACGTCTTTCCTAAAATTGATATTCGGTGGACGAAAATGTCATTCTACTTATCTGTCACTATCGCGATACTATCCTCAATAAGGACTCTACTAATGCAAAGATCTTAGACTTCCATGCACTAATGACCTTATTTTTAAAAGAGATTTTGGGTGACTCTTCTAAACCCTCTCAAAAAGACTCCTTTTGACATCAGATGCACACCCTTTCACATTCTTTTCCTTCTTCTTTCCGATGGCATGGTTGTCTTTTTTATCGTGTTTTTCTCTCAAATTCTTGCTGAGCTCGCATTCTCTTTCTCTCATTTTTTGTTGAGTACTCAGACGTACTTTCTCTCTCCCTAGGTCTAACACTAGTCTTCTCTAAATTTAGTTTAATCTGGTGTTTGATTCACTAATAAGCAATCTGATGATATAAAAGTAAAATCAATATTATAATTTAAGAGGAGTGCTAGAGGTTAGCAGAATTTATGATATTTAGTCATCAATTAGCTATTATTAATAATTTTAATGGTGTGAGATGATATCTAATAGTATAAAATTACTCATTTTTTTAATGATTAAGTGTTGGCCAAAATTTTAATAAAAATATTGGTTTTTAGATTTTTTCATAATTTAATTATATAAATATTCTATTCCAACGTAATTGTAGCATCTTGTGCATGATGCACCATCTTTATACAAGTTCGTTAAAGACATTGCCTCTCTAAATTTGTTGATATTTGATGTTGCACGTGCTAACTTGCAAACTTTTATATATTTCTGTATGTAATATATATATGGCGTGAGAGAGAAATCACTATGTGAGTCCCTTTTTTTTCATGTTTTTTCCTCTAACAATGAGTCTCTCTCTCTATATATTCTGTGTAGGACTTCAATATATATGTGAGTATTTCCCAATATATATAGCCATGGCGAATATAAAAGGAAATTGAATTGAGTGGGCAAAGTTTTGTGCGTGTGCAGTGGCACATGCATGTGTAAGAATGCACTTCTTTTTATAATATGCTTCAACATTGAAAGAGCTTCCACGTTAGCCACACAAACAAATTAAGATAAACAAACAATTATACTAAGCTCAATTATAAGAGCCTAGGAGGATTACTAGATATTATTCTTTGCTTCGGACAAAGTTAACGAAGAAAAAAAAATTAAGAGCGTTTCCGGTGCGATTTGGATAGATTTTGAGTTAAAAATTTATTTGGTTTGAACGTTACTTTTATTTATATTATTATTTGAATTAAATTAAATTTAAAATTTTATAAATTAAAAAAATTAAATATATATAATAAATTTTAATATTTAATTTTAAATAACTAATAATGATATAATAAGTTTTAATAATATTTTAAAAATAACAATAACATAAAAATAAAAATAAAATTATAAGTTAGTTAAAATAAATAAATAAATCTCATTTTAAACATAAAATATATATTAAATAATAATAATACACAAAAAATATAAAAATATATAACAAATTAAACATATATATTATAAATAAAATTTGTAAATATAGTAATAAAATAGTATTATTATAATATATTGTGCGGTTTAAATTAAATTGGATCGATTTTAAGAATTATATTAGAATCATATACAATTTATACGATTTACAAAAAGTAGAATCTAATTAAATTTAAATTTATGTAATTTTAATTAATTTTGATTTGGATTAGATTGGATAAATAATTTAATTTGCATTTATTTGAATTTGAAAACTTCTAAAAAATATTGAACCAAAGAAATCATTAAATCATCTTCAGATTAGATAAGTCATCTTTCTGAAAATAATTAAGTCTTCGTTATTTATTGTACCTCAATAGTCAATGCCATCCTTACGTGGTGTTTCAAGGGAAATAGTATTCCAATTCAAAGAACTAAGGTAGGATTTTTTTTTTCGTGCGCATATATTTTGCAATCAAATAATCTAGAAAGATTACATGGGTTAAACAACTTGATTCCTTTCTACTCGATCACCCAAATAAACGAACACATTTTTTACATTGAGCGTCCAAATAATCGTCTAAATAAGTAAACAATCAGTAGTTGTACTACTTTTACATATTTTACCACTCAAATTTCAATATGATTTTAATTCTAAGTACTTAAAGATCATATTTTATCTTTTTTTAATTCAAAACATGATTTAGTTAAAAGAATGTTCTAAAAATATTGGTCAAAAAGTTGAAAATTTTAATTTTAATTTTTTTAATACATTTAATGTATAAAAAGACTTAACTAGATTTACTTTATATTTTTTATTAAAATTTTTAATTATAGTATATATAGAGAGTGTATTTAAATTAAAATACTTGTTAATAAAAACTTTTTAAAAAAGTAGTAAGTAATTGATTTGCAAACCTAGTCAATAGAATTTGGATGCGATATGCATGTGCTACTGTGTGGAGGATTTTGGATATAACGAGTAGAGCTTAACTTTGACCTGGAATCGTCAAATATGAGCTGCTTCTTCAGCCTTATCCCCTGAGGGAGTTACAATATACTTTGTGTCCTCTTTTCCATTTTCAGTATCACCACGCCTAAGTTAACTTGTTACCCTAAAGTTAAATCAATCAATCAATCAATGCTTTCCTTTCTGTTTCAGAATTTGTTCTTTTCAAGTTCATCACTATTATTTTCCAAAGCCTATGAGTACGATATAGCTAAGGAAAAATTTCAGGTATGGAAGTCACTTTATTGGTATTCTAAAATACTAAGTGCCTTGTCCGTTTAGATGTGACAATTTTAAATGTGAGCGGTTGTGATTGAGTGGGTAAAAGATATGGTAGGCTTTAGATTATGGTATTCTGAAATACCAAGTGCGTTGTCCGTTTAGATGTGACAATTTTAAATGTGAGCGGTCGTAATTGACTGGATAAAAGATATGGTAGACTTTAGATTACACTAATCCTGTGTGGGTGGCTACCGGTTGAACGACAATCCATAAACGAGGGTGTTTATTGTAACAAGTAAAATATAGGTTAAGGCCCAATTAGAATAGTTTCATGAGTATTTGATTTACTATAAATAGATATAGTAAAAATGTAATAGTAGATCATGACTTGAGTAATGAATATAGTTCTTTTTTTGGAATTCCTTTCATGGAATTATCTCTCTCCCTCTTAATTCTCTCTAAATTCCCTCTGATTGATTAATTCTTCTCTGTTTCTAAATCTTTCCCCTTATATTGGTGCTTTCATTGACCACCATTTTTCCATTTTCATGGTGGTTTGGCGATCTCACCTCCAATGGAATAAATTAGAAGTGTAGCTGAATATTTTACTGTCTTTTTGTGTTATGTTCAAAGAGTAAATTTGAATGATGCTGAAATATTGAAGACATTTCTCAATGGATTGGAAACTTATATCCATAGAGAAATTATTTTTGATGATCCTAAAACTATTCGTGATGCTTTTTATTTGGCAAAGTATTATGAAGAACGCTGGAGCAATCCATTTTCAGAAATTTCAAAGCCAAAATTATCATCTCAGCACCAGATCCAGAAAAGTTCATCAACAAAAATTTCCTATCAATCACTATATCAAAGTCCAAAATCAGCATTTCAAGCAAAAATTCAAATCCAAAATTCCATCGTAGGCACCACAGAAAAATCATCGACAGAACACGAAATCAGAAATTCAGAAGCAGAATCATCAATCGAAACTCAAGATCAAGCGAAATTACAGACTGCGGATAATGATATTACATCCTCAAGAATTCAACTATCTAATTCAATACCTCATCAACCGTTTTCAGCATCAACAACAGCAGTTCCAGATCTGCAAAGGGAGCTTCAAGTTCAAGAACGACCTCCCTGAATGCTGGACCGTGACCTCTGAACGCCAGTGATTGTACGTGGTGGGAAACAGCACCCGTTGCGGAGGACGACGACGTCCACGTGGACAGAACCGCTCGGAGCAGCGGTGGCAGGCTAAGCACGGCCAGCAGTGGTGCCGAGGACGGCGCTGTCGCGAAGGGGAAGGTGGATGACACAAATCTATGGGATCGGGAACCGACACCAAAGCCGCCTTGCAGGTTTACAGACACAGTGGTCAGAGGCAGAGTAGCTGCAGGAAAGCCCGCACCAGAACCAAGACCACGGAAGACGAACGACGCGGTGATAGCAAGCGGCGCCTCCGCGAAGGTTAGAAGAGGCGTTCTGTTCCATTGTGTTCCTTCAATCGTGGCCAAACCACCACCACTCACGGTGGCGGTTTTCCCATGGGACCGTGAGCCTAAATACGGCACAGAGAAGAAGCGGGACGAGGTGTTGTCTCCGTGGGTGGCGATGGACCAAGCAGCAGCACAGGAGCCTACCCAGGTAAAGTAGACGGCGGAGATGCAGAGTGGTCAAGAGATGAGTGGTGGCTGTTTTGGGATGGTGCCCTCTCTTCTCAAGTGCAGCAACAACGAGAACGAGAAAGCAGAGCATGGGGAGCTGCTCCTTCCTCAAGGGTTGGGCCTTTTCCCAATGTGGCAAACCCAAAACCAAAAGAAGATCAATAAGCCATTGGATTCAAGCCCAATTTTAAATATTACATCTCCTTTGGATCAATTTCAGATTTATGCATCAAATATAATTTGTTGGTTTTGGATTGGACTAAAATTTTTTCAATGGGATCCTGGTGGTAATAGTATCTTTGTAGCAGTAGAATAGAAATAAAATAGAAATATTAGTTTTAGGATTATGTGTTCTTTTTATTAATTGTAATTAGGGTTATAATTTTTCCACAACCTTGAGGACAAGGTTGTCATTAAGGGGAATGTAATGTAACGAGTAAAATATAGGTTAAGGCTCAATTAGAATAGTTTCATGAGTATTTGATTTACTATAAATAGATATAGTAAAAATGTAATAGTAGATCATGACTTGAGTAATGAATATAGTTCCTTTTTTAGAATTCCTTTCATGGAATTATCTCTCTCCCTCTTAATTCTCTCTAAATTCCCTCTGATTGATTAATTCTTCTCTGTTCCTAAATCTTTCCCCTTACATTTATCTGTCATGGAGCGTGCAGCTTGTTGATGACGCTCGTAGGAGTCGCTGATTTTATGTTTTAGCTGAGCCACGGTGGTAGCCGTTGAGGTTTAGCGGGCTAGGAGACGTTGAAGGGCATGGTAGGAGGGGACGATTATGACCCTTCACTTCGACGGTAGGAACGTCAAGTACAACAGGTATTTGTGGAGAGTTCGGTGTTGGCAGCAGCATGGAGGTTCTTGCAGGAGACAATCAGAGAGGGAGAAATTCGGTGGCCAGATCCGAGAGTAAGGTATGGTCGGGTTCAGGGCCAGGTTATGGTGTTGGGTTGTACTTGCTGGGCCTAGAAAATACAAATCACTTTATAACAAAGACTGTGACATTTTGAAGGCCAAAAATAGAAAACCGTAATGGTTAATGTTATTCCTTCACTTTGAAGAAGAAGAAAACTAAGAAGGTATTCCTTTGGCGATTTGCAAATGCTGTTGAATGCATTTATAAAAACGGGACTGATGAAGAAGATGTTGATTGTAATGGTGTGGCATTGATGCAGAATAGGAAAAAGAAGTTTAAAATAGAAAAATTGCGAGGATGCTAAATTAAACCGTTGAGAGGGGATTGTCTATTTCATGAATTGAGACCTACATGTTAATTCACGAAAAGTTATCCTTCATAAGGAGACTCTATGCAGCTGAGGTTAATTAGTCTCCCTCATATAAGGCCATAGCTGGGAGTGATTCGCACTGCCTGCAACAACTAGATCTACTGCTTGTCAGTGCTAAGATGTGTGTGTGAGTGTGTCTCTCGGAGAAAAAAGCAAGTAAAAGATATTCTAATAGAATTGCTCCTGCAGAGGGCGTTTAAGAATCTACCATTGTTATGGTGGGGCATGCGAAGGCCGAAGTATTTGTGTTGTAGACTTGTATTCTTTTGTAGACGGTTAGTTGAGTTTTAAGATGTTGAAATTGTTGATTATTTGGTGTAACAGCCAGATTTGGACATTCTGTTGCTTGGAAATATTTGCTATGCGCCTCAAAAGTTTAAATACCATTTTCAAGCACGTTGGGTGTCAATATTCTTTCGCTTTATAAGACGAACGTGGGTGGGACAAAGACTCGATAATGTTGACAGTAATACATAACATTGGATTAGCCATGAAGCAGGAGGAAAACAACAGCAATGAAATTAGCATAAAGAAAGTGAAAGACCTTATGTTATAGTGACGGACGAAGGTGGTGCTATAACGAAAGCTGCAGAATCACTTCTTGAGTTCTTGTTGATGATGGCAGTTGTAACACCTTACCACACAGAGTTTAACGCTTAAGTCGTAAATCATATGTGGTGATGTATTTACGACCTCTAAAATAAGAATACATATACACTAGGAGCCATGAAGAAGGAACTAAGCAAAAGTGTAAACATAAAATCGCATTGCACACGTAGGATACACGTAAAAAGAATATATTAGTTCGTACGGAAGATAACTGAAATATAAATACAACACACATACACACACACACAAAAGAATCATAACTAGGATCCATGAAGGAGGAGCTAAGCAAAAGTGTAAAGAGAAAATCGTATTGCACACGTAGGATACACGTAAAAAGAATAAATTAGTGCGTAAGGAAGATAACCGAATATAAATACACTCACACACACACATATACACACACACATCCCAAAAGTCTAACAAAAAAGACAAGATAAAGAGCTGTTTCTGCAAAATAGCTTCTAGGAGGGACGAGCATAAAATATATATAGGGGAGAATCTATTTACATATATACATAGTATAAGTACAAAATACAGCATCCCAAACTTTTAAAACTTTTCTTGCACAAGAAACTCCAGACGCTCAGCGAGGTGCCTCTCGATATGCATATGAAAAGCAACAATATATGCATGGAATTAAAACCGGGGGTTCTCAATATGGTAAAAGTGTCTGCATAGGTAATATATAAGGTCTCGGGAAAGCCAGAGGCATTTCTAGAACTTCGACACTCAGATTTAAACTTAAAGATCTAATTAAACCAGAAATTAGATAAATTATCCAAGGTATTCAAGTTCTAATCTAACTTTAACCTAACATTTCACTTTCTGTCTCTTCTAACCCTTCGAATCACCGGTGGAACAATCCTCTCCACGCCTTTGCCATACAAAAGGCCTCTTAGAAAGCATACACATATAATTTGAGCAAGAAAAATACATATAGGATACATTTACAATAAATAGACAATTAGCAGATAATAGCATAGTTAAACAAATAGGCAAACTAAGATAATCCACACTCAAGCAAAACATACAAATGCATATGATGTATGCCTGTCGTACGGCTAATGAGTCTCATCTGTCGGTTATATAGCCAACCCGACATGACCCGGTAGCGAACTATTGGACAGTCCCTCTGTACGTGCATCCCCAAGCTCAAAATATCCATGAAGTCAAACTCCAAACTCAATTATATCCATGGAGTCAAACTCCAAGCTCAATTATAGCAACTAGTGATGAGCCACTGCGTCTATCCGGAAAAACTCATGTCTCAGATAACAGAAGTGCAGTAAGTCATATAATTCATTCAATATCAAATCAATCATCAATCATAAATTGTCAATAGTGCATCGTTCTCAATCATATCTTATTCATCACTTTTAATATCTCATTAACTCAATCATGCACTTCTCAAACAATCAAAAGTAATACAACAATCCTTCACACCATATTTAACCTCATTTACACCCTTTAAATCAAGCACTTCTCTTCACAACCATCCTCTATAGGTTCACTCTGCTTCTTATGCTTAGAAACTAGGTATCAGATCTTAGAAGGTAATTATAGAGGATTGGAAAGCTAGAAGATTGGTTATACATTCAGTAATATCACTTTTGGCCAAAACAGGGGTTTCGCGTATACGAGGGTGTGTCCGCGTACGCGGGGGTATGAAATTAGGAATCTCGCATACGCAACTCTTGGTTCGCGTACGCGAGCTTACAAAACAGATGAGAAGTCTCACGTCACGTGTACTTCTTGCGTACATGAGCGTCTAAATTTGCAAGTCTGCGTATGCGAGACCATGTCCGCGTATGCAAAATCACAAAACAGCGAGTGATTTCTGTGTTGCGTGTGCTACTCGCGTACGCATAACCCTCTTTTTTCTCAAAAGCGGCTAAGTTTGCAAAATTTCAGATTTTGACACCAAACTTCAATCGCGCATAACTTTTTCGTCAAAATATCACGCATAACTTCAAATGTCATAAACTTCATGGACCTAATTTTTTATTTGAATCAAGTTTCACAAAATTTGGGGGGCCGAAAAGCCAAATTATGACCTGCCAAAATTGGTTAAAAAGTTCAGTCTTTTACCAAAAGTACTAAACTTTTATTTTTACCAAAACCTCAATTTAAAACCAATGTTTCAAATCCTAAAACAACACCAACTATATTCAAATCATATCCATATCCTTTCCATCATGTTCACAATATACCAATATCCAATTTTATCAATTCCAACCCAAACAATTCATAATCAAAACCACACAATTCATTATTCATCAATATATCATTATTACAACTCACAATCATCATCAATCCTCATCAGCATCAATAATTCATCACATTCTCATAATAAACTCAACATTTACACCAAGAATCACTAAACCTTAACGAGTTCACGTAATTTAACTTATCCCACGGTTAACTAGCCTAAGTTTTTACGTAACATTACACATTATCTACAAGAAACTAATATCATACCTTGGCCGATTCCTACTTAAGCCTGGTGGTGCGCGAATAAGAACTCGCACAACTGAACCAACAAGTGCACTGGTTCATCCAAGTAATACTTGAGGTGAGTCGGGGTCGATCCCAGGGAGATTGTTGTTTTAAATCAAGCTATGAACACCTTGTAGATCTTGGTCAGGCGATTAGAAAAGATAGTTTGTTGACATAAACACATAAGACAGGAATAGGGATGAAATTACTTAATTTGAGTGAAAACAGTGATAAGAGAACGGTTGAGGCTTCGGAGATGCTTCATTCTTCTGAATCAACCTTTCCTATTGTCTTTCTCCAACTGTGAGTGATTCATTCCATGGCAGGCTATAAGTGATCAACGCCAGTTTAATGGCCACCAATCTTCCTCCCTCAGGCCGAACGCCAGGTTTAGTGTGCGCCCAATCTGAATGATCCTACTCAAAACACCAAAGACAAGGTCGAATCTTCTGAATCAGAGAATGCTGCGCCTTTGATTCTAGCCTCTACCACAAAGACCCTAATCTCCCCACACCTCGACTGAACTGGTGTCTCGAGAAGTCCCCAACAAAGTCATAGATTAGCCGTCTAAGAGATGTATAATCAAGCTGGTGGTTTAGTGATCTCTAGTTAAGGACTCACACTGAACCCATGTAGAATGAAGATGAGTGTTACGGATCATCCCATTCATAAGATTGAAGAACAAAGATACATCTTAGAATAGAGTCACACAAGAATTGAATAGAACAGTAGTACTTTTATTAATCCATGAAAATCAGTAGAGCTCCTAACCTTAACCTAGGAGGTTTAGTGACTCATGCTGATAGAAAAATACAATGGTAAACGTGAAAGTAGGCAAGTGTCCTCAAACAAGGGTGAACTCTTATCTATATATACTAATCTAATGACTAAGGATTACAAAAATAAGATAAACTGAGTTGATAGTGCGAAAATCTACTATTGGGGCCTACTTGGTGAGTGGTTGGGTTGAGCTTGAGTGTCTCCCACGAGCTAGGACTCTTTAGGGGCATTGAACGCTGGCTAGAGGCCCCCTTTTAGGCGTTGAACTCTAGTTGCTCCCTTGTGGGCACTGGACGCCAGGAATGGGACTCGTGGCTGGCGTTGAACGCCAGTTTTGGGCCTTCAATTCTGAAGGAAAGTATGAACTATTATATATTTCTGGAAAGCCCTGGATGTGAGCTTTCCAAACCCATTGAGAGTGCGCCATTTGAACTTTTATAGCTCCAAAAAAGCTCTTTTGAGTGCACGAAGTTCAGATCCTAACAGCATCTAAAGTCCTTTCTCTGCTTCTGAATCAGACTTCCGCTCAAGCTCTTCAATTTCAGCCAGAAAATACCACCATAAAACACACAAACTCAAAGTAGAATCCAAAAATGTGAATTTTGCACTAAAAACTATGAAAATAAAATAAAACTTAAATAAAACATACTAAAAACTATATGAAAATAATGCCAAAAAGCGTATAAAATATCCACTTATCACCTGGAACACCTCAAATTTTACTCTTCCTTAAGCTTCTACTTCTCCGTAACCACACCAAATTTGATCCTCAGCCTTCAAGGTTGAATTTAACAAGCTCAAACACCAATTGGATAAAAATTATATGAAAACAATGCCAAAAAGCGTATAAAATATCCGCTCATCAGAACACCAAACTTAAACTGTTGCTTGTCTTCAAGCAACCAAAAACAAAATAGGATAAAAAGAAGAGAAGGATACAATAAATCTCAGAGTTCTCAATGAAGCTCAGTTTCAATTAGATGAGCGGGACTAGTAGATTTTTGCTTCTGAATAGTTTTGACATCTTACTTTCAATTAAAGCTTAGAATTGTTGGCATCTCTAGAAACTTAGAATCTAGATGATATTATTGATTTTCCTAGTTAAGTTCTTTTTTATTATTGAACACAGGTTCTTTAGAGTCTTGGCCATGACCCTAAGCACTTTGTTTTCCAGTATTACCACCGGATACATAAATGCCACAGATACTTTAACTGGGTGAACTCCTTAGGATTGTGAGTCAGCTTTGCTAGAGTCCCCAACCAGTGGTGTCCAGATTTCTTAAGCACACTCCTTGCTTTGGACCATGACTTTAACTGCTCATCTCAAATTTTTCACTTGACACCTTCACACCACAAGCATATAGTTAGGGAAGCAACTCAATAAAACTGCCTAGACTAAGATTTCTCTTTTAGGCCCTCCTAACCATTGATGCTCAAATCTTTGAATCCTTGCTCTTGACTTTTGGTTTAAAGAGCTATTAGCTTTTTCCTCTTACCTTTTAGTTTAAAGAGATATTAATTCTTTTTGCTGTTTTTTCTTGCTTTAAGAATCAATTTTTGGACTTTTTAGATTACCAATAATATTTTACTTTTATTATCATTCTTTCAAGAGCCAAAATTCTTAACTCCAACATCAAATATGCACTGTTTATTCATACATTCAGAAAATAAAAGCAATGCCACCACATCACCTAATTGAACTATTCCTAAAATAAAACTCAAAACTCATTGACGATCGGATTTCTCTATCGGTAAAGAAATATAAAAATATAATCGCGTTGTAAGTATAGCTTCTAAGTCAACAGAAAATCCTTTCGTACAAACATTTTGGTTGTCACTTAAGCAAACCCAATAAAAATAAATAACCAAAGTATTCAAACCTTGGGTCGTCTTCTCAAGGAATTGTAGGGAAGTATGATTTATTATTGGTTATGGGAAAAGATATATTTTTGGGTTTTTAAAATAAGGAACAAGTAATGTAAAATAACAAGTCGTTAAAATAATAACTAATAAAACTATTGGCAAGGTATGAGAACTGGAAGTCCTATCCCAGTTATCCTTATCAATTGTGATGAGAATTGGATTTTTCTCCCACTAAGTCAACCTCTAACTATGAAGGTAAGTCAAGTGGATGAATTAATTTTTGATTCCTCAGGTCCTAGTCTTTCCTTGGGAAAGGCTAGAGTTATTGGAACTCGAATTAATTCTTGAAGAATTCCAATTTTCAATCAATAATGAGTTTGATAACTCAAGTGTCTCCAATGACTCAACCAAAGCCGAAAGGAAAAAATCTAAATTATTTATATAAATAAAAGAAAGCAATCATAATTCTGAAATACCTCAAATTATATTAAATGAAGATATCAATTCTAACATGAAAAAGTTCATAAATTAAATTGGGAGAATAAATAAAAAGAACATTAAACCTGTGATTGAAGAAGATGAAATCCTAATTCCTTTAAGAGGAATCCTAATCCTAAATCCTAAGAGAAAGGAGAGAACCTCTCTCTCTAAAAGCTACATCTAAATTACGAAAAGTGAATTATGAGTCATCCCCCTTCATTCCTCTACTTTGCAGCCTTTAATCTGTGTTTTCTGGGCTTGAAACTGGGCCGAAAATAGCTCAGAAATCGCTGGGAGCGAAATCTGCCACGCTGATTTTCGTCATTCTGACGCATCCGCGTAGAGCACGCATTCTCGTTGCCTGGCTATATGGCCACTATGGCAAATTATATATCAAATCGAAGCTCCAAACGTTAGCTTTCAAACGTAACTGAAACCGCGTCATTTGGACCTCTGTAGCTCAAGTTATGACCGTTTGAGTGCGAAGAGGTCAGGGTGGACGGCTTAGCAATTTCTTCAAGTTCTTGTATTCTTTCCACTTTTGCATGCTTCCTTTCCATCCTCTGAGCCATTCCTACCCTATAATCTCTGAAATCACTTAACGCACATATCACGGCATCGAATGGTAATAAGAAAGGATTAAACATAGGAAATTTAAGGCCAAAGAAGCACATTTTCAATCATAGCACAAAATCAGGAAGGAAAACGTAAATCCATGCAAATAGTATGAATAAGTGGGTAAAGAGTTGATAAAAACCACTCAATTGAGCACAAGATAAACCATGAAATAGGGGTTTATCACTCATGCATCTTACTTTTCTTTTTCAATAAAATATTTTTTCTTTTAAGCAAGGTGAGAGCTGCATGGAATATTTCATAACTTTAAGACATAAAGACAGATGATCATGCACTAGAAATAAGAAAAAATAAAATACATGGAAAACAAAAAATAATAGGCAACAGGGGATTAAAGGGAACGAATCCACCTTAGTGATGGCGGTTACTACTTCTCCTGGAGAAGATCCAATGGAGTGCTTGATTTCCCCTATGTCATGCCCCTACCTCTATTGTTCTTCCCTCATAACTCTTTGTTCTTCCCCCATGGCTCTTTGATCTTCTCTTATGTCATGGAGGATGTTGGAGTGCTCTTGATGTCCCATCCTTAGTTGATCTATGCTGGAGCTCAACTTTCCTAGAGAAGTGTGCAATTGGTCCCAATAGCCTTGGAGAGAAAAATGCATCCCTTGAGGCATCTCAGGAATTTCTTGTTGAGGTAGCTCTACATGCTCTTGTTGTGGTCCATGTGCTAACTCTCTAGTTTGCTCCATCCTCTTCTTGGGCTTGTCCTCCTCAATAGGAATGTCTCATTCTATAACAATTCTAACTGAATTGCATATATGACAGATAAGGTGGAGGAAGGCCAACCTTGTTAGGTGGGAGAAGGTTTTTCAAATTTCTTATACAACTCTTGAGGTATTACCTCATGTACCTCCACCTCACTTCCAATCATGATGCAATGAATCATGATGGTTCTGTCAATGGTCACTTCTGACCGATTGCTAGTGGGAATGATAGATCGTTGGATAAATTTCAACCATCCTCTAGCTATTGGCTTGAGGTCAAGCCTTCCAGTTGGATAGGCTTGCCTTGAGCATCCCTCTTCTACTAAGCTCCTTCCACACAGATGTTTGAAAGGACTTGGTCCAACCTCTGTTCAAAATTGACTCTCCTAGTGTAAGGATGTGGGTCTCTTTGCATCATAGGCAAATAGAGCACCAACCTTACACTCTTCGTGCTGAAATCCAAGAGTTACCCTCGGATCATGGTGCTCCAATTTTTGGGATTTGGGTTCACACTAGTGTCATGGTTTTTAGTAACCCATGCATTTGCATAGAACTCTTGCACCATCAAGATACAACTTCTGGGATAGGATTGGTTAGGACTTTCCAACCTCTCCTCTGGATTTCTCTTCGAATCTCCGGGTACTCATTGTTTTTTAGCCTAAAGGGTACTTCAAGAATCACCCTTTTCTTTGCACTACTTCATAGAAGTGGTCTTGATGAGATTTGGTGATGAATCTTTTTATTTTCCAAGATTCGGAGGTGGAAGTAACTGCTTTTCCTTTCCTCTGTCTAGAGGATTCTCCAACTTTGGGTGCCATAAGTGTGAATAGAACGCAAAAAGCAAGGCTTTTCCAACACCAAACTTAAAAGCTTTGCTCGTTCTTGAGCAAAATAGGAAGAAAAGAGTAGAAGAAGAAGAGAATAGAGGAGATGGAGAGGGATAGTAGATTTGGCTAAGAAGGGATTAGTGTATAGATGGTGTGTGTATGAAGGGTAGGAAGAAGGGGTATTTATAGGAGTGGGATAGGGTAGGGTTCGAATGAATGAGTGGAAATTGGGTGGGAAATTTTGAATTTGAAGTGGGTGGTGGTTGGTGGGAGTTATGATGGTTTTGCAAAGTGATATGGATGTGATTTGGTTAAGGTTTATAGGGAAGAGTTTGTGGGGAAGAGTGAAAAGAAGAGAGAGAAGAAGGTGGGATAGGTGGAGATTCTGTGGGACCCACTGATCTTGAGAGGTTAGGGAATTCAAGTTCCCTACTCCCTTGTGGGCGTTAAACACCCAGCTACTGCTCCTAGTTGGCATTCAATGCCAGCCATGTGCCTCTTATTGGGCGTTGAATGCCCTTGAGGTTGCTCCTGCCTGGCGTTCAACGCCAGGTCTGTGCCTCTGTTTGGGCGTTGAACGGCCAGGGTCTGCCTCCTGACTGGCGTTCAACGCCGGCTTTAGGCTCCCTGGCTGGCGTTCAACGCCAGCAATGTGCTCTTCATGGGTGTTGAATACCCACTCTGGCCTCCCTGGATGGCATTCAATGCCAGCCATGTCTCTGCTCCAGGGTGTTCTGTTTCCAGCTCTGATTGTTTCTGCTTCTGTTGTAACTACTGCACATAATCACAAATATTAAAAAGAAAGGGAAAACTCTAAAAATAAACTAAAATAAACTCAAAAGAAATAAGAACAGAAAAACTCTACTCATGGTTGGGTTGCTGACGTTAGGATTTTTGCTAGTAAAGAATTTTATAAAAATATAGTCGCGTTGTGAGTATAGATTCTAAACCAATAGAAAATCCCTTCATACAAACGTTTTGGTTGTCACAAGTAACAAAACCCAATAAATTATAAACCGAAGTATTCAAACCTCGGGTCGTCTTCTCAAGGAATTGCAGGGAAGTATGATTTATTATTGGTTATGGAAAAACAGTGTTTGGGTTTGAAAAAGGTTTTAAGCAAGAGAAATAGATTGCAAGAATTAATAAATTAATAAGTAATAAAACTCTTGGCAAGGTATGAAAACTGGAAGTCCTATCCCAATTGTCCTTATCAATTGTGATGAGAATTGGATTTTTCTCCCATTAAGTTAACCTCTAACTATGAAGGTAAGTCAAGTGGATGGAATAAGTTTGGTTCCTCAGGTCCTAGTCTTTCCTTGGAAAAGGCTAGAGTTATTGGAACTCGAGTTAATTCTTGAAGAATTCCAATTTTTAGTCGACAATGAGTTTGACAACTCAAGAGTTACCAATTAATCAATTAAAGCCAAGAATATAAAAAGCTAAATGAAAAATCATAAATCTGAAATACCTTAATTGCATTAATAAAGTAAAATCAATCCAAACATGAAGAGTCATAAGCCAAATAGGCAACATCAACAATCAACAATTAAGAGAAGTCGAAATAAAAAGATATTGAACCTGATAGAAAGGTGAGATAAAAAAAATATTCCTAATTTCTAAAAATCCTAATCCTAATCCTAAGAGAGAGGAGAGAATCTCTCTCTCTAAAAACTACATCTAAATTATGAAAACTGTGAATTATGAAAAGCATTCCTTTGAATGAATGCATTCCCCTACTTTATAACCTTTGATCTGTGCTTTCTGAACTTGGATCTGGGCCAAAAAGGGGCCCAGAAATTGCTGAGGACGATATCTACACATTCTGCAGATTGCGCACGTCACGCGTCCGCGTGGGTCATGCGGTCGCATCATCTGGAGTGTTGCCCTTCCACGCGGTTGCGTCAGTCATGCGCCCGCGTCAGTTGTGTTTCGCAGGTTACGCATTCGCCTCATCCATGCGCTCGCGTCGATTCTCTTTTGTGTGAACCACGCGTTCGCGTCGTCCATGCGGACGCGTCACTGCCAGTTTCTCCAAGGACTCCAATTTATGCTTTCCTTCTATTTTGTATGTTTCCTTTCCATCCTTTAAGCCATTCCTGCCTTAGAAGCTCTGCAACTACTCAACACACAAATCACGGCATCGAATGGTAACAAAAGGGTAATTAAAATAGTTACTTTTAAAGCATAGAAAACATGTATTTCACATATATCACATAATAAGGAAGGGAAAATAAAACCATGCAATTTACATGAATAAGTGGGTGAAGAGTTGAATAAACCACTTAAATTGAGCACAATATATATCATAAAATATGGGTTTATCAATTGCCTCCCAACAAGCGCTTCTTTAATGTCATTAGCTTGACACTCGATTGCTTCCTCCTCTTCCAGTTTGTTAGCAGAAATGGCTCCATGGGAGAAGAGGAGGAGATTAGTGCCCTCAGATTTGAATTCCTCCTAACAAGCTTTCTCTTAGTGTGATCATCTCGATTCTTGTTGCTTGCTAGGTTAGGGGTTGAATTGTTTCTCCATCCCCTATGCATCTTCCTCTTGGGATCTTCCTCCTTGGTGGGTGGTGACTGTCTAACACTAAACTTAAGTTTGATGTCTGGGAAAACTGTTTGAGTTTTCACCAAGGGAAGAGGCTTCAGTATTGTACTCTGCATGGAGGTACCTCCTTTGTCAGGGGGTAGGGAGGTTGAAGGACCTTAATAATCAGGTAATCCTTCTGTAACCTCATCACTAATTCACCCCTCTCAGCATCAGAAAGGTTTCTTCCAGTAGATAGAGACCATTGCTCCAAAACCTCAGCAAAAGGACTGTTGGATTGCAGCTTCTCATAGCCTTCTAAGGATTGTGAGCAGTGCTCATCCTTGGTCTCCTTTTGGGGCATCTGAGGGTGTGGTACTTCAGGCTTTCTTCCTATAAGAGGGGCATGTAACATTGTCTTCCAGCCTCTTCTTGAGTCTCTTCTTCATTTAGTTCCTCAACAGTGTGTACCACCTTAGGCTCAGTCTCCTCCATTTCTTCTGGTGCCTCCAAATCAGACTTGGCATCACAAAAGATGTCGTCCAGCTCTTCTTCAAGTCTCTAAACTATATCTATCTCTTCTACCAGGGAATTGATGATATCAATGCTCATGTATTTCTTTGGGGTGTTTGGATGCTTGAGGGAAGTATCTCCTAAATTGATTTCCATTACCCCCTCTGTAGGCGTTGAATGCCCTTGGTGATACTTTCTTGGGGTTCAACGCTAGTGTTGCTTCCTTCTGGGAGTTCAACTTCACCTCTGCTATAGTTGTGAATATCACCTTGAGGGAGGTTGCCACTCATATCACAATAAGTATCTGAAGGGTCACTATGAACCTCAGTAACTTTATTCTACATGCTACTGTATATTTGTTCCATCATAAGTTCATTCCTAGAAATCTTTGCAGCTATAGTCTCCTCAGATGAGTATAAGCACTGGTTATTGACAACCCTCTCAATGAGTTTATCTGCTTCTTTGAATGTCATTTTCTAAGGGTGTAGAGAGTCATCTGTAGAGTGATCTAAGAACCTATTGGCCATCTCAGAGAGACTTTCATAGAAGATCTTTATCCTACTCCAACATGCGAACATGTCAGGGGGACATTTCCTGATCATCTGCTTGTACCTTTTCCAAGCATCATAGAGGAATTCTCCCTCTTTCTGCCTGAAGGTCTGAACGTCTGTCATTATCTCAGTTCATCTCTGCAAGGAGGAGAACCTGTTCAGGAATTTGCCAACAGCCTTATCCCAAGTGTTCACACTTCCTTTGGGCTCATAAATCTACCATAGCTTTTCTTGATCATTCAGAGTAAATGGGAAGAGTATTTGCCTGCAGACTTCAGGCTCTATTCCATTGGTCTCTACGGTATCACAGAACTGCAGGAAGTCAGAGAGGAATTTGTTTGGATCTTTCTGTGGAAGTCCATGAAACTGGCAATGTTGCTGCATAAGCATGATCAGGCTGAAGTTGACCTTAAAGTTATCTGGATCAATAGGAGGTTTACTAATATTCCTTCCATAAAAGTCAGGAGTGAGGGCCGTATAGGACCCCAAAGTTCTTCTGAATTGTTCATTCCCATTTGAGTTCATAGTGAACTCTTCTTGTTCCTGCATACATAGAAAAGAAACAAAGAAAAATGAGAGTCTCTATGTCAAAGAATAGAGGACTCCCTATGAGATGTGTAAAAGAATGAAGAATGAAGATGGAGAGAAGAGAAGAAGAATTCAACTGAAAGGGGGTAAGAATTCGAAAATTAAGAAGTGAAAAGAGAACTAGAATTGAATTATTTTTGTTTCTATTTTTATTTATTAACTAATTTCGAAAATAAAATCTAATTAATTAAAAAGAATTGAAAATTAAATAGATAATTTTCGAAAAAGAAGAGAGAGAAAGGAAAGAGAAGTTTTTGAAAATAAGAGAGAGAAGAAATAGTTAGAAAGTTTTCAAAAAGAAGAAAGAGAAAACAAGTAACTAATTAAGAAAGATTTGAAAATAAGATAAAATTTGAAAAAGATTTAATTTTGAAAATTGAATTAAGATAAGATAACAATTTGAACTTTGAATGTTAAAATTTGAATTTACAACAAGATAAGATAAAGATTTGAAAAAGATTTGATTTTTGAAAAGATTTGAAATTTAAAATTAAGATAAGATAAGATAATGATTTGAAATTAAATGAAAGATAACAAAAAGATAAGATAAGTATTTGAAAAAGTTTTGAATTTTAAATTTTAAAAGAAAGATAAGATAAGATAGAATCACAATTAGAAAAAAAATATGATAAGATATAAAAAGATAAGATTTGAAATTTAATTTTTTGAAATTAAGATAAGATAAGATAATAACTTGAAATTAAAAATTGAAATTTTTGTTAAAATTTTCGAAAATAATTTGAAGTAAAGATAGAAAAGCTATTTTTTTATCTTTTGACTTAATGAAGAAAGAGAAAAACAACCAAGAGACACCAAACATAAAATTTTTAGATCTAAAATACTAAGTTTTCGAAAATTCAAAAAGAAAACACCAAAAGACACCAAACTTAAAAATTTTAAGATCAAAACAAGAAAAGAAACAAGAACAACTTGAATTCCAAGAATGAACACTATGATAATTTTTGAAAATTTTAAAGCAAATAAAGAACAACTAAAGGACACCAAACTTAAAACTTTTGAAAATCAAAGACACTAATTTCGAAAATTTTAAAGGAAAACAATCAAAAGACACCAAACTTAAAAATTTTGAAATTAAAGACACTAATTTTAGAAATTTTTTTTTGAAAGGAAAGCGAGAAAATTCGAAACTTTAACAAGAACAAGAACAAATACTCAAACAAAAAGATAAAGATCAAAAAGAAAAGTAAAGATTTTTGAAAATTTTTTTATTTTTACGAAAAAGGAAAAAAATGACTCAAACAAAATTAAAATTTATCTAATCTAATCAACAAGATAATCCGGTAGTTTGTCAAATCCGAACAATCCCCGGAAACAGTGCCAAAAACTTGGTGCGCGAAATAAGAACTTGCACAATTGAACCAGCAAGTGCACTGGGTCGTCCAAAGTAATACCTGAGGTGAGTCAAGGTTGATCCTATGGAGATTGTTGTTTTGAATCAAGCTATAGACACCTTGTAGATCTTAGTCAGGCGATTAGAAAAGATAGTTTATTGAGATAAACGCATAAGAAAGGAAAAAGGATGAAATTACTTAATCTGAGTGAAAACAGTTATAAGAGAACGGTTGAGGCTTCGGAGATGCTTCATTCTTTTGGATCAACCTTTCCTACTGTCTTTCTCCAACTGTGAGTGATTCCTTCCATGGCAGGATGTAAGTGATCAACGGCGATTTAATGGCCGCCAATCTTCCTCCCTCAGGCCTAGGGGTGTGCAAAAAAACTGGTTTCACTGAACTGAATTGAAACTGAACTGAAACTGTTTTAAATAAACCAGTTTTTTTAAATAAAAAACTAAACTGAAACCATAGTTTTTATGAAAAACCAGTTTATTAAAAACCAGTTTTTATGGTTCAGTTTAGTTTTAAACCAAATTAAAACTGGTTTTATTTAAACTCCAAAATTAATTTTACATACTCTTTCTTTCTCTTTCTCCCTTCACTCTCTCTTTCTCTCTCTCTCTCTCTCTCTCTCTCTCTCTCTCTCTCTCCTTTCCCCCTCTCCCTCTCCCTCTCCCTTCCTTTCTCTCTCTCTCTTCTTCTCTCCCTCCTCTCCCTCCTCTCTTTCTCCCCCTCCTCTCTCTCTCTCTCTTTCTCTCTTTCTCATTTTTTCTCTCTTTTCTTTCTCTCTCCTATTCTTATTTCTCTCTCTCTTTCTTCTCCTTCCTCTCTCTCCTTCTTCTCTTTCTTTCCTTCCTTTCTCTCTTTTCTCTTTCTCTCTTTTTTCTTTCTCTCTTAGCCTTCTCTCACTTTATATCCCTCTTCTCTTTCTCTCTCTCTCTTTTCTCTAGAATAAGAGAGAGAAGAAGAGAGCTCTCTCTCCTTCTCCTCTTTCTCCCCCTCATCTCTCTCTCTCTCTTTCCTTTTCTCCCCTCTCCCTCTCTCTCCCCCTCCCATCCCCCTTCTCTCTCTCCCTCCCTTCTCCTTCTCTCTCTCTCTTCCTCTTTTCCCTCTTTTTCCTTTTGTTTCTCTCCTCTCTGTCCTCTCTCCACCTCCCCTCTCTCATCCTCTTTCTCTCTCTCACTTTTCTCTTTTTTCTTTCTCTTTTCTATTCTTCTCTCTCTCCTTCCCTTATTTCTCTCTCCTTTTCTCTCTCTCTCTCATTCCCTTCTTTCTCTATCCTTTTCTCTCTCTTTTTTCTCCTTCCTCTCTCTCCTTATTCTCTTTCTCTCCTTCCTTTCTCTCTTTTTTCTTTCTCTCTCATCCTTTTCTCACTTTATATCCCTCTTCTCTTTCTCTTTCTCTTTTCTCCAAAATAAGAGAGAGAAGGAGGAGAGAGAGGGGGAGGAGGAGGAGAGAGAGGAAGAGAGAGAAGAAAAGGGGAAAAAGAGCACAAGAAAAGAGAGAAGGAGGAAGAGAGAGAGAGAGAGAAAAATTGAGAGAGATGGAGAGAAGGAGAGAGAGAAAGAGAGAGAAGGATAAGGGAGAGAGAAAAATGAGAGAAAGGGATAGAGAGGGAGAAAAGGAGAGTGAAAGAAAGGGGAAGGGAAGAAAGAGGGGCAGGGGAGAGAGAGAGAGAGGAGTGAGAGAGAGATGGAGATAGGGAGAGAGAGGGGAAGAGAGAGAAAAGGAAAAGGTGGAGAGAGAGAGAGGAAGACAAAGAGAGGGAGGGGGAGAAAGAAGGGGAGCGAGAGAGAAGAGGAAGAGAGAGGAGGGAGAGAGAGGGAGCAAAGAAGAGAAAGAGAAGAAGAGGGGAAGGAGAGAGAAAGAGAGAAAGAGAGAGAGAGAAAGAGAAAGAAAGAGTATGTAAAATTAATTTTGGAGAAGGAGAGAGGGAGAGAGGACGGAAAGAGAGGGAGAGAAAGAGAGAGAGAGGGGGAAGAGAGAGAGGGGGAGAGGAAAGGAGAGAGAGAGGAAGAGGAATAGGGGAGAGAGAGAATGAGAGAAAGGGATAGAGAGGGAGAAAAGGGAGAGAGAAAGAGAGAGGGAGAGAGAGAGAGGGAGAGAGAGAGGAAGACAAAGAAAGGGGAGGGGAGAAATAGGGGAAGGGGAGAGAGAGGGAAAAGGAAAATAGAGAGGAGGAAGAGAGAGAAAGGAGGGGGAGAAAGGGAGAGAAGAATATAGAGAAAGAAAGAGAGAAAGGAGAGAGAGGGAGAGGAGAAGAGAGAGAAAAAAGAGAGAAAGGAGAGAGAGGGGAGAAGGAGAGAGTGAGGGAAGAAGAGAGAGAGAGAGAGAGAGCAAAAGAGGAAAAGGAGAGAGAGAGTGGAAGAGAGAGAGAGAGAGAGATAGAGAGAGGAAGAGAGAGAGAGAGAGGGAGGGAGAGAATGAGAG
>NC_029774.3:78311216-78348486 GCF_000817695.3 Arachis duranensis | reverse complement strand
AGGGAGAGAGAGAGGGAGGGAGAGAAAGAGAGGGAGGAGGGAGGGAGGGAGAGAGAGAAAGGGAGAGGAGAGAGAGAGTGAGAGGGGAGAGAGAGTGGGGAGAGAGAGTGGGGAGAGAGAGGGAAAGAAAGAAGGAGAGTGTGAAAACTAGTTTTAGCCTATAAACCAGTTTAAACTGGTTTTTTTAATTAAAACCAGTTTTATTTTTATGAACTGGTTTAAACTGGTGCACTGTATTATAAACTGGTTTAGAACCAGTTTCATATGTGACAAAGCAGTTTGGTTCAGTTTTTAAACCATTTAAAATGGTTTAGTGCAGTTTCAGTTCAGTTTATAGAAAAACTGAACCATGCACACCCCTACTCAGGCCAAACGCTAGGTTTAGTGTGCGCCCAATCTGAATTAGGGTAAAGCTCCTGCATTTCATCCCCTTGATGATCCTACTCAAAACATAACACACATGGTTGAATCTTCCGGATCAGAGAATGTTGTGCCTTTGGTTCTAGCCTCTATAACAAAGACCCTAATCTCCCTATACCTCGGCTGAACTGGTGTCTCGAGAAGTCTCTAACGAAGTCGTGGATTAGACTTCTAAGAGATGTATAATTAAGCTGATGGTTCAATGATCTCTGGTTAAGGACTTACACTGAACCCATGTAGAATGAAGATGAGTGTCACGGATCATCCCATTCATAAGGTTGAAGAACAAAGATACATCTCAGAATAAAGTCACACACGAATTGAACAGAATAATAGTACTTTTATTAATCCATGAAAATCAATAGAGCTCATAACCTTAACCTAGGAGGTTTAGTGACTCATGCTGATAGAAAAATACAATGGTAAATGTGAAAGCGGGAAAGTGTCCTCTAACAAGGGTGAACTCTTGTCTATATATACTAATCCAATGACTAAGGATTACAGAAATAAGATAAACTGAGTTGATAGTGTGAAAATCCACTTCTGGGACCCACTTGGTGAGTGTTTGGGCTGAGCTTGAGTGTCTCCCATGAGTTAGGACTCCCTATTAGAATTGAACGCTGGCTAGGTGACGATCGAATTTCCTATTGGTAAAGAAATTCACAAATGTAACCGTGTTGTAAGTATAGCTTCTAAACCAATAGAAAACCCTTTCGTACAAACGATTGGTTGTCACAAGTAACAAACCCAATAAATTTATCAATCGAAGTATTCAAACCTCGGGTCGTCTTCTCAAGGAATTACAGGGAAGTATAATTTATTATTGGTTATGTAAAAAGATATAATTATGGGTTTTTAAAAGGGTTTGAACAAGAGAAATGGGTTGCAGAAATTAATAAATTAATAACGAAGAAATCTCTTGGCAAGGTATGAAAACTGGAAGTCTTATCTGAGTTATCCTTATCAATGGTGATGAGAATTATACTTTTGTTCCCACTAAGTCAACCTCTAACTATGAAGGTCAGTTAAGTGGACAAATTAATTTAACACCTAAAGTCCTAGTCAACTCCTTAAGGAAAGACTAGAGTTATAGGAATCTAAATTAATCAGCAAGAATAACAATTATCAACCACGATGAGTTTGACAACTCAAGAATCACCAATTAATCAACCAAAGCCAATAGTAAAAAATCTAAATTATTTATATAATAAATAGGAAAAGCAATCATAAGTCTGAAATACCTCAATGTGTATTAATTAAGAAAATCATAACATGAATAGTTCATAAACAAATAAAAGAGAAAATAAATAAAAAGAACATTGAACCTGTGATGAAGAAGATAAAAATATTCCTAAGTCCTTTAAGAGGAGTCCTAATCCTAATTCCTAAGAGAGAGGAGAGAACCTCTCTCTCTAAAAACTACATCTAAATTATGAAAAGTGTAATATGAGTCTGATATGAAGTATCAGTGATGAATGAATGGATTCCCCCACTTTATAGCCTCTAATTTGTGATTTCTGGGCCAAAACCTGGGTCAAAAATAGCCCAGAAATCACTTTGGTACGTACAAGTTGCGGAAAAGTGACGCGAAGGCGTCGTCCACGCGTTTGCATGGATTGAAGTTCGCAGATGCGACGCGGGTGCGTCATCCACGCGTCCGCATCGTCTAACTTCGGGGCCGCTATGGCAAATTATATATCTTTGTGAAGCCCCGGATGTTAGCTTTCCAACATAACTGGAACTGCATCATTTGGACCTCTATAGCTCACGTTATGGTCGATTTAGTACCAAGAGTTCAGGCTGGACAGCTTTAGCAGTTCCTTTAGTTCCTTGTATTCCTTTCTAGTTTTGCATGCTTCCTTTCCATCCTCTAAGCCATTCCTGCCTTGTAATCTCTGAAATCACTTAACACACATATCAAGGCATCAAATGATAATAAGATAGGATTTAAATAGAAGAAAATAAAAGCCAAAGAAGCATGTTTTTAATCATAGCACAAAATCTGGAAGGAGAATGTAAAACCATGCAAATCATATGAATAAATTGGGCAAGGACTTGATAAAAACCACTTAATTGAGAACAAGATAAACCATAAAATAGTGATTTATCAATCTCCCCACACTTAAACATTAGCATGTCCTCATGCTAAGCTCAAGAGAAGCTATAAAGGAGTGAAGAGGAATGATAGAGAGTACGCAATGCAACCTATCTATGCGGATGCAACTACATGCAAAATGTTTCTACCTACTTGGTTAAAAGCAAATAAGTTCTCTAAGATGAATACAAACCAAATTCCACTAATTCAAATCATACAATAAAAAATCAAGTAAACTTGTAAGAAGATAGCTAATGAAAGCAGGGAACATAGAATCAAGCATTGAACCCTCACTGGTAGTGTATATCACTCTAGTCTCTCTAGTGTATAGGGTAATCACTCTATTCTTCTCTAATCATGCTTTCTAAACTTTGTTCTTCATCTAACCAATCAACAAATATTTAATGTATACATACAAACATCATGAGGTCTTTTTCAATGTTGTAATGGGGCTAAGGTAAAGGTAAGGGTATATATATAAGGCTAAGTGAGCTAATAATTGAACCCTTGATTAGTCTAAGATGTCATCTAACATATACATACTCTATATAATCTAGAAATCTTGCCTAGCTGCCCAATTTTTCCACTTGTGTGTTACATACTCATGCACCAATTTTATTTTTGATTTTATCCCATGTGCATTGATTCTTTAATTTTTTGTACTGGGGTAATTTTTGTCCCCTTATTTAATTACTTAATAAATTTTTTTCTTTTTTCTTTTTTTTTTCCAATCTTTTTTTTGAAATATAAGAATAATATATCAATGCACATGGTGTTTTAATTATTTTGATTTCACATGAGTATGCTCCCAAATTTCAAATAATTTATTCACTTTAATACCTTTTTCCTATCATCCCATGTTCCCATAAATTTCTCCATACTTAGTTGACACACAATTTCTATCTTAAGCTGACCAAGGATTTGACTTGGGATTTTTAATTTGTTTTTCTGCTTAAGGCTAGTAATGTGGTTATAGAACAGAAGGGGATTAAAAGGCTCAAGGGGGCTAACAATGGTGATGTAAAAGGTAGGCTTATTTGGGATAAGTGAGCAAAAATTCAAATAAGGGCCTCAATCACATGCAGATATGTATCTACATTCTATATTGGACATATAGACTGAAACAAAGTAAAGATTACAATCATAGAGAAGGTAACACACAAGAATAAAATTCATGGTTTAAATAGTGTAACAATGTAATTAAGCTCAAAATCTCATGGGTTGTGTGTTCTTTAGCTTTTTAAACTATGTTCCAAATACAACTTCAAACAAATTTAACACATAGAAAATTTTAATTTTTTTTAATTTAAATTCGTGAAATTTTTTTCAAAAATAGGGTCTTAAAAAGAAACTTATTATTTTTCAACCAAGTAATACTTAAATGCAAACAATCAACTACACATGCAATCTATTATACAATAAAACAATGAACAAACAAAGAAAATAGAATATTGGTGTTGAGAAGAGAATAACTAACCCGTGGAGATCGGTATCGACCTTCCCACACTTAAAGATTGCACCGTCCTTGGTGCATGCTAAGATGTACAAGTGGACGGGCTGCTCTAACTGATGTCTTTCTCTATAGATTGTGCAGATTGACTTGCCTGTCTCCCCATTAAGAAGCTTTTTCTCTCTCTTCGTGGTGGCCATCCTGAAAGAAGAGAAAAAGGAAGGAAAGTAACCCAAAAATAAAGATAAGAACATAAATAAAATATGGGTGTTAATGCCAAATAATAAAGTTCTCAATTACATGGTAGCTACAACATGCAAGTGAGAAAATAGTGATTTTCTATCGGTAAGGAAATTCACAAATGTAATCGCGTTGTAAGTATAGCTTCTAAACCAACAGAAAACCCTTTCGTACAAACGTTTGGTTGTCACAAGTAACAAACCCAATAAAATTTATAAACTGAAGTATTCAAACCTCGGGTCGTCTTCTCAAGGAATTGCAGAGAAGTATGATTTATTATTGGTTATGTAAAAAGATATAATTTTGGGTTTTTAAAAGGGTTTGAACAAGAGAAATGGGTTGCAGAAATTAATAAATTAATAACGAAGAAATCTCTTGGCAAGGTATGAAAACTGGAAGTCTTATCCTAGTTATCCTTATCAATGGTGATGAGAATTATACTTTTGTTCCCACTAAGTCAACCTCTAACTATGAAGGTCAGTTAAGTGGACAAATTAATTTAACACCTAAAGTCCTAGTCAACTCCTTAAGAAAAGACTAGAGTTATAGGAATCTAAATTAATCAGCAAGAATAACAATTATCAATCACGATGAGTTTGACAACTCAAGAGTCACCAATTAGTCAACCAAAGCCAATAGTAAAAAATCTAAATTATTTATATAATAAATAGTAAAAAGCAATCATAAGTCTGAAATACTTCAATATGTATTAATTAAGAAAATCATAACATGAATAGTTCATAAACAAATAAAAGAGAAAATAAATAAAAAGAATATTGAACCTGTGATGAAGAAGATAAAAATATTCCTAAGTCCTTTAAGAGGAGTCCTAATCCTAATTCCTAAGAGAGAGGAGAGAACCTCTCTCTCTAAAAACTACATCTAAACTATGAAAAGTGTAATATGAGTCTGATATGAAGTATCAGTGATGAATGAATAGATTCTCCCACTTTATAGCCTCTAATCTGTGCTTTCTGGGCCAAAAATTGGGTCAGAAACAGCCCAGAAATCGCTCTGATATGTACAAGTCACGGGAAAGTGACGCGGAGGCGTCGTCCACGCGTTTGCATGGATTGAAGTTCGCAGATGCGACACGAGCGCGTCATCCACGTGTCCGCGTAGCCTAAATTCGGGGTAGCTATGGCAAATTATATATCGTTGCGAAGCCCTGGATGTTAGCTTTCCAATGCAACTGAAACCGCGTCATTTGGATCTTTGTAGCTCAAGTTATGGTCGATTTATTACCAAGAGGTCAGGCTGGACAACTTTAGCAGTTCCTTGTATTCCTTCCAGTTTTGCATGCTTCCTTTCCATTCTCTAAGCCATTCCTGTCCTGTAATCTCTGAAATCACTTAATACACATATCAAGGCATCGAATGATAATAAGAGAGGATATTTTTAATCATAGCACAAAATCAGGAAGGAGAATGTAAAACCATGCAAATTATATGAATAAGTGGGCAACGACTTGATAAAAACCACTCAATTGAGCACAAGATAAACCATAAAATAGTGGTTTATCACTAGGGTCCCCTTTTTGGGCATTGAACACCAGTTTCTCCCCTGTGGGCGCTGGACGCCAGGAATGAGGCTGGTGGCTAGTGTTGAATGCCAGTTTTAGGCCTTTAATTTTGAATCAAAGTATGGATTATTATATATTTTTATAAAGCCCTGGATGTTAGCTTTCCATAGCCGTTGAGATCATACCATTTAGACTTCTATAGCTCTAGAAAAGTTCTTTCAAGTGAACAAAGGTCAGATCCTAATAGCATCTGCAGTCCTTTCTCTACTTCTGAATCAGACTTCTGCTCAAGCTCCTCAATTTTAGCCAGAAAATACCTGAAATCACCATAAAACACACAAACTCAAAGTTGAATCCAAAAATGTGAATTTTGCACTAAAACATATGAAAATAAAATAAAACTTATATAAAACATACTAAAAATTATATGAAAATAATACCAAAAAAAGCGTATAAAATATTCGCTCATCACCTGGAACACCTCAAATTTTACTGTTCCTTAAGCTTCTACTTCTCCGCAACCACACCAAATTGGATCCTCAGCCTCCAAGGTTGAATTTAACAAGCTCAACCACCAATTGGACTTCAAATCAACATGATACTCACTCTAATTCAGACAACACCACAAAATTCAATACAAGGGCTCACTAATCAATAATTCACAAAGGTTTTGAGGGTTCTTACCTTATCCACGAATCAATTTGACATAACTCAACAATTTTTTCAAGTTAATTCAATCCTAAAACTTCAAAATCACATAATATCTCAAAATCCAAACCCAAAACTTTTGAAATTAAGGAAAGGAAGGCTGAGTGAGAAGTTGTAAATTTCTTACCATTTTATTCAAATGGTTTTGTAGAATTCGATGTGGTGATCGTGTGGCCGCAAACTATGTGGCGATTGAAATTCGGGATTGAAAGTTGTGACAAATTGAAACTGAAGAACAAGGGTTTTGTTTTTTGTTCTTGCTCCCCCTTTTTGCTTATGCGTGAATCACTTATGATGAAGGGAGGAAGGGATGAAGCTCATAAAGTGTTGGGTGAATGGGTTGGGCCTTGGGCCCAACATGGATTCGGTTTGACCGATTCGGCTTGGCGGCCCAATTTTGGGCATAAACCTTTAAAATTAGTGGTAAAATCCGTATTTTAATGATTTTACTTCTCTAAATGATAATATTTAAATTTCTAATTTCTTTGAATAATATTTAATTCGTTAGCTAATTATTTATTAATTTCACGGGGTTTATAGCAGCCTTGTGTACTGCCACATTTGACTATGGTGAGGTCATGTCCGGGACAATGGATGAGAGTGCGGCTTCGAGGTTTGCGTACATATGTTCCAAATAATCCACCCGGTCCATAAGAGCGAAGTTGACCTCCTATAGCACTTTTGCCCAGATGTAGTTGAATTTCTGGATAAACTGATTTGTCATTTTGAGAACTATGGATAACATGCAAAAAGCAGTGTCCTCCCTGGCATCCTCATTAACCAAGGAGTACCTTCTTTTAACAGCTAGAGGCATGCCATAAGGATTTCCCGGGATGACAACGTGGTAGCCGTGGTAGGGTCCCCCTTCCCTAGTAAGCTTCTCGTTACAATAAAATGCTAGAGTGGGTATGGCGGCATCATAGCATACTGCTGAGCGGATAATTTATACGCTTTTTGGCATTGTTTTTAGGTAGTTTTTAGTATGATCTAGCTACTTTTTAGTATATTTTTATTAGTTTTTAAGCAAAATTCACATTTCTGGACTTTACTATGAGTTTGTGTATTTTTCTATGATTTCAAGTATTTTCTGGCTGAAATTGAGGGACCTGAGCAAAAATCTGATTCAGAGGCTGAAAAAGGACTGCTAATGCTGTTGGATTCTGACCTCCCTGCACTCGAAATAAATTTTTTGGAGCTACAGAAAAACACATGGCGCGCTCTCAATTGCGTTGGAAAGTAGACATCCAGGGCTTTCCAGCAATATATAATAGTCCATCCTTTGCTCGAGTTTTGACGACGCAAACTGGCGTTCAAACGCCAACTTTTTGTCCTATTCTGGCGTTAAACGCCAGAAACAGGATACAAGCTGGAGTTAAACGCCCAAACTGGCATAAAAGCTGGCGTTTAACTCCAAGAAAAGTCTCTACACATGAAAGCTTCAATGCTCAGCCCAAGCACACACCAAGTGGGCCCAGAAGTAGATTTCTGCATTATTTACTTATTTCTGTAAACCCTAGTAACTAGTCTAGTATAAATAGGACCTTTTACTATTGTATTTACATCTTTAGGACATTTGGAACATCTTTAGATCATTTTTAGTCCTTAGACCTTGGTGGCTGGCCTCATGGCCATGCCTGGACCTTCATCACTTATGTATCTCAACGGTGGAGTTTTTACACCTCATAGATTAAGGTGTGGAGCTCTGCTGTTCCTCGAGTATTAATGCAAAGTATTATTGTTCTTCTATTCAATTTACGCTTATTCTTATTCTAAGATTTTCATTCGTACCCAAGAACATGATGAATGTGATGATTATGTGACACTCATCGCCATTCTCAACCTATGAACGCGTGCCTAATAACCACTCCGTTCTACATGAAAACGAGCGTGAATGTATATCTCTTGGATTCCTGGTCCATGATGCATGGTTGCCTCTCCTGACAACAGAGCCTTCCATTCCGTGAGATCAGAGTCTTCGTGGTATAAGCTAGAATCAATTGGCAGCATTCTTGAGATCCAGAAAGTTTAAACCTTGTCTGTGGTATTCCGAGTAGGATCTGGGAAGGGATGACTGTGATGAGCTTCAAACTCATGACTGTTGGGCGTAGTGACAGATGCAAAAGGATCATTGGATCTTATTCCGACACAAGTGAGAACCAACAGATGATTAGCCCTACGTAACCCGTAGTTGGACCACTTTCACTGAGAGGATGGACGGTAGCCATTGACAACAGCGATCCCTCTACATACAGCTTGCCATGGAAAGGTGTATGATTGATTGAATGAAGATAGTAGGAAAGCGGAGATCCAGAAGGAATAACGCATCTCCATACGCTTATCTGAAATTCCCACCAATGAATTACATAAATATGTCTTTCTTTATTTCATGTTTATTTATCTTTTAATTATCTAAACTCCATAACCATTTGAATCCGCCTGACTAAGATTTACAAGATGACCATAACTTGCTTTAAGCCGACAATCTCCGTGGGATCGACCTTTACTCACGTAAGGTTTATTACTTGGACGACCCAGTGCACTTGCTGGTTAGTTGTGCGAAGTTGTGAAAGAGAGTTGAGATTACAATTGTGCGTACCAAGTTGTTGGCGCCATTGAGATCACAATTTCGTGCACCAAGTTTTTGGCACCGTTGCCGGAGATTGTTCGAGTTTGGACAACTGACAATTCATCTTGTTGCTTAGATTATGTAATTTTCTTCCTGTTTCAACCTTTATTTTATTTTCAAAATGTTTTCAAAAATTATTCAAAAGTTTTTCTTTGTTTTTGTTTTTCCAAAAAGATATTTTCGAAAAATCTAAAAAAATTAATAAAATTATAAAAACCAAAAAAATATTTTGTGTTTCTTGTTTGAGTCTAGAGTCAAGTTTTGAGTTTGGTGTCAATTGCATTTTTAATTTTCAAAAAACATTTTCGAAAATTCATGCATTGCATTCTTCATGATCTTCAAGTTGTTCTTAATGAGTCTCCTTGTTTGATCTTCATATTTTCTTGTTTTGTGTCTTTTATTATTTTTCATATGCATTTTTAGTTTGTTAGTGTCTAAGCATTTAAAATTTCTAAGTTTGGTATCTTGCATGTGATTCTTCCTTAAAATTTTTTCAAAAATAAGTTCTTGATGTTCATCATGATCTTCAAAGTGTTCTTGGTGTTCATCTTGAGATTCATAGTGTTCTTGCATGCATCATTTATTTTAATCCAAAATTTTTATGTGTTGAGTCATTTTGTGGTTATTCTCTTTCCTCAATAAATTCAGAAAATCAAAAAAATATCTTTTCCTTATTTCACTCATAAATTTCAAAATTTTTGGGTTGACTTAGTCAAAAAATTTTAAAATAAGTTGTTTCTTGTTAGTCAAGTCAAGATTTCAATTTCAAAAGTTTATCTTTTCAAAATCTTTTTCAAAATCAAATCTTTTTCATTTTTTTCCTTTGCTTTTCGAAAATTTTCAAAAATATTTTTCAAAACTTTTCAAAATCTTTTTCTTAATTTCATTTCAAATTTTCAAAATCTTTACTAACAATTAATGTGATTGATTCAAAAATTTCAAGTTTGTTACTTTCTTGTTAAGAAAGGTTCAACCTTTAAATTCTAGAATCATATCTTTTGGTTTCTTGTTACTCAAGTCATTAACTTTAATTTTCAACATCAAATCTTTCTAAATTTCTTTTTCAAAATAAATTTCAATCATATCTTTTTAATCATATCTTTTCAATCATATCTTTTCAAACATATCTTTTTCAAATCATATCTTTTTCAAAATCAATTTCAAAATCTTTTCTAACTTCTTATCTTTCCAAAATTGATTTTCAAATCTTTTTCAATTAACTACTTAAATTTTTGATTGATTTTAAAATTCTTATCTTTTTCAAAAACTACCGAACTACTTTTCTCTCTAATTTTCGAAAATCAACTCCCTCTTTATCAAAATTCTTTTTAATTAACTAATTGTTTTAAATTTTAATTTTATTCCTTTTTATAAATTCGAATTTTAACTTTAATTTAAAATAAAAAAAATATTTTTCTTTTCTTTTAGTTAATTTTCGAAAACTCTTTCTCTCTTATATCTTTCTATTTATTTGTTAACACTTCTCTTCTACTCATAATTCGAACCCCCTCTCACTCTCTGTGTTCGAATTCTTTATCTCTTCTCTCTAAATTATTCTTCTATTCGTCTCTTCTTCTACTCACATAAAGAAATCTCTATACTGTGACATAGAGGATTTTTTTTCTTTCTCTGTTCTCTTCTTTTTCATATGAGCAGGAGCAAGGACAAGAACATTCTTGTTGAAGCTGACCCTGAACCTAAAAGGACTCTGAAGAAGAAGCTAAGAGAAGCTAAAGTACAACAATCCAGAGAAAACCTTATAGAGAATCTTGAAAAAGAAGTCATGTCCGAACCCAACAACAATGCAAGGAAGATGCTTGGTGACTTCACTACACCAAATTCCAACTTCCATAGAAGAAGCATCTCAATCCCTGCCATTGGAGCAAACAATTTTGAGCTAAAGCCTCAATTAGTTTCTCTGATGCAACAGAATTCACTACAAGAAAAAGGCATATTTGTAACAAAAAATATTGTTACAAAATGTTGAAATTTTGAAACAAAAGTTTTTTGTAACAAAAAAATGGGTCCATTGCAGTAAGTCCCGTTACAAAAAATTTTTGTAACGAAAAATAGAACTGTTACAATTCAATACCATCTTTTGTAACAATTTTTCCTGATATAAGAAACCAGAAGCCGTTACAAAAGTGGTAACAAATTTTGATCTTGAAGGTATTTTTCGTGACAGTCAATTTTTTTCCTATCAAAAAATTTTGTTACAAAATGTAACATGATTTTGTAACATTTTTTTTAGTTACGAAAGCAAATTAATTATTTTATAACAATTTTTTTATTACAAATTACATGCATAATTTACTATATTATTTTTTAAATTAACTAATATATTAACGCTTTTAATAAGCAAGTTTACATGTATATAATATGCAAAAACATACATAAGTCAAACAAGATCCTTTTAGCTAAAATTGTCTTGAAACAAAATAGCATTAGCTAGTGAGTACATTGATTAGTTCAACCAAAACATAAAAGTTTTAACATAAAAGTTCAACCAAAACATAAAAGTTCTAACATAGATTGGTGTCTCTATGCATCAAAACATTCTTGAGCCCTCAAGGTAGCATATGGTCACCAGTTCAGCACTCCTATAAATAAGAAAAACCGAAACAAAAAAGTTAGAAACAAGATATAACACTAATTATAATTTTTCCACTAAGTTTTATCCAAAATGTTTAGAAAACTTTCGGCAGAACCTCCCCTAAAAGTTGGATATTTCCACCGTCCACGGTTCCAACAAACACAACCAATTCACAACTAGCACCCTTTCAAATAACACAATGCAGTTTAATTGAGCAACCAAATAGGACAACAACCAAATAGTGAATAACAAAACCTGAAGCTTCCAGCTTCCAACAACCAAAACAGTGAAGCACTTAGCCGGATAATCAATCAATTGAGCTTAGCAACAGTAAAAAACCAAAAGCAATTAAATGCCAACTCAATCAATTAATTGAATCAAAGATGACTATTGAAAATAGCTTAAAATAAATTTCGGCATCATTTCAGCAGTAAATTTGCCTATTTCACAATTTTAATCAATCAATTCAAATTCCATATGAATTTTTTGACAGTTAAAAATACAAAAAATCATAATGAATTCATAGGAAGGAAGTAAATAAGCAAATTCCAACAAAAAAATGAGAAAACAATTAAAACCAATCCAACCAGCAAGAAGCAGAGCAGCATCAGCAGAACAGCAATCAATGGCCCATCATACAGCACCCAAAATAGTAAAATGAACAAAGATAATGGATTTAGGCAGCATTCTATTCATTGAAGTCAATAACCATTACACTTGCAAGTAGCAGGAGCATAGCAATTTATCCATTAATTCAACAGAAAATCAATCAAGTCAAACTAAATGATTTTAGCAACAGATTTATCAATAAAACCAATCTCAGTTCAACAACCATCATCTATTCCAACACAAACAACAATAACTTAGTAGCATTTCTTTTCTCATTGAATTTAACAATCATTCAGTAAGCAAGCAATGAGGGGGACAAATCAGTAGCAACCAACAACAAATATAGAGCAGCAATAACAACTTAATGTGAGAAATTATTCAACAACAAATGCACACACAAATACAAGGATTACTTAAATGACTCATCATGCTTATTCACATAAGTCTGCAGTGAAACCACTTACTGTTTCACTTAAGAGGCTTGTAACAACAGCTTTTTTATCAATTTCTTTCTCATTCTCCCTTTCAGGCTCACTATCAGTACTGGTAGGAGGTGGAAGTGTTGAAGCACCAAACATGGCTTCGTCATGAGCAGCTTGGATTTGTTCCTCCCTTCTTGCCTTGATAAGAAAATGAATTCGATCTATGTTTAGTCTTCCATACATAGATGATGCATGTATGTTAACAAGGAACAAAACTGACTATTCATGAATATAAGTAGAGGAATATACCTCTATTTTAGAATACTAAAAACTCTGGCCAATTTGCTTGACCAAGGAAGCATCATCTTCAGCCACTGCAGATAGGTGGGCAAATACAATCAGTTCAATTAAGTTTCAGGCTTCAAGCCAAACCCCAAACCAGTACTCATTATCATTTATAAGAAAAAATATCATTGGCATTCAATAATTAAAAGAATCACCATGACTAAGCAATGAACAATTAAAATCAATAAGTATTGGTGGTATTAACAAGCACACAACAACAGTACTCAATATTGGATCAATTAAAAATGAAGTTTACATTATCAGGATTCAGGACCCTGTGTTGCATTATCAGGAAAACATAGAAAGATTAAAAAAACTGTCCATTTTAAAACAGATTGTATTTGCAATGAAGAAATCTGGGCAAATTTATTTAGAATAATGAAATTGGCAAACAAGTCCAACCTTTAATTTCTTCATCTTCAAGAGGCGCATCCTTGTCAATGAAAGCAGCCCCGACACCTAGAAGAACAAAACCCGGCATAAACGAACCATGGTCGGAACCCAAACTGGAGTGGGATAGGGTTCGGCAGCTGCAAGGGAGTCCTTCAGCGGCTGCAGCAGCGATTTTCCAACGCCATTTGATGAGGCAGAACAGCAACGGCAACTTCCTCCGCCGTCACCTCTTCTCTTCCGGCGACAAGCTCCAGCTGAAAGGATGGTCGAGCTCCCTTCTAACAATGGCAACGATGTTACTTTCTCCCTTTCTACCTAGTTCGATGGCGACGGCTCGGCTGGGGTTTGGTGGCAGTGATTTCTTCGTCGGCGACCACAAGATGCGGCTTCTCGATCGTGTCTCTCCTCGAGCTCCCACAAGCGATGGCGACGGACTCAGAGGCGGCGGCGATGGCACGCACAGCAGCAGTCCGTGATGGTGACGATGGCGGCGCTGGCTTCTTGGCGAGGACCATGGCGGCGTTGGCTTCGTGGCGAAGATGATGGCCTCTGCAGGAACACTTAGAGACGATGACGAACGCAAGGACATAGACTTCTCCTTTCTTGTGCATGCTATCTGGTCCCTGATGATGGTGGTTCAACCATGGTTTAGCGGACAGAGGAGAAGAGAAAGGAGCAGAGGAGGAAGAAGAGAAGGGTGATTTGGGTAGCTGAGGCAATGAGCTCGCTGAGGAGCAAGGGGGGTGAACGGTGGTGATGAGGTGGTGATGATCAAACTTGATGATAATGGCTGAATGGGGGATGAAGTTGCTATGAAGAGGAGGAAAAGTGAAAGGGAGAGGCTGCGCTAGGGTTCCTGGGTAAAAGGGGAAAATTATGGGTTAATTAGGGTTGGGGTTTATAGGATTTAATTTGGGAATTAGGGTTTAATTTGGGACAAAAGTGAAATTAAGAATTTTGGGTAAATTGTATTTGCTAAACTTTATTATTTAAATATAGAAAATAATTCGATAATTATAAAATCCGATAAAATCTTAAATTACTTTAAATTCAATTAATCAAAATTTACTTTAATTATCTTTAATAAAATAATTTCTGAGATTAAAGTACTTAATAAATAAATAAATCAAAATTAGCTCTTAATAAAAATTTTTCTGAAATTTATGCATCTTACAACGCACACGACGGGACGAAGACCATCGAAGACCACCAGGCCGCCGCTCACAACACAACGGCGGAGGAGACGGTAATAACAGACGAGATGACGACGAGGAGAACGTTTTCCAAAAACTACGCCGGTCCTTCTTCTTCCGACAAGATCTCCATTGCGCTTCTTGGAGTGGTAGACGGCGCAGAGTGTTCGTGAGTGAGGGGTGGGGAGACTTAGGATTTTTTACTACAGTGTATCCCTTTTTACAGCTTTTAGTATTTTTTTTCTTTTATATTTAGTTACTTTTATTTATATTTATAATTTAATAAAATTTCTTTAAGTGACATAAATTAATTTTTTTAATTTTAAAAATATGATTATTAATAAAAATTATATATTAATTATTTAGAAGAATATAAAATAATATTTATAATTTTTAAAAATTAATGAATACATACATTATGTAAAAAATTTTAATTTTTGAAACAAAATAAAATTATTTTTAAAAAATATATACACACTTTTTTTATTTTTAAGGTGTTTAACATTTTGAAAAAAGAATTTGTTATAAAATATAAATATTTTATGACAAATAATTAACTTGTTACAAACAATATTGAATTTGTAACAAATTAATTTTTTGTTACAAAACAATTAGAGTTTTTGAAACAAAAAGTTGTTTTGTTACAAAACAATTGGAGTTTTTTAAACAAAAATAAAAATTGTTACAAAATGTTTTGAATTTTTGCAACTTATTTTTTTTGTTACAAATTATTACAATATTTTGTAACAAAACAGTATATCGTTACAAAAACTAACATAATTTGTAACAAAATAAAACAGATTGTTACAAAATATTATCATGTTTTGTAACAACTTGTAATGTTGTTACAAAATATTATTCTTTCGTAACAATAAAAAATTGTTATTACAAAATACTATTTTTTTGTAACAATTTTAAATTTGATACAAATTTTTTGTTACAAATGTTCCATTTTGTTGTAGTGATTGCAAGTTTCATGGACTTCCATCAGAAGATCCTTTTCAGTTCTTAACTGAATTCTCGCAGATCTGTGATACTGTTAAGACCAATGGTGTTGATCCCGAGGTCTACAAGCTTATGATTTTCCTTTTTGCTGTAAGAGACAGAGCTAGAATATGGTTGGACTCTCAACCTAGAGATAGCCTGAACTCTTGGGATAAGTTGGTCACGGCTTTCTTAGTCAAATTCTTTCCTCCTCAAAAGCTGAGCAAGCTTAGAGTGGATGTTCAAACCTTCAGGCAGAAAGAAGGTGAATCCCTTTATGAATCTTGGGAAAGATACAAGCAACTGACCAAAAAGTGTCATTCTAACATGCTCTAAGAATTGACCATCTTGGATATATTCTATGATGGTCTGTCTGAATTGTCTAAGATGTCATTGGACCATTCTGCAGGTGGATCTATTCACCTGAAGAAAACGCCTGCAGAAGCTCAGGAACTCATTGAAATGGTTGCAAATAACCAGTTCATGTACACCTCTGAAAGGAATCCTGTGAATAATGGGACACCTCAGAAGAAAGGAGTTCTTGAAATTGATGCTCTGAATGCCATATTGGCTCAGAACAAAATATTGACTCAGCAAGTCAACATGATTTCTCAGAGTCTGAATGGATTGCAAAATGCATCCAACAATACTAAAGAAGCATCTTCTGAAGAAGAAGCTTATGATCCTGAGAGCCCTACAATGGCAAAGGTGAATTACATGGGTGAAGTATATGGAAACACCTATAATCCCTCATGGAGAAATCATCCAAATTTCTCATGGAAGGATCAACAAAAGCCTCAAAAAGGCTTTAACAATAATAATGATGGAAGAAACAGGTTTAGCAATGGCAAGCCTTTTCCATCATCCTCTCATCAACAGATAGAGAATTCTGAGCAGAACCCATCTAGCTTAGCAAATATAGTCTCTGATCTATCTAAGGCCACTCTCAGTTTCATGAATGAAATAAGGTCCTCCATCAGAAATTTAGAGGCACAAGTGAGCCATCTGAGTAAAAGAGTCACTGAAACTCCTCCTAGTACTCTCCCAAGCAATACAGAAGAGAATCCAAAAAGAGAGTGCAAGGCCATAACCTTACTTGGTGTGGCCGAACCTAGAGAGGAGGAGGAGGACGTGAATCCCAGTGAGGAAGACCTCATAGGACGTCCTCTGGACAAAAAGGTGTTCCTAATTGAGGAACCTAACGAATCTAAGGCTCATCTAGAGACCATAGAGATTCCATTGGACCTACTTCTGCCATTCATGAGCTCTGATAACTATTCCTCCTCTGAAGAGGATGAAGATATTACTGAAGAGCAAGTTGCTAAGTACCTTGGAGCAATCATGAAGCTGAATGCCAAGTTATTTGGTACTGAGACTTGGGTGGATGAACACCCCTTGCTCACTAATGAACTGAATAACTTGATTAGGCAAACATTACCTCAAAAGAAAGATGATCCTGAAAGGTTCTTAATACCTTGTACCATAGACACCATGACCTTTGAGAAGGCTCTGTGTGACCTGGGGTCAGGCATAAACCACATGCCACTATCTGTAATGGAAAAATTGGGAATCTTTGAGGTTCAAGCTGCAAGAATCTCACTAGAGATGGCAGACAAATCAATGAAACAGGCTTACGGACTAGTAGAGGACATGCTAGTGAAGGTTGAAGGCCTTTACATCCCTACTGATTTTATAATCCTAGACATTGGGAAAGATGAGAATGAATCCATCATCCTTGGCAGACCTTTCCTAGCCACAACAAAAGCTGTGATTGATGTTGACAGAGGAGAGTTGGTCCTTCAATTGAATGAGGACTACCTTGTATTCAAGACTCAAGGTTCTCCTTCTGTACACATGGAGAAAAAGCATCTCTCAATACAGAATCAAACAAAGCCCCCACATTCAAACTCTAAGTTTGATATTGGGAGGCCACAACCAAACTCTAAGTTTGGCGTTGAGAGGCCACAACCAAACTCTAAGTTTGGTTTTGGGAGGCCCCAACCATGCTCTGAATATCTGTAAGGCTCCATGAGAGCCCACTGTCAAGCTATTGACATTAAAGAAGCACTTATTAGGAGGCAACCCAATTTTTATTTATCTATGTCATTTTATGTTTTCTTTAGGTTGATAATCATGTAGAGTCACAAAAATAACTACAAAAATCAAAGCAAATTCAAAAACAGCATTAAAAATAGCACACCCTGGAGGATAAGCTTACTGGCGTTTAAACGCCAGTAAGAGTAGCAGAATGGGCATTAAACGCCCAGTCTGGCACCATTCTGGGCGTTTAACACCAGAAATGGGCACCAGACTGGCGTTTAACGCCAGAACAGAGCACCAAGTTGGCGTTAAACGCCAGGAAAGGTATAAAAGCTGGTGTTTAACGCCAGAAATAGGCATCAGTCTGGCGTTAAACACCAGAATTGCACTCTAAGGGCGTTTTTGCACGCCTAAATGGAGCAGGGATGAGAAGTCCTTGACCCCTCAGGATCTATGGACCCCACAGGATCCCCGCCTACCCCACCTCTCTCTCTCTCCCCCTCACATATCTCTATAACACTCTACCCAAAACACCACTCACCTATCAAATGCTATCCTCTTCCCTATATTCTCTTCACTAATCACCTCCATCCCTCTTCCCCAAAATCCCCATATACCTCACTTTTCAAATTCAAACACTTTTCCCTCCCAAACCCACCTAATTCCATTCGGCCACTCTCCCTCTCTTTTCCTATAAATACCCCTCTTCACTCCTTCATTTTCACACTTCACAATCACCTTATACCCCCTTGGCCGAACCTATATCTCGTCGCCCTCTCCTCCAATTCTTCTTCTTCTACTTCTTTCTTTCTTCTTTTGCTCGAGGACGAGCAAACCTTTAAGTTTGGTGTGGTAAAAGCATTACTTTTTATTTTTCCATAACCATTTATGGCACCTAAGGCCAGAGAAACCTCTAGAAAGAGGAAAGGGAAGGTAAAAGCTTTCACCTCTGAGTCATGGGAGATAGAGAGATTCATCTCGAAGGTCAATCAAGACCACTTCTATGAAGTTGTGGCCAAAAAGAAAGTGACCCTTGAGGTCCCTTTCATGCTCAAGAAGAATGAGTATCCGGAGATCCGACATGAGATCCGAAGAAGAGGTTAGGAAGTTCTCATCAACCCCATTCAACAAGTCAAAATCTTAATGGTTCAAGAGTTCTATGCCAATGCATGATCACTAGGAACCATGATCAAAGTATGAACCCGAATCCAAAGAATTGGCTTACAATGCTTCGGGGAAAATTCTTAGATTTCAGTCCAAAAAATGTATGGTTGGCGTTCAACTTGCCAATGATGCAAGAAAATGTACGCCCCTACACTAGAAAGGTCAACTTTGATAAAAGATTGGACTAAGTCCTCATGGACATATGTGTGGAAGGAGCTCATTGGAAAAGAGACTCAAGAGGCAAGCCAGTTCAATTGAGAAGATCGGATCTTAAGCCTGTGGCTAGAAGATGGTTGGAGTTCATCCAATGCTCCATCATTCCTACTAGCAACCGATCCGAAGTAACTGTGGTTCAGGCCATCATGATCCATAGTATCATGATTGGGGAAGAAGTGGAAGTTCATGAGATCATACCCCTAGAACTCTATAAGGTGGCAGACAAGTCCTCCACTTTGGCAAGGTTAGCCTTTCCTCATCTCATTTGTCACCTACGCAATTCGGCTGGGATTGACATAGAAGGAGACATCCTCATTGAAGAGGACAAGCCCATCACTAAGAAAAGGATGGAGCAAACAAGAGAGCCCACTCATGGACCTCAACAAGAGCATGAGAAAATTCCTCATCAAGAAATCCCTGAGATGCCTCAAGGGATGCATTTTCCTCCACACAACTATTAGGAGCAACTCAACACCTCTTTGGAAGGCTTGAGTTACAACATGGACCAACTAAGGGTGGAGCACCAAGAGCACTCCATCATTCTCCATGAGATTAGAGAAGATCAAAGAGCTATGAGGGAGGAGCAACAAAGGTAAGGAAGAGACATAGAGGAGCTCAGGCGTTCCATTGAATCTTCAAGAGGAAGAATTAGCTGCCATCACTAAGGTGGACCCGTTCTTTGATTTCCTTGTTCTTATTTTTCTATTTTTCAAATTTAATGCTTTATGTTTGTCTATGTTTGTGTCTTTACTACATGATCATTAGTGTCTAGTGTCTATGCCTTAAAGCTATGAATAATTCCATGAATCCTTCACCTTTCTTAAAAAAAAATGTGCCTAATTACAAAAAAACAAGAAGTACTTGAATTTTAAATTTTATCTTGAAATTAGTTTAATTATTTTGATGTGGTGGCAATACTTTTTGTTTTCTGAATGAATGCTTGAACAGTGCATATTTTTGATAGTGAAGTTTATGAATGTTAAAATTGTTGGCTCTTGAAAGAATGATGAACAAAGAGAAATGTTATTGATAATCTAAAAAATCATGAAATTGATTCTTGAAGCAAGAAAAAGCAGTGAAAAAGAAAAAGTAGCGAAAAAAATGACAAAAAAAAGAAAAAGAAAGAACAAGAAAAAGCAAGCAGAAAAAGTCAATACTCCTTTAAACCAAAAAGCAAGGGTAAAAGGGATCCAAGGCTTTGAGCATTAATGGATAGGAGGACCTAAAGGAATAAAATTCTGGCCTAAGTGGCTAAATCAAGCTGTCCCTAACCATGTGCTTATGTCATGAAGGTCCAAGTGAAAAGCTTGAGACTGAGTGGTTAAAGTCGTGATCCAAAACAAAAAGAGTGTGCTTAAGAACTCTGGACACCTCTAACTGGGGACTTTAGCAAAGCTGAGTCACAATCTAAAAAGGTTCACCCAGTTATGTGTCTGTGGCATTTATGTATCCAGTGGTAATACTGGAAAACAAAATGCTTAGGGCCACGACCAAGACTCATAAAGTAGCTATGTTCAAGAATCAATGTACTCAACTAGGAGAATCAATAATACTATCTAAAATTCTGAGTTCCCATAGATGCCAATCATTCTGAATTTCAAAGGATAAAGTGAGATGCCAAAACTGTTCAGAGGCAAAAAGCTACTAGCCCCGCTCATCTAATTGGGACTAAGTTTCATTGATATTGTGAGATTCATTGTATGTTCTTTTCTTTTTATCCTAATTTGTTTTCAGTTTCTTGGGGACAAACAACAATTTAAGTTTGGTGTTGTGATGAGCGGATAATTTATAGGCTTTTTGGCATTGTTTTTAGGTAGTTTTTAATAGGATCTAGCTACTTTTTGGTATATTTTTATTAGTTTTTAAGCAAAATTCACATTTCTGGACTTTACTATGAGTTTGTGTGTTTTTCTACGATTTCAAGTATTTTCTGGCTGAAATTGACGGACCTGAGCAAAAATCTGATTCAGAGGCTGAAAAAGGACTGCTGATGATGTTGGATTCTAACCTCTCTGCACTCAAAATGTATTTTTTGGAGCTACATAACCTCAAATGGCGCGCTCTCAATTGCGTTGGAAAGTAGACATCCAGGGCTTTCTAGAAATATATAATAGTCCATACTTTGCTCGAGTTTTGACGATGCAAACTGGCGTTCAAACGCCAACTTCCTGCCCTATTCTGACGTTAAACGCCAGAACCAGGATACAAGCTGGAGTTAAACGTCCAAACTGGCATAAAAGCTGGCGTTTAACTCCAAGAAAAGTCTCTATACATGAAAGCTTCAATTCTCAGCCCAAGCACACACCAAGTGGGCTCGGAAGTGGATTTCTGCATCATTTACTTATTTCTGTAAACCCTAGTAACTAGTCTAGTATAAATAGGACCTTTTAATATTGTATTTACATCTTTAGGACTTTTGGAACATCTTTGGATCATTTTTAGTCCTTAGACATTGGGGGCTGGCCTCACAGCCATGCTTGGACCTTCATCACTTATGTATCTTTAACGGTGGAGTTTCTACACCTTATAGATTAAGGTGTGGAGCTCTGTTGTTCCTCGAGTATTAATACAAAGTACTATTGTTCTTTTATTCAATTTACGCTTATTATTATTCTAAAATATTCATTCGTACCCAAGAATATGATGAATGTGATGATTTTGTGACACTCATCACCATTCTCAACCTATGAACGCGTGCCTGACAACCAGTCTGTTCTACATGAAAACAAGCTTGAATGTATATCTCTTGGATTCCTGGTCCATGACGCATGGTTGCCTCTCCTAACAACAGAACCTTCCATTCCGTGAGATCAGAGTCTTCGTGGTATAAGCTAGAATTAATTGATAGCCTTCTTGAGATCCGGAAAGTTTAAACCTTGTTTGTGGTATTCCGAGTAGGATCTGGGAAGGGATGACTGTGATGAGCTTCAAACTTATGACTGTTGGGTGTAGTGACAGACGCAAAAGGATCATTGGATCTTATTCCGATACAAGTGAGAACCGACAGATGATTAGCCCTACGTAACCCGTAGCTGGACCATTTTCACTGAGAGGATGGATGGTAGCCATTGACAACGGTGATCCCCGTACATACAGCTTGCCATGGGAAGAAGTATGAATGATTGAATAAAGACAGTAGGAAAGTGGAGATCTAGAAGGAATAACGCATCTCCATACGCTTATCTGAAATTCCCACCAATGAATTACATAAGTATCTCTATCTTTATTTCATGTTTATTTATCTTTTAATTATCAAAACTCCATAACCATTTGAATCCGTACGACTGAGATTTACAAGATGACCATAGCTTACTTCAAGCCGACAATCTCCGTGGGTTCGACACTTACTCGCGTAAGGTTTATTACTTGGACGACCCAGTGCACTTGCTGATTAGTTGTGCGAAGTTGTGAAAGAGAGTTGAGATTACAATTGTGCGTACCAAGTTGTTGGTGTCATCGAGATCACAATTTCGTGCACCACATACCTGGACTAGCCAGTCTTCCATGCTGTTATTTATTGCAAAAGCATAGGAGTGTGCTTGATCTAGAGGAACAACCTCGACCCCTGCATTGCATTTATTTCCGTTAGTATTCTTGCATAAGGATGTATGTTATACATTTACCAAAGTAATATAACTAGTATGGTTTTTCAAACTTTTCATAGCATGGTTTTCCTAGCGTTGATTTATTGTGGTGATTTGAAAAAATGTAAAGGCGCTTCACATGAATCTAGTTGCACGACCCCGGTGGGGCGGAAGTGAATTTTGTGATGGTTAGACCCCAAACCCTAATGGCATCTGGCATGAAAACACTCAATTCTTTGCAAGAAGCTAGGGGAAAGCAAGTTACCATAAGTGAGGTACGGAGTGGGGAATTTGTCAAACAAAGGCAGTTGCATAAAGAGTAATGCTGACTTATAACAGACGAAAGGTGATACGGAATTTACAAAACAATTCAATATCCATAGAACTACCGACAAGTGCATCGTGTCGTATCAAGTAATAAACTCACGGTGAATGAGGTCGATCCCATGAGGATTAACGGATTAAACAAGCAATGGTTGATTAATTATTCTAGTTAGACGGTCAGAATTGGGTGATGAGTAATTAAATGACAAGAAATAAATGAAAGCAATAAAATGACAACAAAATAAATGACATGAATGTAAAGTGCTAAAAAGTTAAAATGCAAGAAAAGTAAAGTACAGAAAAGTAAAGTACAAGAAAGTAAAGTGCAAGCAAATAAAGTACAAGAAAGTAAATAACTAGAATTAAGAATGAATGGAACATTGGGATTAAGAGATATTACATTCTAAGGATCAATAAATTTCATCTCCTTTTCAATCATGCATTCATTAATTTCTTGGCAAATCATAAGTAATTGAATTCCAATGTCTTGGCAATTCAATTTCTCTTAACTTGATTAATTGCCAATGATCTAATTGCTCATGAAGAACAAAGAATCTTTCTAAAGAAATAATAAAAGAATAATTAAAGATGAAGAACAAAGAATCTCTCTAAAGAAATAATAAAAGAATAATTAAAGATGAAGAATGAAAATAAATTAATCCATTAAATTACAATAGAGCTCTCTTTCCCAATAAAGAGAGTTAAAAATTCATAACTAAATATTTACAAAAATGGGTGAAAGAAAATGGAAGAGAAGAAGAGAATGAGAGTGAAGAGAGAGTCCGAAGACTCCCCTCCAAGTTGTGTTTAAAGTGTGGAGTGTATCCTAAATTATAAATTCAAATAAAATTCAAATTATAATTAAATGCAATTCAACTAAGTACTTCTAAATGATTCTTGTGACCTTGATGGTTGGCAATTGTGGCTTGAATGAATGTTGGAATTGTATTGGGCTTGTGAAGATTTTATTCTCTTCTTGGAGGTATGAAGAATTGAAGAATAAATGAAGGAATTGGGGTACTGGAAGTGGCTCAATGGGGAGTGTCTTTAAAGTGGCACTTTGGTGACACTTTAGGCTTTTGAGGGCTTGGAACTCTTGCTGGTGGAAGTGTGGTCCAGTGTGCTACTTCCCTTGTATACCCTCCACATGCCCAAATTGCAATAATTTGTCCTCTGGAAAGTTGGCCCAGCGCGCCACTTCCCAGGCACGCCCTCCACACGCCCAGATTGCCCTTTTGGGGGGCTCAAAGGCGTGTAGTTTTAGACACGCCACTCCACACGCCAAGCACACACACACACCACACACATGCCACCCACACTTGAGTTCACACGCCATAGTGCACGCTTCAGGGGCCACGCTTTTATGGGCCACGCTTTCAAAAAGTGGCTGAAGGCTCAAAGTGTGGCCTAACCTTCAAAGTGTGTCGAAAATTATTTTTTGCTTCTTTTGAGCTTGTTTTGTGCTTTTTGCTTCTTTTTTTATTATTTACTATGAAATTCATTAAATCAAAATATCAAAGAAATATACAACTTAAGCATTAAAACACTCCATAATTAAGCATTATGCATTAATTTTTATATGAAAAAGTATAGAAAAACACATGATGCGCATGCATCACAACACCTAACTTAAACTTTGCTTGTCCTCAAGCAAATAAAGAATCATGCAATACAATTTGACAATTCAAGGTGAGAAAAGCAGCAATTTAATATTTATGGTTGGCTAGTTTACTATGTATGCAACAATCACAAAATGATTGACATTTCTATCTAAGTCACTTTATGAAATCTTTTCTTTATATTCCTTCCTTGAAACAATTTTTTCATCTTTTTCTTATCTTAGCTTCTTAGGTGCTTTGCAGCATTTTGTTTTTAGCTTTGACTCTTAATGCTTTGTTTTCAAGTATTACCACTTGATACATAAGCACCATAAACATTTAATTAGAAGACTCTTTAAACTCATTTGTTTCTTTTTTTTTACTCTCTAGTCATTGATGCTCAGAGTCTTGAGCTTTGAGGGAGTGCTTTGCACTTGAACCTAGCCTTTACTTTAAGTGTTTTGTTTTCAAGATTTTTGCTTGATACATAAACACCACAAGTACTTGACTAATGAATTGTCATTGGTACTCAGAGCCTTCAACTTTCTCATTCTTTCCCTTTTACTTTACTTGATCTTTAATTGATTTTCTTCTTCAAGGTTTTCACAATTTTAAAATCTTATAACATGTTCTAGATGAAAACTTCAATCAAATAAACTCAAACATGATGAGCTAGAATAGTCATGCTAGCCTTCCAATACTCATATGCACATGCTAGCTTCTTGTTTAATTACCTTGTTTGTTTATGATCATGATGCTTAATTACTTTGACTAACAAATTTCAAGATGGTAGTTATGATGTAAAGGCAACTTGTTACAATTAAAAAATCAGACTATGCTTATTCAAGAGGAATAACAAACATGCATATAGAAGAGATAGAAGACAATCATGCTTGGAATTGAATGTACAGAGAACAAATAAGAGGAAAAAGAACTTAACCACCTTGTAGTTCTTCATCATTGTTGTTGTCATTTTTCTCATATTCTCTCCCTCCAACAGTAAACTTAGAATAATTGCTTGACCTCAAGCAACAAATAAAATAGTGGTGATAGAATTTATGATTAATCATGAATATCTTCAAGAAGAAATGTGAGTAATGCATGTGTTTAAGCAAGAAAAATTAAAAATAACAATAAAGGCCACACAAAAACAAAGACAATTGATTGCATTAATAAGTTGGTTGTGCATTGTACATTGCATAAAAGTAAATGGCAATACCAAACTTTGTGACACTTTCATTTGAAAAATGATGCAAGTACCCAGTGAGAATTTGGAAATCAATTTGTTGCATGGCAACACAAACTTATTGTATACAATTATATGCCAATTTATTTGAAAGTAAACTAAGTAAAGAAAGGAATTGTTACCCATGGTTAGATTGCCTCCCATCAAGCGCTCTTTTAATTTCATTGGCATCAATTAGTTAAGAGAAATGACTTCAAGGGAGAAGAGGAGAAAATTGATGTCCTCTGTTTTGATTGCCTCCTAACAAGCTTTCTTTTGTTATTATCTTGATTCAACTTGCTTGTTGGGGTAGAGGTTGGATTGTTCTTTGTTGGTCTTCTCTATTTTATGGATATTATCTTTTGTTCCTTGGCCACAATCCTTCTTTTAGTGCTTTCTTTGATTGCCTTCACTTCTTTGATTTCAATACTTGAGTTTTGTGAGATGGTTGGAGTATTTCCTTCATCAAGAACTTCTTGGAGTGATGGTTCAATGAAATTAACTACCATGCAATCCTCTTATTTATTCTCTTGTTTGATTTTCTCCCTTTCTTTTGTAAGGTCATGTATTTCTTCTTTCGGTAGTGAGTTTGTACGTTTCTTTATCACCTCTAGTAGCATCTGTGGATATAGAATCCTAGACTTATATGCCTCGACAACCTCCTTCTTCATTGAAATTTTACTTGGTACATGGGCCTCTTTTTCTTGCTCTTCCAATTCCTCCTTTACACCCATAATTTGGCCTTCATCCTCTTTGCTAAGCATTACTCCATTCATGGTCTTATATTCTTTCCTTGGGATATTCTCAATGTCACTTGGAAAGATATTGATGGGTTTTGCTAAGTGTTTAGCAATTTGGCCTAAATGCACTTCAATGTTCCTGATGGTGATTTCTGGTTCTTCCCTAAATTCTCTGGACCATTGAGTGAAACTTTTAACTTCTTGAGAAGATTATTCTAATACTAGCTTAAGAGATAAAGGTTGAGAATGATTTTGTGGATATGTGGGTATTATGGTGAAGTTGTTTTGAGGGGTACGGAATGAATTTTGTGGGTAATGATACGAGTTTTGTGGATTGTGAAAGAAATTTTGTGTATAGTGAAATAAATTTTGTGGATGGTGAAACAAATTGTATGGATTTTTGAAGAAATTTTTTGTTGAGGCATACTCAAGTGATGAAGAATTTTAATATAAAAAATTAGAAAGTGAGGTTGGATAGTTAAGAGATGATGGCTCTTGATGAATAGTGTATGGATCATTGAAATCCTTTAGGTAATGATTTTCCCAGCCACCATTTGGGTAGTTAAATTCATGAAAAATTGAACTGTTTTGTGGCCCTAAGAAATATCTCATTTGGTTTGATTGCTTAAACTCTATCATTCTTTATTCTTGATATTCCCAACCATTATTAGCATAGTAACTTAAATCACTTTGTGGTGGTGGGAAATATCCCATGTAATTTGGTTGACCAAAGGGTGATGTAAACTCTATTCTTACTTGAAAATGCTCACAATCAACAAAGAAATTGGAATCCCCCTTGTCACAATTGAGGGATTCTTAGTGAGGCGATAACACACAATTAGTGACAAAAAGAAAAAAAAAATTAAAAGCAAATAAAATACTAGAACAAAGAAAGAAAAAAAATATCTAATCTAGGTAATCAATCAACTGGTAGTTTGTTAATCACAATTAATCCTCGACAACGACGCCAAAAATTTGATACGGAATTTATAAAATGATTTACTATCTATAAAACTACCGGCAAGTGCACCAGGATGTATCAGGTAATAAACTCACAGTGAGTGAGGTCATTCCCACAAGGATTAACGGATTAAGAAAGCAATGGTTGATTAGACGATCATTATTAAGTAATGAGTAATTAAATGACAAAAACTAAATAAAAGTAATAAAATGACAAGAAAGTAAATGCCATGAATGTAAAAAGTGCTGAAAAGTTAAATTGCAAGAAAAGTAAAGTACAGGAAAGTAAGGTGCAATAAAGTAAAATACAAGAAAATAAAGCACAAGAAAGTAAATAACTAGAATTAAGAATGAAAAGAACATTGGAATCAAAAGATATTACATTCTTAGGATCAATAAATTTCATCTCCTCTTTAATCATGCATTCATTAATCTCTTGACAAATCATAAGTAATTGAATTCCAATGTTTTGGAAATTCAATTTTTCTTAACTTGATCAATTGCCAATGTCTTGATCTAATTGCTCATGAGAAGAGATGAAGATTGGTATCTGATTCAGAGCCACACAATTTTATGAATCAAGTTATGGGTTGATTACATATCACATATCAATCCCAAACCCAAATTCATAAGAATTGGGAGAAAGATCTTCAAGCCCCAATTCCATGACCCTCTTTCAATTCTCATAGAATTCATGTGAGATTCAAATTCTCTTTCAAGGCATTTGAATCCGTGTAATGAACAACGAAGAATCTTTCTAAAGAAATAATAAAAGAAGAATTGAAGATGAAGAATGAAAACAAATTAATCCATTAAATTCCAATAAAGCTCTCTTTGCCAATGAAGAAAATTAAAAACTCATAACTAAATATTTACAAAAACAGGTGGTACAAAATAGAAGAGCAGAAGAGAATGAAAGTGAGGAGAGAGTCCGAAGACTCCCCTCCAAGTTGTGTTTGAAGTGTGGAGTGTATCCTATTTCTAGACTATTCTAAATTACAAATTCAAATGAAATTCATATTACAATTAGATGCAATTTAACTAACTACTTCTAGACAATTCTTGTGGTCTTGATTGGTTGGCAATTGTGGCTTGAATGAAGGTTGGAATTGTGTTGGGCTTGTTAAGTTTTTATTCTCTTTTTGAAGACTTGACATCGGTTTCATGTCCCTTTAGAATGGCAAAGTAGGCAAACCTCCTGAGTGTTTCCTCCATGGCGGGTTTGATTGGGTTTGGGGATGGGAAGTTGTTTGTGGTATGGATGATGGGATTGCCGTGATAGTTCTTTGGGTGATGGCAAATAAAGCTAAGGCCTGGAGTTGTTGATAAACCCCAATTTTAGGGTTTATCTTGTATCGATTTCAGGGGTTTTATCGACGATTCCATATGCTTTTCATATGAAAATACACGGTTTTGTGTTTCTCCCCTAGTTTTTGCCTTAGGCATGAAAGCATGCCTATTTTGCACTAAACTAGATACATTTCTATTCTCCTATTTGTTGCCATTCGATGCCGTGACCTGTGTGCTAAGTGATTTCAGGATATAGGGCATAGATGACCCGGAGGAGAAAAGGAAAGTGGGTGCAAAAGAGGGGAGCATAAGAAATTGAGGCTTGGGAACTTCAGCAAGGGCGCGTGCGCGTACTTGGCGTGCCCGCGTGGATTGCGCAGCCAGAAGCCAAAGTCAGAAGCCAAGCCACGAGCCGGCACGTGTAGCGGCTGAGCCGTGACCTCCATGGACGTGCACGCGTACGTCACGCGTCCGCTCGTATTGTGAGATGACCCAGTGGGGCGCGCGCGTACTTTGCGCGAGCGCGCCGATGCTCGAATATGATTTTTTTAAGGGGTCACGTGACCTGGGCGTGGAGACAGTTGGAGTCCCATTTTGGGGAAGTACCTTGGAGGGAAAAGCTTAAAAGACCAGGGGTTAAAGGGTTAAGGGACTTTTAGCTCATTTTTACATGTTTCTAGATTTTTTCTCCTTGTGGTAGTTACACTTTTGGGTAGAGAGAGAGATCTCAAGCTCTCATTAGGGTTCATTTTCTTCAATTTCTGAATTCTCAATCACTCTTTGGTGAGATCAATTTGCAATTCTCAATTTACTTTGTTCCTATTATAGATCTTCTTCTCTAATCTCAATTAATGCTTGTAATTGATCAATTCTCATAGATCCTAGATTCAACTTTGTAGTTTTGGATTCTATCAATTTCTTGAGATGTTCATTTCTATTGTTGTTCTTAGTTAACTATTGTTAATTTCTTGCATTGAAGTGCTTTTAATTCTAATTTCTTCTCATTCTTACTATGTCTTTCATCCTTGCTCATCAAATGTTTGATAAAATGCCAATACTAGTTATGGAGTAAAAGTTTCTTACTTGGCATAGGGGTTTGGACCATTAGAGAACGTTGAATAGTTTATGTCAATTGTTGATTGGGAATTAGGAATTGCTAATTGACTTGGAGTGCACTAAAGCTAGATTTCTCTAGGGTAAAACTAGGACTTGTGACTCAAGTTAGTTAATCTCATTTGACTTTTCTCTATACCTAGGGGTTAACTAAATGAAGTAAAGCCTAATTGTTATCATCATTGAAGAAACTATAATGATAGAATTTCTAATGCCAACCCTAGGCCAAGTCTTTTAATATTGATAGTTTACCATCTATTCTCGCTAAACATCTAGAAGAATCATATAACAAAGCTTCCTAACCAATAATATGCATTCTCTAGCAATTCCAAGGGAGGACGACTCGGGAGACTAGTACTCTCGGTTATAGATTGTAGGATTGTTTGATGCGAAGTTGTGAATGTCGATTAGACTATACTCACGATCATATCCATTATTGAATTCTAAATCGGCATGCTAAATTTTGTTTATCAAAATGGCGCCGTTGCTGGGGAAGTTGCTTAGTGTGCCATGTTATTGTTTAGAGTAAATATGTGTATATGTACATAGTGCATTTCATTGTAATTCTTTGTTCAAGTAACTAAACCACCATCATTACCATGAGTTTTACTTCTCCTTCATTGCATGACGCGTTCACAACCGAATCCGAGCTTAGTCCCATTTGATCCGGAAATAGAACGAACTTTGCTTCATATTAGACAAGCTCAGAAGCGGTTAACTTTTGGGGAAGGTGAAAGGGTTTTCACCACCTTACCCACCTTATTAAAAGTAAATATTGAACCGTCACTCAAAGAAGGCAATAACCATTCTCCTATCAATATCACTAACAATTCTTCTTTTGCTTTAGGTACTAACACCATGGCCGCTCCGAGGAGAGTTACTATCAAAGAAGCGGGTGCACCGGATTATGTTCTTCAACCCCTTCATGTAACTCACCCCAACTTGAATGCAAATTTTGAACTGAAGACCGCTTTGATCAACCTCCTACCTAAGTTCCATGGACTTCCCGCACAAGACCCTATTCGACATCTCAAAGATTTTCATCGTATATGCTCAACAACTAGACGGGAAGGATCCGATGAGGTTGCTATATGGTTGTTTGCTTTCCCTTTCTCTCTTGAGGACAAGGCTAAAGAATGGTTCTACACCCTATCTAGTGAAGTCACTTCCGATTGGGACTTACTTAGAAGAGGATTCTTGGATAAATTCTTGCCCCTGGAAAAGATGGATAGGCTAAGGAAGGAAATGTCATGTATTGTACAAGGTGAAACGGAACCACTATACGAATATTGGGAACGGTTTCGTAAGCTACTAGACGCATGCCCTAATCACATGATTGACACTCAAGTGTTGCTTGGATACATATGTCAAGGGATGAGAGAACAAGATAGAACTCTCTTGGACACTTCTAGCAATGGCTCTTTGTCTAAATATAAAACAACGGAGGAGGCATGGCAACTTATCATCGACTTAGCCGAATCCAATCAACATATGAGACGAAGAGTCAACCGCCCAAAAACCGTGAATGAGGTATCAACTAGTAGCGAAACCACCGCTCTAACCAAATCCTTGAGCGAAATGATATCCATCTTGAGGCAACTCCAATTGAGCCAACAACAACCACAACAACCTCAACCATACCAACAACAACCTCAACCATACCAACAACCTCCACCCCCTCAACAATACAATCAACAATTGGTCCCTCAGAAAGTGTGTGGCATTTGTTCATGCTATTCCCACTACACAGATGAGTGCCCAAGCCTTCAAGAAGATAACACCTTGGCGGCTACTCACAATTTCTATGACCGCCCAAATCAAAGGTACTACCAAGGCGGTAATCCTAACCAAGGGTACCCTTATCAAGGAGGAAGCTACAATCAAGGGAGTGGCAATCAAAATCAAAATTGGAGGGACAATCATCAACAAGGAAATAGGGACAACAACAACAACAACGGAGGAGGTCAAAGATGGAACAACAACAACTCACAAAACCGGCCACCATACAACCAACAAAACCAACAAAGAAACTACCAAACATACCAACCACCACATAAAAGACCACCACCCAACCAATCACAAGCCCCCCAACTCACATACCCGACCTCCCCATCTAACCAAGATGATACACTCCGGACCATCATTCAAGGCCAAAAGGAACTACAAAGCACACTTGCTTCCAGTCTCACTGGCCTCACCTCTACACTACAAGCCCTTCTCGCACGCATGGACCCACCGTCAAATCCCACTCCTCAACCCCCAACCCAAAGAGTCATCCCCTCTCAACCTCAACCCAATCCTAAGGGAGGCATCAATGCCATCACCCTAAGATCCGGAACACAATTAAAAGAGAAGGGAGCAAAGGATTCAAATCCCATCCCAACCGCTCAAGGGTAGGAGGGAATAGATATAGAAGAGGTAGTGGAAGAGGAGATACCACAAGTCATAGTTGAGAATAAAGAAGCTCAACCAACAAAAGAGACCCCCAAGACAAAGGGAACCTTGGAAGAAGAAATTGCTCAACCATTCCCATTTCCAACACTTGCAAAGAAAGCTAAGAAGCGCATAGAGCTCGACCCCAAAATGATATAAATGTTCAAAAAAGTCGAGGTAACCATTCCCCTCTTTGATGCTATCCATCAAGTTCCTAGATATGCAAAATTCCTCAAAGATCTATGCATGAACAAGGACAAAATTCTTGAATTGGAAACCATCCCATTGGGGAGTTCTATTTCCGCTTTAATGGGAGCATTGCCCGAGAAGTGTGATGACCCGGGCCCTTGTATGGTCACTTGCACCGTCAATGGAGTTCGATCCCTAGATTGTATGTGTGATCTCGGCGCATGCGTTAGCATTATGCCGCTCTCCGTCTACCAAGTATTGAAGTTACCACCGCTAAAGAGGTCGGCGGCGAGATTTGTCCTAGCGGATAAAAGTATAATAACCGTAGCGGGTGTGGTGGAAGATGTATTGGTGAATATTAAAGGGTTGGTGTTTCCGATTGACTTCTATGTCCTTGAGATTCCATCAAATGAACCCGAGAGAGCATCATCTATCTTACTTGGAAGACCATTTTTGAGGACTTCTAGATTTAAGCTAGACGCCTACTCGGGAACCTACTCATTTGAGATAGATGGGAGGGTCGTGAGTTTTAGCCTAGAAGAAGCAATGAAGCATCTACCGGAGAATCACTCTCTATTCCGGTGTGACCTAATCGACAACATTATTGCCGAAGTGCACCTTGCAAAGTTGGATGAGAAGTGCATGATTGAAGAAGCAAATGAAGATCCAAGCAAACTAAACACCACACACCACACAAACCATCCGGAAATCCAAACGTCAAATCATGACAAAAAGATGGAATTGAAGCCACTACCACCCCACTTAAAGTACTCATATCTTGATGAAGCCCACAAGCTCCCCGTGATAATTGCAAAAGAGCTAACCCCTCAACAAGAAGAAAAGTTGTTAGATGTCTTGAGGAAAAACAAAAGGGCAATCGGGTGGAGTTTGGCAGATCTAGTGGGAATAAGCCCCCAAGTATGTGAGCACCGCATATTTCTTGAAGACGGAGCAAGACCAGTCCGACAACCTCAAAGGAGACTTAATCCGACCATTCTTGAGGTTGTGAAAAAGGAAGTCACTCGGCTACTTGAGGCGGACATCATCTATCCCATCTCGGATAGCGAGTGGGTAAGCCCGGTCCAAGTGGTGCCAAAGAAATCCGGGGTGACCAAAATCAAAAATGAAAATGGTGAACTTATAGCAACAAGGGTGCAAAATTCTTGGAGGGTATGCATAGACTACCGAAGATTGAATGCGGCCACAAGAAAAGATCACTTCCCACTACCGTTCATTGATCAAATGCTTGATCGATTAGCCAGTAAATCATATTATTGCTTTCTTGATGGTTACTCCGGATACTTCCAAATACACATTGCCCTAGAGGACCAAGAAAAAACCACATTTACTTGTCCCTTTGGAACGTATGCCTACAAGCGTACGCCATTTGGCCTATGCAACGCACCGGCAACGTTTCAAAGATGCATGATGAGCTTATTTGCGGACTTCCTAGAGCAATGTATGGAAGTTTTCATGGACGATTTTAGCGTGTATGGTGACTCATTTGATCATTGCTTAGGCAACCTTGAAAAAGTCTTGGAGAGATGCACCAAAACAAACCTTGTCTTAAATTTTGAAAAATGTCATTTCATGGTTAAACTAGGCATTATTTTGGGACACATTATTTCAAAAGAAGGCATCTCCGTAGATCCGGCAAGATTCCCTATGTTATAGCTTATGCTTCCAAAACACTAGATGGGGCCCAATACAACTACACTACTACCGAAAAGGAATTCCTAGCTATCGTTTTTGCTTTGGACAAGTTTCGATCCTATCTTCTTGGTTCCAAGGTAGTAGTGTACTCGGACCACGTGGCATTAAAGTACTTGTTGACCAAAAAGGAATCAAAACCGAGATTAATTCGATGGGTGCTTTTGTTACAAGAATTTGACTTGGAGATCAAGGATAGGAGTGGTTCCCAAAACTTAGTAGCGGACCATTTAAGTCGCATCGAACACACAAAAAGCGACACCACTCCTAAAAATGACTCTTTTCCTCTAGATGGTTTGCACTCAATCTCGGAAGTAGTTCCTTGGTACGCTCCAATAGCAAACTACTTGGTTTCACACACCCTCCCTCCCAACCTCAACAAACATCAAAAGGATGAGCTGAAAAGCGAATCCAAATACTATGTTTGGGACGATCCCTATTTGTGGAGGTGTGGAGCGGACCAAATAGTGCGACGGTGCTTACCCCAAACCGAATTCCAAGCAATCTTGAAAGCTTGCCATTCTTCCGAAGGCAGTGGCCACTACGGCCCCCAAAGAACGGCAAGAAGGGTCCTTGATTGCGGATTTTGGTGGCCAACCCTTCTCAAAGACTCTTCCCTCTATTGCAAATCTTGTCCCCAATGTATTCGGTTTGGAAATATTTCTAGGAAGGACAAAATCCCCCAAAAAAATATGCTTTTTTGTGAAATTTTTGATGTATGGGGAATCAACTTCATGGGACCATTTCCAAATTCCAATGGCTTTCTCTACATTTTGTTAGCCATCGATTATGTGTCAAAATGGGTGGAGGCAATCCCCACCCGAACGGATGATGCTCATGTTGTTTTTTCTTTTGTGAGGAACAATATCATTTGTCGTTTTGGCTCTCCTAGAGCAATCATAAGCGACCAAGGATCCCATTTTTGCAACAAGAAAATGGACGGCCTCATGAGAAAGTATGGCATCACACACAAAATTGCCACAGCCTACCACTCGCAAACAAACGGCCAAGCTGAGGTTTCTAATCGGGAAATTAAACATGTGTTGGAAAGAATTGTGAAGGCGAATAGGAAGGATTGGAGCACCAAGCTCCCCGATGCACTTTGGGCATATCGAACAGCCTACAAAACACCCATTGGCATGAGCCCTTTTAGGCTCGTATACAGTAAAGCATGCCATTTGCCGGTAGAAATCGAACACAAAGCCTATTGGGCCATAAAGGAATGCAATATGAGTTTGGGTGGAGCCGGAGTAGAGAGAAAGCTTTAATTGGCGGAATTAGAATGCTTAAGACTAGAAGCTTATGACAATTCTAGACTCTACAAGGAAAAGATGAAAGCCATTCATGACAAGAACATTAGGAGAAGGGAATTTAGACCCGGTGAGCTAGTCCTCGTTTACAACTCAAGATTACGATTGCTACCCGGAAAGCTTAGATCAAGATGGGATGGACCTTACCAAGTAGAGAAAGTAGAACCTTACGGGGTTTACCACTTGTGCCACCCATCAAGTCTGGACATTTTCAAGGTAAATGGGCACCGTCTCAAATTATACCATGGTGAGCAAAGAATGAACTCCAAGGAAATTGAAGTGTTCCTCTTGAGGGATGCACCTCTTGAACAAGAACCTTGAGCTAGTGGAAGTCCAACTTAACGACGGTAAACAAAAGTGCTAGGTGGGAGACACCCCACCATGGTAAGATCTACCATTTGTACATAGTCAATGAATTTTTCTTTGATTGATACTTGCCCAAGTCTTGACTTCATGTTTTGTAGCTAGGTATTTGATGAAGTTGTAGTTAGATTTGATTTCAAACCCGTTTCAATTGTTAAGTTCGTTTGGTACTTTATCATATAGAACAGGGTTTCCATAGTGCTTGAGTGGCTGTTTAGAGGGTTGCAGTGCTTGAATTGATACAATAATATGAAAACTTTGAAATAGCCCCTTCCCGCGCGAGTGCGCACCTGGCGCGTACGCGCATATGAGGCGCTTCCGACCATCCACGCAAGCGCGCCACGTATGCGGACGCATGGATTGCAAGAATTACCCCTCTATACATTTTCCAGAGAGTTGCGCCCACATTACGCCAGCACCATGCCTAAGGCACAGGCCGCTCACGCGTGCGCGCACATGGCGCGTACGCACTCTTTTGGCAACTCGCGGATCGACGCGTGGTGGACGAAATTGTGATCCTCAAAGTTGGTCTCTTTGTATTTGTATGAAATCAAAAATACCCCAAAGAGATCGTGGTGGGATAAATTGGGATCTTAATAATCCCTGGTGTGATCATAACTCCGTTCAACTTAACCAGCAAGTGTACTGGGTCATCCAAGTAATACCTTACGTGAGTAAGGGTCGATCCCACAGAGATTGTTGGTATGAAGCAAGCTATGGTCACCTTGTAAATCTCAGTTAGGCAGATTATATTGGTTTATGATGAGTTCGAAAATTAATAATAAATAGAAAATAAAAAGGGATAGAAATACTTATGTAAATCAATAGTGGAAATTTCAGATAGGCGTATGGAGATGCTGTGCTCCTCTTGAATCTCTACTTTCTTATTACATTCATCCAATCCTTCTTACTCCTTTCCATGGCAAGCTGTATGTAGGGCATCACCGTTGTCAATGGCTACATCCCATCCTCTCAGTGAAAATGTTCCTATGCTCTGTCACAGCACATCTAATCATCTGTCGGTTCTCAATCAGGTTGGAATAGAATCCCTTGATTCTTTTGCGTTTGTCATCATGCCTAGCCTTCAGGAGTTTGAAGCTCGTCACAGTCATTCAATCCCAGAATCCTACTCGGAATACCATAGACAAGGTTTAGACTTTAAGGATCCTCATGAATGCCGCCATCTATCTAGCTTATACCACGAAGATTATGTTGGGGAATCTAAGAGATATGCGCCCGGCCTAAGGTAGAACGGAAGTGGTTGTCAGTCACATGCGTTCATAGGTGAGAATGATGATGAGTGTCACGGATAATCACATTCATCAAGTTGAAGTGCAACGTATATCTTGGAATAAGAATAAAAGAGAATTGAATAGAAAGTAATAGTAATTGTATTGAAACTTGAGGTACA
>NC_029774.3:78310880-78311113 GCF_000817695.3 Arachis duranensis | reverse complement strand
AGCATGGCCGAATGGCCAGCCCCCTGAATGATCAAGAGACCGAATGATCAAAGACTATAAAGTCAAAAGATTAAACTGTCAAAAGATGTCTAATACAATAGTAACTTATCCTATTTATACTAGACTAGCTACTAGGGTTTACATGAGTAAGTAATTGATGCATAAATCCACTTCCGGGGCCCACTTGGTGTATGCTTGGGCTGAGCTTGATCTATCCACGAGCTGAGGCTTTT
>NC_029774.3:78310494-78310729 GCF_000817695.3 Arachis duranensis | reverse complement strand
CGCCAAGTTACGTCGTCAATTTCCGAATAAAGTATAGACTATTATATATTGCCGGAAAGCTCTAGATGTTTACTTTCTAACGTCGTTGAGAGCGCGCCATTTGGAGTTCTGTAGCTGCAGAAAATCCATTTCTAGTGCAAGGAGGTCAGATTCCAACAGCATCAGCAGTCCTTTTGTCAGCCTTTTTCAGAGTTTTGCTCAAGTCCCTCAATTTCAGCCAGAAATTACCTGAAAT
>NC_029774.3:78309869-78310147 GCF_000817695.3 Arachis duranensis | reverse complement strand
CTTTTGCTTCTGAACAGTTTTGGCATCTCACTTTTTCCTTTGAAGTTTAGAATGATTGGCTTCTCTAGGAACTTAGAATTTCGGATAGTGTTATTGACTTTCCTAGTTAAGCATCTTGATTCTTGAACACAGCTACTTATGAGTCTTGGCCGTGGCCCTAGGCATCTTGTTTTCCAGTATTACCACCGGATACATACATGCCACAAACACATAACTGGGTGAACCTTTTCAGATTGTGACTCAGCTTTGCTAGAGTCCCCAGTTAGAGGTGTCCAGAG
>NC_029774.3:78308865-78309574 GCF_000817695.3 Arachis duranensis | reverse complement strand
CCCAATTATAATTTTTTTTCGCAAGCTTTTTGCTTTTTCACTGCATTTTCTTGCTTCAAGAATCAATTTCATGATTTTTCAGATCATCAATAACATTTTTCTTTGTTCATCATTCTTTCAGGAGCCAACAGTTTTAACATTCATAAACAACAAGATCAAAAATATGCACTGTTCAATCATTCATTCAGAAAACAAAAAGTATTGTCACCACATCAATATAATTAAACTAAATTCAAGGATAAATTCGAAATTCATGTACTTCTTGTTCTTTTGAATTAAAACATTTTTCATTTAAAAGAGGTGAAGGATTAATGGATTTTATTCATAGCTTTAAGACATGGTTACTACATACTAATGATCATGAAGTAGAGACACAAAACATAGATAAACATACAACATAAAACCGAAAAGCAGAAAGAAATAAGAACAAGGAATGAATCCACCTTAGTGGCGTCTTCTTCTTGAAGGACCAACAATGTCCTTAAGCTCTTCTAGCTTGTCGGCTATTTTGTAGATTTCATTGGAGATGACCTCATGAACTTCTACTTCCTCCCCAATCATGATGCTATAAATCATGATGGCCCGATCCACAGTAACTTCAGATCGGTTGCTAGTAGGAATAATGTAGCGTTGAATGAACTCCAACCATCCTCTAGCCATAGGCTTGAGGTCCAGTCTTCTTAGTTGAACTGGCTTGCCTTTGGAGTCT
>NC_029774.3:78305332-78308465 GCF_000817695.3 Arachis duranensis | reverse complement strand
TTCGAGCAATAGAAGAAAGAAGAGAAGAAGAAGAAGAAGAGAAGATGGTAGAGAGGGAGAGATGAAGGTTCGGCCAAGGTGAAGAAGAGGGGGTTGTGTTGTGTAAAAATGAAGTAGAATGGAAGGGTATATATAGGGAGTGGGGGGAGTGTATGTTCGGCCATTTAGCGTGGGAATGGGTGGGAAAATGTTTTTGAATTTTTGAAGGTAGGTGGGGTTTATGGGGAAGAGTGGATGGATGTGAGTGGTGAAGGGGGTGATTGGGAAGAGGAATTGAGGTGATTGGTGAAGAATGTTGGGAAGTGTGACATGGGGAATACTCATCACAAAATAGGATTAGGAGGTAAGGTGGGAATATAGTAGGTGGGGATCCTGTGGGGTCCACAGATCCTGAGGTGTCATGGAATTCCATCCCTGCACCAAATAGGCATGTAAATTACCTTTGCACACCATTCTGGCGTTTAAATGCCGTGTGGTGCACATTCTGGGCGTTCAACGCCTATGTAAAGCATGTTTCTGGCATTAAACACCAGTTTCATGCTTGTTACTGGCGTTCAGCGCCAGTTTTTCCTCTTAGGCACATTCCTGGCGTTCAGCACCAGAATGTTGCTTGTTTCTGGCGTTCAGCGCCAGATTGATGCTCTGTTTTGGCATTGAACGCCAGCCAGATGCTCCTTACTGGCGTTGAACGCCAGCCTGTGCTTCCTCCAGGGTGTGATTTTTCTTCTACTGTTTTTGATTCTGTTTTTAATTTTTATAATTTTTTTCGTGACTTCTCATGATCATGTACCTAATAAAACACAAAATAATAAAATAAAAATTAGATAAATAAAATTGGGTTGCCTCCCAACAAGCGCTTCTTTAATGTCAATAGCTTGACAGTGGCTCTCATGGAGCCACAAGGTGATCAGGTCAATGTTGTATAGTCCCAACACCAAACTTAGAGTTTGGATATGGGGTCTTGACCCCAAACTTAGAGTTTGGTTGTGGCCTCCCAACACCAAACTTAGAGTTTGACTGTGGGGGTGATAAACCCCATTTTGAGGGTTTATCTTGTGTTGATTTCAGAGGTTTTATCAATGATTACACACACTTTCTATATGAAAACACAAGATTTTGTGTTCCTTTCCTTGTTTTGACCCATGGATGAAAACATGCTTATTTTGCACTAGAATAGATACATTTCTAATCTTCTCTTGATGCCATTCGATGCCGTGACTTGTGTGTTAAGTGGTTTCAGAATATAGGGCAGGGATGGACCGGAAGAGAGAAGGAGGACGGGTGCAAAGGAAGGGAGCACGAGAATTAAGCCTTGGAAACCTCAGCATGGACGCGTGCGCGCACTTGACGTGTCCGCGTGGATAGAGCAACTAGAGGTCGAAGCCGAGAGCCAAGCCACGAGCTGCCTTGCGTAGCGGCTAAGCCATGATTTTCATCGGCGCGCACGCGTACATCACGCCTCCACGCACATTACAAGACGGCCCGTAGGCGCGCACGCATACCTTGCGCGTGCGCGCCGCTGTTCGAATATGATTTTTTTTTGAAGCACGTGACTTGGGCGTGGAGGCAGTTGAGAATCCCATTTTGGGAAAGTGCCCTGGCGGGAAAAGCATAAAAAAGACCAAAGGAACAAGGGTTAAGGACACTTAGTTCATTTTTTAGATTTGAGATATTTTGAGAGATAGTTAGTTACACTCTTGGAGGATGAGAGAGAGATCTCAAGCTCTCACTAGGGTTCTTCTTCATCCAATTTCTGAATTTTCAATCACTCTTTGGTGAGATCCATTGCAATTCTCACTTTACTTTGTTCATGTCATAGATTTTCTTCTCCAATTTCAAGTGGTAGTTGTAATTGCTAAATTCTCTTAGATCTAGAGCTCAACTTTGTGGTTTTGGATTTCATCAATACTTTGAGAATTTGATCCTCATTGTTGCTCTTTGATACTTGTTGATAGTTCCTTGTGTTGCAATACTTTTAATTCTACTTTTCTTCTCATTTTAATATGAATTTCTCTCTTGCTCATCAATTGTTTGATAAAATGTCAACATTAGTTATGGAGTAGAAATTTCTCACTTGGCATAGGGTTGGGCCACTAGAAGAAGTTGAATAGTTGTGTCAATTATTGATTTGGAATTAGGGATTGCTAATTGACTTGGAGTGCACTAAAGCTAGATTCCCATGAGGTAAAGCTAGGACTTGTGACTCAAGTTGATTATTTTCATTTGACTTTCCTCTATACCTAGAGGATAACTGAATGGGGCAAAGCCTAATTGTTATCATCATTGAAAGAATTATAAGGATATAAATTCTAATGCTAACCCTAAGCCAAGTCTTTTAATGATTGATTGTTTGTTTCCTACTACTTTGCTAAAACTTTCAAAGAATCTTAACAAGGCTTTCTAATCAATAAGATGCACACTTTGGCAATTCCAAGGGAGGACGACTCGGGAGACTAATACTCTCGGTTATAGATTGTAGGATTATTTGATGCGAAGTTTAAGTGTCGATTAGACTATGCTCACGATCATATCCATCATTGAATTCTAAATCGACATGCTAAATTTCGTTTATCAGGGGGCTCTTCTTGACTCTAAACTGAGAGAAGCTCTTCATGCTTACTCTCTTTTGTCACAGAGGGATGGCCATGTGCCTTAAACACAAGGTAGTCCCCATTCAATTGAAGGACTAATTCACCTCTGTTGACATCTATCACAGCTTCTGCTGTGGCTAGGAAAGGTCTTCCAAGGATGATGCATTCATCCTCTTCCTTCCTAGTGTCTAAGATTATGAAATCAACAGGGATGTAAAGGCCTTCAACCTTTACTAACACGTCCTCCACTATTCCATAAGCTTGTCTCAATGACTTATCTGCCAATTGTAATGAGAACAAAGCAGGTTGTACCTCTATGATCCCTAGCTTCTCCATTACAGAGAGTGGCATAAGATTTATCCCTGATCCCAAATCACACAGAGCTTTTGTAAAGGTCATGGTGCCTATGGTACAAGGTATCAAAAACTTGCCAGGATCTTGTTTCTTTTGAGGTAGAGTTTGCTGAATCCAGGTTTCTAGTTCATTAATGAGCAAGGGAGGTTCACTTTCCCAAGTCTCATTACCAAACAACTTGGCATTCA
>NC_029774.3:78304851-78305158 GCF_000817695.3 Arachis duranensis | reverse complement strand
TCCGTTGGATCCTTAATAGGAGACTCCTTCTTGCTTGAAGGACGTCCCAGGAGGTCTTCCTCACTAGGATTTCCATCCTCTTCCTCCCTTGTGCATTCAGCCACATTGATCACATCAATGGCCTTGCACTCTCCTTTTGGATTCTCTTCTGTATTACTTGGGAGAATAATAGGAGGAGTTTCAATGACTTTCTTACTCAGCTGGCCCACTTGTGCCTCCAGATTTATGATGGAGGATCTTGTTTCATTCATGAAACTGAAAGTGGCCTTTGACAGATCAGAGACTAGATTGGCTAAATTAGAAGTGT
>NC_029774.3:78302124-78303960 GCF_000817695.3 Arachis duranensis | reverse complement strand
GGTTCTGGATCAATTTCAACAAGAGTGCCTTTTTCCCTGTTCCTGCTTATATGAAAGAGAAGAACCAAGAAAAGAAAGAGGAATCCTCTATGTCACAGTATAGAGATTTCTTTATGTTAGTAGAAGAAGAAAGGGGGGAAGAAAATAGAAGAGGGGGTTCGGATATTTAGGTGAAGAGAGGTGAAGAGAAGTGTTAGTAATTAAATAATTAAATAGAATAAGAAAAGAGAGGGAGAATTTCGAAAATAATTTTGAAAAAGGGGTTAGTAATTTTCGAAAATTAGAGATAAGATGTAATTAAAATTAAAACATGAAACAATTAGTTAATTAAAAAGAATTTTTGAAAAAGGGGTGAGATATTTTCAAAAATTAGAGAGGAAAGAGTAGTTAGGTGGTTTTGAAAAAGATAAGAAACAAACAAAAAGTCAAAGAGTTAGTTGAAAAAGATATTAAAATCCAATTTGAAAAGATAAGAAGATAAGAGGTTAGATAAGATATTTTGAAATCAAATTTTGAAAAAGATAAAATTTTTGAAAAAGATAAGATAAAAGATAAAAAAGATTTAATTCTTAAATTTTAAAATTACTTACTTCACTAACAAGAAACCTCAAGATAAGATTCTAGAATTTAAAGATTGAACCTTTCTTAACAAGAAAGTAACAAACTTCAAATTTTTGAATCAATCACATTAATTGTTAGTGAGTTTTCGAAAATTAGATATAAAGATAAGAAAAAGATTTTGAAAAATAATTTTTGAAAAAGATTTTTGAAATTTTTGAAAAATTGAAAAAAATGAAAAAGATATAATTTTTGAAAAAGATTTTGAAAAGATAAGATTTTTTTTAAATTGAAATTTTGACTTGACTTGTAAGAAACAACTAATTTTGAAAATTTCTTTTTTGACTAAGTCAACTCAAATTTTCGAAAATTTGGAGAAAAATAAGGAAAAGATATTTTTTGATTTTTTGAAATTTTAAAGATGAGAGAGAAAAACATAAAAATGACCCAAAATATGAAAATTTTGGATCAAACACATAATGCATGCAAGAACACTATGAATGTCAAGATGAACACCAAGAACACTTTGAAGATCATGATGAACATCAAGAACATAATTTTGAAAAATTTTTTGATGCAAAGAAAACATGCAAGACACCAAACTTAGAAATTTTTAATGCTTGGAAAATATGAATGCAAAAATGCACATGAAAAACAACAAAAGACACAAAACAAGAAAACATCATGATCAAACAAGAAGACTTACCAAGAACAACTTGAAGATCATAAAGAACACTATGAATGCATGAGATTTTCGAAAAATGCAAGAAAAATTTTTAAAGCATGCAATTGACACCAAACTTAAAAATTGACTCAAGACTCAAACAAGAAACACAAAATTTTTTTAGTTTTTATGATTTTATTAATTTTTTTGGATTTTTATTAATTTTTTTTCGAAAATATTTTTGGAAAAACGAAAAAGAAAAGAAAAATTTTGAAAAAGTTTTTTTGAAAAGAAAATTACCTAATCTGAGCAACAAGATGAACCGTCAGTTGTCCATACTCGAACAATCCCCGGCAACGGCGCCAAAAACTTGGTGGACGAAATTGTGATCCTCAAAGTTGGTCTCTTTGTATTTGTATGAAATCAAAAATACCCCAAAGAGATCGTGGTGGGATAAATTGGGATCTTAATAATCCCTGGTGTGATCATAACTCCATTCAACTTAACCAGCAAGTGTACTGGGTCATCCAAGTAATACCTTACGTGAGTAAGGGTCGATCCCACAGAGATTGTTGGTATGAAGCAAGCTATGGTCACCTTGTAAATCTCAGTTA
>NC_029774.3:78295457-78301363 GCF_000817695.3 Arachis duranensis | reverse complement strand
TACTTGGCGTTCAACGCCAAGTTACGTCGTCAATTTTCGAATAAAGTATGAACTATTATATATTGCTGGAAAGCTCTGTATGTCTACTTTCCAACGCTTTTAAGAGCGCGCCATTTGGAGTTTTGTAGCTCCAGAAAATCCATTTCGAGTGCAGGGAGGTCAGATTCCAACAGCATCAGCAGTCCTTTTGTCAGCCTTTTTCAGAGTTTTGCTCAAGTCCCTCAATTTCAGCCAGAAATTACCTGAAATCACAGAAAAATATACAAACTCATAGTAAAGTCCAGAAATGTGAATTTAACATAAAAACTAATGAAAACATCCCTAGAAGTAGCTTGAACTTACTAAAAACTACCTAAAAACAATGCCAAAAAGCGTATAAATTATCCGCTCATCAACGCGCTAGCGCATCTTGCGCGCGCATGCCGATCACCCCTGTGCACTCCTGGTACTTCTTCCAGAGAGTTGGGCCACTCTCGCGCATGCACTGAGCCCCCAGCACTCCGCCTCTGCCGCGTGCGTACACTAGGTGCCGACGCGCCAGTCCACTCATGACGCTATGGACGCGCCCGCGCCCATGCCGCGCACGCACCCCTAGTCCTGCAGCAACCTCTGGGCCATTTTCCAGAGAGTTGAGCCAATCCCAGGCCAATCTCATGCCTGAGGCATAACATCATTGCCGCGTGCGCACACCTGCCCCGCGCGCGCCAACATCCCTGCAGCCAACTTCTGGTACTTCTTCCAGAGAGTTGTGCCACCTCTGAGCCAACCTTGTGCCACCAGCACAAGCACATGGGCGCCTACACGCAGTGTGCGCGCACGCGCCACTACCCTATCCCACTTTTCTGCGCGGGCGCGCACCGTGTGCGCACGCGTGAATACCCGACGTGAATATAACAGGGGAACACACTTGCTCCCATCATTCTCCTCTCCCCTTCTCTTCTTGCCCCCTCTACCATCCACTACCATTTTCCCTTCCAAACACCTACCTCCCACCATCATCTCCGGTGACCACCCACCTCCGGTGGTCCCTATATTGCTCCCTCCATTCTCCACCACCCCACTCTACAACTTCCTCTCCCATACCCCTTTTCCATCTCTATCAAGGTACTAAACTATGCCTCCCTCTTGCTCTACTTCTCTCTTTTGCTTCTTAGTTAGTTGATTTTATTATCTTTTAAGTAGTTCTTTTCTTTCTTCTTCTTTTTTTTTTCTATTTCCCCCTCTTTTGAACCCTCACTTCTTTAGGGTGTTTTTGCTTAGTTCTTTATGGGTGTTTTTCTTCTAACTTCTTTTGCATTGATGGATGAGATGTGTTGCATGATTTTCTTATAACCATTGTGCATTGTAGTGATTCATATTGGTTTGTGGAATCTTACATTGCTCCCCCTTCCCCCATTTGCTTACTACAAAAGGGTGCGCGCCAAGTGTTTTAGGAAAAGCATACATGAATTTTTGAGCTCATTGTGACTCATTGCTTATTAACTATGTGCTTTTCCCAATACCTTAGTCGCTCTTTGGTACACCCTCATATTTTACCATCTACCCACTCACCTTTTCATAACTTGCTTTCCACTCTTGGTATTTGTGGGTATACACTTCTCATGCCTTTTACTTGCATGCTTACACTACCCCTATACCACATGCCAGTGATTTGCCTTGCTTATCAAATATTATCTTAGTTACATGTTGCAGCTGTCATGTAATGACGATACCCATACTCTTAGGGCACAATTTCTCACTTGCATGATCCTATTTTGTTACACTTCCTTGGGCCTGCTATCATCTTTATTCTCTACTATTGCAGGATGGTCATCAAAAAGAACAAAGGAAAAGCCCCGAAGAAGCCAACTACCAACAAAGCGCGCAAGAACCAACAGCAAAACCCCTCCTAAAGAAGGTTAAGGGTGCCGTTGATGCTCTAGAGAAGGACAACCCTCCAAAGGACCCCAACAAGTTCCATAACCGCTACTGCCAACTTGTTTACTCAAGGATGATTGAGCGGAATTATCACCTGAAGCCCCTTCTAGTCCTCCTGGCCCACCTCACTCCGATAATGATGCCACACATTGACTGGAGGCAATGGAGGTTCCTCTTGAGGCAACCAAAGGAGGTCAATTTATCTTGGGTGGTGGAGTTCTACTCCAACTACCACTCACCCCTTCTCACTTCAATCTTTGTGCGCCGAAAGCAAGTGCCAGTCACGGGGGAAGCCATCCAAGGAGTACTCAACATTGGACCATTAGCGGATGGATATGATGCCTATCAAGAAGTCTTGGCAGCATTCAATGAACGTGAGTTCGATTGGAGCGCGGTGCTCCGCGTAATAGCTTTACATGAAGCATGTTGGATTTAGATGCACGTTTCCTAACTCAAGAAGCCGCGGCGTGGGCCCAAATCCTAGCTCACTACATGCTACCGAGCACCCATGGGTCATCCATTACCGCCGAGCTTGCCTTATTGGTATGGTGCATCCTAACCGAGAAACCGGTTGACATTCCGCATGCCATTCGCCAATCCATGGGCGCATTCATGTTAAGGGAAACTTACCCTTCCCCGCTATGGTGACCGAATTAGTAGCGGCAGCTGGTGTCCACCGAGAGGCTAAGGATAGGAGGACCTCAATCCCGGTCGAGGGCGATGTTATTCCGACCAAGAGGTGCCTCAAGCCGCCAGAAGTCACCAAGGACCTTGGACCATTTAACCCAACTCGCAACACCACTACTTCATCCGCACCACAAAAATCAGCCACCCAACGCCTTGAAGACCTTCACAAGAAATTGGACCGTTGTGAGAGGCGTAACCAGCGCCGATATGCTCACGTGAAGAAGCTTCTAAGCATTGTCACCCCGCCTATGGAGGAACCGGATATCTCCACATCTACCGCTACTTCAAGCAGACATAGTGATGACAACGGAGATGAAGGACACTCGGGACTCGGCCACCCATTGCGCATCACCTATAGCACGGAGGACCGTGTTAAGTTTTAAGTGTGGGGAGGTCGGCCGACCGATCTCCGTAGGTAACACCCGAATAAATTTTTGAACTCCGTTATAGTTAGGATAGGTTGCATGATTAGGTTTTCTTCGACACCATTTGCATGATAAATTTGCTTGGTTGGAAAAATGAACTTTCTCCTAGGAAACTAATACTTTAGGGCAAAATCAAGATTTTGGGGCAACCTTGACATTGCCAATTTTGAATAGTTTGGTGCTAAACTTGCTTGAAGATTGTACTTTGGAACATGAATTCTGAGCTAAGAACACAAACTAGTAAGCTTTGAGCCTTGTTTTGTGGCTACATCTTATAGTCATTTATTCTCCTTCTTGTGTGCAATTGTTTTCTCTCTATAAGTGTGATCCTTGCTTTGTTTGAGTCTATATGTCCATTATTCCTTGCATTCATGCATTTATATAATTGAGCCCATCATTTCATTTAGCTCACTTACCCAAATAGCCTTACCTTTTATATTCCTTTGTTAGCCATATTTGAGCCTACGTATAACCCACTTGTTCTTATTTTAGCACATTACAAGCCCTAAAGCGAAAAACAATAAATGTCCTTAATTTGGATCTTTTATTAGCTTAGGCAAGTGTGTGTGAGTATCATTCAAGTGTGGGAGTCTTGGGATATTGGGTGAATAAAAGGGTAGTTTTGTATTTTTATTGAAAACATTGGGGGTTGGGTACATGCTCATGTGTTGATCAAATTTATAGACCTTATGCATTGATGCTCTTGTGTATAGAAAAAAAAAGAGAAAAGAAAAAAAAAGAAAAAAAAATAATATGGAAAAGAAAAAAAAAGAAGAAAAAAAAGAGAGAAAAAAAAAGGAAAAAAAAGGGGACAAAATGCCCCAAAGCAAAGTATAGCTCAATAAAAATCAATGCATGAGTGTTGTGAAACGAAAAGGGATGCATGAGTATGTGAAAGAGTGCAAAATGGGTAGTTAGGCTAGCTTTGAAATTGTATAGGATGTCATAAGTTAGGTGGGAAGCTTAAACTTATCAAAGATTTAAATCCCAAGCTCACTTGACCAAATATGCACCCTACCTTGACCCTAGCCCCATTACAACCTAAAGACAAGACCTCATGATATTTGTACAAATGCATGGAATGAATGTTGATTGTTAGAGGGAAAACAAATCTTGGAAAGCATGATTAGGAGAAAATTGAGAGAATCAACCCTAAACACTTGAGCGAATAGAGTGTAAACACTTCCGGTGAGGGTTCGAAGGCTCTAATTCTTGTTCTCGACTCTCACGAGCATTCTTCATGCAAAGTTGCATATATTGCACCTGATGACTAAAAATTGGTAAGTCCCATGTATTGCCCACTAGCTTACCCTACATGCTTGAACGTATCGTAGGAAGGTTGATTTGTTCCTAACCAAGTAGATAGTAGCACTAGTCATAGTTGCATTCATGTAGGTAGGTTGCACCTCATGAGTCCTATACCTTTATGATCCTTTGGTTTCTTTTACATTTCTCCAAGCATGAGGACATGCTAGAATCTAAGTGTGGGGAGGTTGATAAACCCCAATTTTAGGGTTTATCTTGTATCGATTTCAGGGGTTTTATCGACGATTCCATATGCTTTTCATATGAAAATACACGGTTTTGTGTTTCTCCCTTAGTTTTTGCCTTAGGGATGAAAGCATGCCTATTTTGCACTAAACTAGATACATTTCTATTCTCCTATTTGATGCCATTCGATGTCGTGACCTTTGTGCTAAGTGATTTCAGGATATAGGGCATAGATGACCCAGAGGAGAAAAGGAAAGTGGGTGCAAAAGAGGGGAGCATGAGAAATTGAGGCTTGGGAACTTCAGCAGGGGCGCGTGCGTGTACTTGGCGCACCCGCGTGGATTGCGCAGCCAGAAGCCAAAGTCAGAAGCCAAGCCACAAGCCGGCACGTGTAGCGGCTGAGCCGTGACCTCCATGGACGCGCACGCGTACGTCACGCGTCTGCTCGAATTGCGAGATGGCCCAGTGGCGCGCGCGCGTACTTTGCGTGAGCGTGCCGATGCTCGAATATGATTTTTTTAAGGGGTCACGTGACCTGGGCATGGAGACAGTTGGAGATCCCATTTTGGGGAAGTGCCTTGGCGGGAAAAGCTTAAAAGACCAGGGGTTAAAGGGTTAAGGGACTTTTAGCTCACTTTTACATGTTTCTAGATTTTTTCTCCTTGTGGTAGTTACACTCTTGGGTAGAGAGAGAGAGATCTCAAGCTCTCATTAGGGTTCATCTTCTTCAATTTCTGTATTCTCAATCACTCTTTGGTGAGATCAATTTGCAATTCTCAATTTACTTTGTTCCTGGTGGACGAAATTGTGATTCTTAATTAATGGCTCCTTGGCATGTGCCAAGGAGAACTAATTTAACTAACTGATTACTTGCACAATTCCGTTCAACTGACCAGCAAGTGTACTGGGTCGTCCAAGTAATACCTTACGTGAGTAAGGGTCGAATCCACAGAGATTATTGGTTTGAAGCAATCAATATTTATTTTATTAATCTTAGTCAGGATGTCAATAGGATTATTTGGATTAAAAGTGAAATCACTGGATTTGATTATAAAAATAAAAGAGGGAACAATGTTACTTTGATTTGCAATACTGGGGAATATGTTGGAGTTTTGGAGATGCTTTGTCCTCTGACTTCAACTCTTCCTTGAAATCCTCTTCTCACACGCAGGTTCCTTCCATGGCAAGCTCTATGTAGGGTGTCACCGTTGTCAGTGGCTACTTCCCATCCTCGCAGTGAAAACTATGCACGCACTCTGTCACAGTACGGCTAATCACCGGTTGGTTCCCGCTCCTACTGAAATAGAATCACTCTTTTGCGTCTGTCACTAACGCCCAGCAAGTTAAAGTTTGAAGCACGTCACAGTCATTCAATCCCGGAATCCT
>NC_029774.3:78293482-78295204 GCF_000817695.3 Arachis duranensis | reverse complement strand
AAGGAATTGTATTAAATCATCGAGACGCTGCAGAGCTCCTCACCCCCAACAATGGAGTTTAGAGACTCATGCCGTCACAAAGTATGTAATTCAGATCTGAAAATGTCATGAGGTACAAGAAATGTCTGTAAAAGTTGTTTAAATAGTAAACTAGTACCCTAGGTTTACAGAAATCCACTTCTGGGGCCCACTTGGTGTGTGCTGGGGCTGAGACTAAAGCTTTCCACGTGCAGAGGCCCTTCTTGGCGTCAAACTCCAGGTTATGACGTGTTTTGGGCGTTCAACTCCGGATCATGACGTTTTTCTGGCGTTTAACTCCAGACAGCAGCATGTACTTGACGTTCAACGCCAAGTTACGTCGTCTATATTCGTGCAAAGTATGGACTATTATATGTTGCTGGAAAGCCCTGGATGTCTACTTTCTAACGCCGTTGAGAACGCGCCAATTGGACTCCTGTAGCTCCAGAAAATCCATTTCGAGTTCAGGGAGGTCAGGATCCAACAGCATCAGCAGTCCTTTTTCAACCTAAGTCAGATTTTTGCTCAGCTTGCTCAATTTCAGTCAGAAAATACCTGAAATCATAGAAAAATACACACACTCATAGTAAAGTCCAGAAATATGATTTTTGCCTAAAAACTAATAATATTTAACTAAAAACTAACTGAAACATGTTAAAATCTACATGAAATTACCCCCAAAAAGCGTACAAAATATCCGCTCATCACAACACCAAACTTAAACTGTTGCTTGTCCTCAAGCAACTAGATGAATAAAATAGGTTCTAACAGAAATTAAGAACTAATAATATTTTAGAGTTTTAAATGAAGCTCAGATTCTTATTAGATGAGCGGGGCTTGTAGCTTTTTGTATCTGAACAGTTTCGGCATCTCCCTGTATCTTTAGAATTTCAGAATAATTGGCATCCTTAGGAACTCAGAATTCAGATAGTATTATTGATGATCTCTAGGAACTTAGAATTTTGGATAGTGTTATTGAATTTCCTAGTTAAGCATGTTGATTCTTGAACACAGCTACTCATGAGTCTTGGCTGTGGCCCTAAGCACTTTGTTTTCCAGTATTACCACCAGATACACAAATGCCACAGACACATAACTGGGTGAACCTTTACAGATTGTGACTCAGCTTTGCTAAAGTCCCCAGTTAGTGGTGTCCAGAGCTCTTAAGCACACTCTTTTGCTTTGGATCACGACTTTAACCATTCAGTCTCAAGCTTTTCACTTGGACCTTCATGACACAAGCACATGGTAGGGACAGCTTGATTTAGCCGCTTAGGCCTGGATTTAATTTCCTTGGGCCCTCCTATCCATTAATGCTCAAAGCCTTGGATCCTTGCTTTAAAATTTTCGCCACTTTTTTTTTCCACTGCTTTTTCTTGCTTCAAGAATCAATTTCATGATGTTTTTCAGATCATCAATAACATTTCTCTTTGTTCATCATTCTTTCAAGAACCAACAATTTTAACACTTATAAACAACAAGATCAAAAATATGCACTGTTCAAGCATTCATTCAGAAAACAAAAAGTATTGCCACCACATCAATATAATTAAATTAAATTCACTAATAATTTCGAAAATTATGTACTTCTTGTTCTTTTGAATTAAAACATTTTTCTTTTAAGAGAGGTGAAGGACTAATGGATTTTATTCATAGCTTTAAGGCATGGTTACACACTAATGATCATGAAGTAGAGACACAAAA
>NC_029774.3:78292115-78293143 GCF_000817695.3 Arachis duranensis | reverse complement strand
GTCACTGGGCGTTTTTCTGAACGCCCAGGATGCTAGCAGATTGGCGTTTAAACGCCCAGGAGGTGCATCTTTCTGGCGTTTTAACGCCCAGAAGATGCTCCTTTTTGGCGTTTAACGCCCAGATGGCTACCCTTACTGGCGTTAAACGCCCAGTGGGTGCTTCTTTTGGGCGTTTGACGCCCAAAGTGTTTCTTACTGGCTTTTTCACGCCAGTAAGCTTCCAATTTCCCTGTAACTTTGTAACTTCAACCAATTGCTATTTTACCTTTGAAGATACTTGGACTTAAACCTGTAAAGAAAGAAAATTTATTTAATTAGTAAATATACTTAGGAAATAGCTGGGTTGCCTCCCAGCAAGCGCTTCTTTAATGTCAGTAGCTGGACTATTACTGAGTTTTAATCAAGTCTCAGTTTTGAGCATTCTTGCTCAAAATTGCCTTCAAGATAATGTTTGACTCTTTGTCCATTAACAATGAACTTTTTATCAGAGTCAATATCATGAAGCTCTACATATCCATATAGTGACACACCTGTAATCACATATGGACCTTTCCACCGAGATTTTAATTTCCCAGGGAACAATCTGAGCCTAGAGTTGAACAGCAGGACCTTCTGTCCTGGCTCAAAGACTCTAGATGCTAGCTTTTTGTCATGCCACCTTTTTGCTTTCTCTTTGTAAATTTTTGCATTTTCGAAAGCATTGAGTCTAAATTCCTCTAGCTCATTTAACTGGAGTAATCGTTTTTCTCCAGCTAACTTGGCATCAAAGTTCAGGAATCTGGTTGCCCAATAGGCCTTGTGTTCCAGTTCCACTGGCAAGTGACATGCCTTTCCATACACCAGCTGGTATGGAGAGATCCCTATAGGGGTCTTGAATGCTGTTCTGTATGCCCACAGAGCATCATCCAAAATCTTTGCCCAATCCTTTCTTTGGGCTATCACAGTCCGTTCTAGGATTCTTTTTAGCTCTCTGTTAGAGACTTCAGCTTGCCCATTTGTCTGTGGATGATACGGAGTTGCCACTTTGT
>NC_029774.3:78290457-78291836 GCF_000817695.3 Arachis duranensis | reverse complement strand
ACAAATGCTCGGGAATCTTTATAGAGAGTAGGCCAGTAGAAGCCACTTTGGAGGATTCTCGTAGCTGTTCGCTCACTTCCAAAATGTCCTCTATACTGTGATCCATGGCAATGCCAAAGGTTTTGTGCTTCCTCTTTAGGCACACATCTACGGATTACTCCGTCTGCACATCTCTTGAAGAGATATGGTTCATCCCAAATATAGTACTTTGCATCTGTGATTAATTTCTTTGATTGCACCTTACTGTACTCTTTGGGTATGAATCTCACTGCCTTGTAGTTTGCAATGTCTGCAAACCATGGCACTTCCTGGATGGCCAGCAGTTGCTCATCCGGAAAGGTTTTAGAGATTTCAGTGAGAGGGAGGGACGCCCCTTCCACTGGTTCTATTCGGGACAGGTGATCTGCTACTTGATTTTCTGTCCCTTTTCTGTCTCTTATTTCTATATCAAACTCTTGCAGAAGCAGCACCCATCTGATGAGTCTGGGTTTTGAATCCTGCTTTGTGAGTAGATATTTAAGAGCAGCATGATCAGTGTACACAATCACTTTTGATCCTACTAAATAAGATCTGAACTTGTCAATGGCGTAAACCACTGCAAGTAACTCTTTTTCTGTGGTTGTGTAGTTCTTCTTTGCGTCATTTAAAACATGACTGGCATAGTAAATGACGTGCAGAAGCTTGTCATGCCTTTGTCCCAGCACTGCACCAATGGCATGGTCACTGGCATCACACATCAGTTCAAATGGTAATGCCCAGTCTGGTGCAGAGATGATTGGTGCTGTAACCAATTTAGCTTTCAGAGTCTCAAATGCCTGCAGACACTCTCTATCAAAGATAAATGGCGCGTCTGCAGCTAGCAGGTTGCTCAGAGGTTTGGCGATTTTTGAAAAATCCTTTATAAACCTCCTATAGAATCCTGCATGCCCCAGAAAGCTTCTAATTGCCTTAACATTGGCAGGTGGTGGAAATTTTTTAATTACCTCTAATTTAGCTTGATCCACTTCTATCCCCTTATTTGAAATTTTGTGCCCAAGGACAATTCTTTCAATCACTATAAAGTGACATTTTTTCCAATTTAAAACCAGGTTAGTCTCTTGGCATCTTTCTAGAATAAGTGTTAGATGGTCAAGACAGGAGCTGAATAAGTCTCCAAATACTGAGAAGTCATCCATGAAGACTTCTAGAAATTTTTCTACCATATCAAAGAAAATAGAGAGCATGCACCTTTGAAAGGTTGCAGGTGCATTGCACAGGCCAAATGGCATCCTTCTGTATGCAAATACTCCAGATGGACATGTGAATGCCGTTTTCTCTTGATCCTGGGGATCTACTGCAATTTGATTATAACCTGAATATCCATCCAGGAAGCAGTAGTA
>NC_029774.3:78287699-78288609 GCF_000817695.3 Arachis duranensis | reverse complement strand
ATGCTGATTTCTGGCAACTGTATCAATAAGCTCTTGAGCTTCTTCAATTGTTTTTCTCATATGTATAGATCCACCAGCTGAGTGGTCTAGAGAAATCTGAGCTTTTTCTGTAAGCCCATAGTAGAAGATGTCTAACTGCACCCATTCTAAAAATATTTCAGAGAGGCATTTCCTTAGCATCTCTCTGTACCTCTCCCAGGCATCATAAAGAGATTCATTATCCTCTTATTTAAAGCCTTAGATGTCCAGCCTTAGATGTGTCATCCTTTTTGAAGGGAAATACTAATTCAAAAATTTGTCTAATAGCTGTTTCCACGTCCTTATGCTTGCTATGGGTTGGTTGTTTAACCACCTCTTAGCTTGATCTTTTACAGCAAATGGAAACAGTAATAATCTGTAGACATCCTGATCCACTTCCTTATCATGTACTGTATCAGCAATTTGCAGAAATTGTGCCAGAAACTCTGTAGGTTCTTCATGTGGAAGACCAGAATACTGGCAGTTTTGCTGCACCATGATAATGAGCTGAGGGTTCAGCTCAAAGCTGCTAACTCCAATGGAAGGTATACAGATACTACTCCCATATGAAGCAGTAGTGGGGTTAGCATATGACCCCAGAGTCCTCTTGGACTGTTCATTCCCATTTAGTTCCATGTTGGAATAAAAGAGATGGTATATATGTTGATATTATTTTATTTTATAAAAATAAATTTTTATAAAATAAAATAAAAACGAAATAAGTACAAGAAAGTGAAAATATTTTGAAATTGAAAATTGAATTTTTATATAAAATTTTCGAAAATGTAGTTCAAAATTAGTTAGAAAATAAAATTTTTTTTTGAATTTTGAATTTTATGATGAAAGAGAAAAACACACAAAAGACACAAGATTTAAAATTTTTAGATCTAAT
>NC_029774.3:78286733-78287464 GCF_000817695.3 Arachis duranensis | reverse complement strand
AAAGATTAACAAGAAAACACCAAACTTAAAGTTTGGCACAAGATTAAATCAAGAAAAATTATTTTTTTTGAAAAAGATTTTCAAAAGTATTGGTGCTCCCTAATCAAGAATATGACCCTTCTATTCTAGCCAAATGGGAATAAATATGACACTTGATGCAGATATTCCAATTAGTGCTTTAAAAGGAACACAAGTGAAACAAGAAAAGACATAAAGCAAGAAAGACTCAAGATCAAACAAGAAAAATAAGCAAGAACAACTTGAAGATTAATGAAGAACAAAAATCACAAGTCGAAAATTTTAAAGAAAAATATGAGACATGCAATTGACACCAAACTTAGAACAAGACACTAAAACTCACAAAAATTAACACTTAATTAAGAAAAATAATATTTTTGAAAAGAAACTATCCTATCAATATTGATTTAATGACTCTATAACAATAAAAATAAAAATAAATTATTCCTAATCTAAGAAATAAAATAAGCCTTCAATTGTCCAAACTCAATAATCCCCGGCAACGGCGCCAAAAACTTGGTGGACGAAATTGTGATTCTTAATTAATGGCTCCTTGGCATGTGCCAAGGAGAACTAATTTAACTAACTGATTACTTGCACAATTCCGTTCAACTGACCAGCAAGTGTACTGGGTCGTCCAAGTAATACCTTACGTGAGTAAGGGTCGAATCCACAGAGATTATTGGTTTGAAGCAATCAATATTTATTTTATT
>NC_029774.3:78233584-78285872 GCF_000817695.3 Arachis duranensis | reverse complement strand
ATCATGACGTTTTTCTGGCGTTTAACTCCAGACAGCAGCATGTACTTGGCGTTCAACGCCAAGTTACGTCGTCTATATTCGCGCAAAGTATGGACTATTATATATTGCTGGAAAGCCCTGGATGTCTACTTTCCAACGCCGTTGAGAGCGCGCCAATTGGACTCCTGTAGCTCCAGAAAATCCATTTCGAGTGCAGGGAGGTCAGGATCCAACAGCATCAGCAGTCCTTTTTCAGCCTAAGTCAGATTTTTGCTCAGCTTGCTCAATTTCAGTCAGAAAATACCTGAAATCACAGAAAAATACACACACTCATAGTAAAGTCCAGAAATATGATTTTTGCCTAAAAACTAATAATATTTAACTAAAAACTAACTGAAACATGTCAAAATCTACATGAAATTACCCCCAAAAAGCGTACAAAATATCCGCTCATCAGTTCCTATTATAGATCTTCTTCTCTAATCTCAATTAATGCTTGTAATTGATCAATTCTCATAGATCCTAGATTCAACTTTGTAGTTTTGGATTCTATCAATTTCTTGAGAAGTTCATTTTTATTGTTGTTCTTAGTTAACTGTTGTTAATTTCTTGCATTGAAGTGCTTTTAATTCTAATTTCTTCTCATTCTTACTATGTCTTTCATCCTTGCTCATCAAGCGTTTGATAAAATGCCAATACTAATTATGGAGTAAAAGTTTCTTACTTGGTATAGGGGTTTGGACCATTAGAGAACGTTGAATTGTTTATGTCAATTGTTGATTGGGAATTAGGAATTGCTAATTGACTTGGAGTGCACTAAAGCTAGATTTCTCTAGGGTAAAACTAGGACTTGTGACTCAAGTTAGTTAATCTCATTTGACTTTCCTCTATACCTAGGGGTTAACTAAATGAAGTAAAGGCTTATTGTTATCATCATTGAAGAAACTATAATGATAGAATTTCTAATGCCAACCCTAGGCCAAGTCTTTTAATATTGATAGTTTACCATCTATTCTCGCTAAACATCTAGAAGAATCATAACAAAGCTTCCTAATCAATAATATGCATTCTCTAGCAATTCCAAGGGAGGACGACTCGGAAGACTAGTACTCTCGGTTATAGATTGTAGGATTGTTTGATGCGAAGTTGTGAATGTCGATTAGACTATACTCACGATCATATCCATTATTGAATTCTAAATCGGCATGCTAAATTTCGTTTATCAGTTGTCATCTTTGTGATGAGGAGAGTGTTTCGAGGGTTTCGGCTTCCAATCACATTTTATGTTGGGAAGCGAGAAAATGATCTGGTGCACATGGTAACTTTATAGAGCCACATTGCGGGCATAGGGTATAAGTGGAGGTGGGTTTAGTTTGCTCGTTAATAACGTGTGTGTTGGGATAAAAGAAATTGCGCTACACGTGTGTTATAGCAGAAGGAGCCACGTCAAGTATTTGGATTTGGGACAGGCATGTTTAGGCTGCATACTATGTAATTACAAAACTATTGAATTACTTATCATGAACTCTGTAATAAATTAATTTGTTCTAAACATGAGCCAACTGTCTATAGATAGAAATCAAATTTTATTATTGATTTATGCATTTGTTACCTTTATTTCAAATTGGTTCTCAATTAATACTAGATCACTCATTCAACTAAGCCAACAATACTGTGCATGAAAAATAAACCAAGCCAATAATACTCTTCTTATAAGTATATTATACTTAGAAGCTATGTTTGAAAAATTTTATTTGTGAATTGATTATATAATGTAGTTAAACTACACAATTTGTTGGTAAATAACTCATTATGTTTTGGTTTTAAGTAAATATATTTTGTTAACAAAAAATATATATGTAACAAAAGTCTGGACACACATACTTTTATCAACTCTTTTGGTTTCACTCTAATCGGTATAGTATGTGTAAACATCGGAACAATTTTTATTTTCGAAAACAAAAATAATTTTTGTAATTCTAATGTACGATAACAGAAATATAATCAATTATTTGTTATGTATTTTTGGAATCAGAATTTATTAATGATAAAGATGTCTTGACATGTTAAAAATTTTTCAGTTTGTTCTTGTAATTATTAAATGTAATTAATTATAATAAGTAAATTACACAGTTAATTGAGATGATGTATCAGACGAATTGATTTAATAATTCATATATACGAAATTAAATTTCAGTCAATTAGTTACGAAGCCTACATAGTTTGATCACTACAACATTTTTGACCTATTGCACATGTACTGTAAGCAACACTTAAAAAGTGTTGTTTAAAATGATAAAAAACAATGCTTAATATTTGTTGCAATGAAATATTGCTATCGCAACACTTTTTTAACTAACACTACATAAGTGTTCCCTTTGATTAGATAGAGAACATGTGAAAGGCATTGCTTCAGCAAAATACACATGCAACGCTTACCATGTACATAAACTACACTTTTCTAGAATTGCTATAAAAATTTTAATAAGCTTCTCATTATAAGTGTTGTCTAAACTATATAAATGCATTTTTTTGTTAAAAATTTAAATTTCCCTCTAAATATATCAATAGAAAACCAAATGATTCAAACACAGAAACTTTCATTCATTCGTCATCTTCATGTTCCTAACAAAATGTTGAAACAAAATGCTACTGGTAACCCTAACCCCTAAATCGATGCAATTCGCGGTTCCTTCTCTACTCGTGGAGAAGCATTCCCTCTCTCTTTGTGTTCCTCCCTAGTCGCAGTTTGTCGTGTTTGTCACTACTTGCCTTGTTGTGCTCTCTTCGTGTTCCTCTCTCTTCGCAATTCATCGTGCTAGTCAGGTTCTTCTCTTCGCATTCATTTGCTCGTGTTCCTCCTCTTGCCTTGTTATCTTACATCAATTCAGGTATTATATTTTGTAGTTGAGTTTTTCTTTATCTTCTGAGCTATTTTTTAATTCATTTCTGTTTTTAACACAGTTTACCTCGTGTTCCTCTTTTTCTCTGTTCTTTGTGTTGGTTGCTTCTCTCTGCATTTTTCCGAAAATTTGCATAGTATAAGATCTGGTTTTGTTCTACGTTTGATCTACAGCTAACTTGTTTCATTTCATTAGGTGCACACTTCAATCTTCCCTTTCCTACTCTAATTGCTCTATTTTGTGTGTGTGTGATCTTTTCAAGAAAAAAGAAATTATGTGTTTCTATTTGCTATTTTTCTGAGCTATTACAATTACATATACTAGGGCGTTGTTTTTTCATTGGTGAAAAAATGGAAAAACTAAATTAAGTTAATGCTAAATGTGCAATTCTAATAGAATAATAGCAACGGCAAAGATTTACATCTTAGATTTCTTTTTTTATTTATAAGTTAAGCATAGGAGAGAGATTCATCACTGCAAAAAGAACTCTTGTGATAAATAAACTCAATAAAAAATAATATAATTATTGTTAATTCATGAGAAATTGGATTTGAATTTGATCATATATGTTATCAACTCTTTCTATAGTGTTTCTTTTAATTTCTTACTATAAAAACTTAAATCACTGTGTTGCCATAATATTGGGTTTGGTCTAATTGTATGAAATTGAAACTAACTTGTTTTAGTTATTTTGTCTTCATCAGCTCAGAGATTCTTCTGGTGGTGGAGTTAACATGCTACACTACAAGAAAATATGTTTTTTGCTACGCTTTTAAAGCATGGCAAAAAGTCAAAAAAGCGTAGCGATAGCTTTTCGCCATGCTTTTTGAGCTACCAGCACGCTTTTGAAAGGGTCACAACTGCAAGGGTGCCAGTTGCTCTATCGCCACGCTTTTGGTGACCTATCTCCATGCTTTATTTTTTGCCACGCTTTTAAATATGGCCACGCTTTAAAAGTGTAGCCATATGTGCCAGATATGGCTACGCTTTTAAAGCGTGGCAATAGAGAGATACGGCCACGCTTTAAAAGTGTGGCAATAGAGAGATACGACCACGCTTCAGCCTTATCAAATTTTTTTTAAAAAAATCATGTTTCTAACCAATGAAGATTAGCATAGAAAACATGGAGCTCAATTAACAAAACCAATGTAGCTAACAAATTTTCCCAATAAAATTAGCACTTAAACTTGAATATAATTTAGTCAAAGAAGAAGGAAATAACTATACACATTAAAGCAATGATATCAAGAACTAATAACGCAATTGTACAATAGAAGTACAATAGCACCATGATTATGCCAGAAATCAACATAAGGACCATTGGGGCATTGACTAAGAAATTAAAAGCACATTTATAAAGTACATATTAACATTAAATTTCAATGGCTGAGGCACATCAGCACAAGCTCATTAGTAATCAATAATAAGAACATTTATATATAAGAATAGTGCAAGAAATCATCCTTCCTTAGTTCTACTTTGCCATCATGCTGCCACAGTTGGCCCAGTCTTTCCTGCAGAAGAAAAGAAACCAATTTGAATACTGATAAATAATTTTGGTGAGTTATAAGGCTCCAAAACCAAACTATATCTCATATTAGGTGATGATGAATATGAGGTAGATTACATACCTCAATGATTTTTGATGGATCTTTGCCTGTAACTATTTCTAAAAGATGGGAGTTGATTTCTAAAAGATGCAACCATCTATTATTACCATAAATCCATTGTTCCTGACATTGACTGCATGAAAGGCCTATAGATAAGTTTCTATGGATTACTTGCATAGTTAAACAATATACCGTAGGAGCTTTATGTTGATTAGCGATTCGGTTAATCATTTATTTACCTGACCATCAAAATGAGCAACCAGAATAGCAGATGATTCTGACTTTTGGGTTTCAGAAGCACCACTGGTGATAACTTCTGTAGGTTTCATTGTTGAAAGATCTTCATGATTCGACACGATATTTTTGCACTTTTCCATGAGTTCTCTGATATAATGTCTAGCATTACTACCTGCATAGTGTTCTCAGGTCCATAAGTATAGATTAAAACCAACAAGTGAGTAACATTAGATAGCTAAATGCACTAAAAGATAAGTAAAGCATAGCTTTCCAATCTCTCAATATTCTGAATTTCTGATATTGTAAGAACTCTAAAAAGATTATAAGCATTGCACCAAACGAGGCCAAACATCTAAATTGTGGTTCAACCAAATACACCATATAGTGGCATATACTAGATATTGCCAAAAAGATTCTGCCATCACTGTTTCCAAAGCAGAAAAAGTAATAAACAAAACCTTATCTAAGATTTACAACTAAACATACCAAATATATCAAGTTAACACAACCTTTGTTCAGGGTTAAATGACAAAGCAGCAACTTCAAGGAGACCCAATAGAGTTACTCTCAAAGGATTCTCTAACATTTAGGTTACCAGTAAAGGTAAAAATTTCAAGAAAAGGAAGAACCAGATACAGTATAAAAATTCTAGATAGGAGAGTTATGCAAGGATAATAGACGATATAGATGAGGAATGTTTATATAAAAGACAGCATCTACACGATGATCCTCCTCCAAGTGAAAGTGAGAATAATCACCCACCTTCAAGAAAAGAAAAGGTTTGGAGGTAGGAAAAATAAAAAATGAGAAATGAATTTCCAGGGGAGAGAATCAGAATGAGTAGCATATGGATAGCAACATTAGCATCGCACCATTTTATTCAAGCCATACTTACTGCTAATAACTTGATGCCATAAAGAATGGGGCTCCAAAGAAACTACTTTAGCTGGTTGTGCTAGTGAAATTTCTAAATTTCCTCAGCATCTAAATAGTTACACCACCAATTATTATTATTAGGGGGAAAAAACCTACAATCTCTTCCTTGAAAATTTTGAGGTATAAACATATTCGTCCCTAGAAAACCCTGTGATTTAGTCACATTATCACAAAATCAGTTTGGCCCTCTAACAAAACTGGTCCAGGATGTAAAGTTTAGGAAACTAATCACTTGCTGTCTATTTCTGGGATGAATATGTTATCTCAAACTTTTCAAGGATAAAGTTGTAGTTTTTTTTCTTATCATTATTTTTTTGTTAACATAAAATAAAAAGGAATGGCATTCATTTTCAATAAGAAATGATCTATGAAACATATCCAGTAAAAAGGACTAGAAAAAAACTGGTGAACCGTGAATCAAATATGTTAGAAACTAGTTAATGGCATGAAAATTAAAGCTTTTACCTTTTTGGTTCAGCAATCATTACTTCAATCTCTGCCATGTGAGGATTATCTAAGTTATTCATGAAGAGTGCACCTGAGAAAACTAACTTTAGAACCAGTAGCACATTAACTCATCAAAAATAGTAGTATGAGGGAATGTTCTCAACCATTAAGATCACTAACATTAGACAACTAAATGCACTAAAAGAAATCAAATCCAAAGCAAATGTTAATTTAGCTTTGGGAAGAAGATAAATCAAACTAATTGTGACTGATTTTTCCATTTTATTTTCATCAAATGGCGATGGATAATCTGCTTTATAACTCAAAATGTGTCTTTCCTGCAGCATCTGTAATTGATGCATTTGAACATTTGAATGGAGATGAATAATCCGTCTGAACCTACAAAGAATCATAATAATGATATGATAAACACGATGGGTTAAAGAAAGAAAAATTCAAAATACCAAAGCAGATGCCAGAAATAGACATAAATAAGGGAGGCAAAGTTCTTCACTTGTTAGAACTATGCTTAATAGCTATGAATCCACTGAATTTCAGCAACAAATTAAAGGTGAAAGAAACAAAGAATGAATAATCCATAGCTTCTAACCTCATCAATTAATTAAGTGAGCCAAGAAGGAAACTCCAGACTTTTCTCCCTTGAGCAAGAAAACAGCAAAGCAATGTAATTACCACAATAAAAAAAATAAAAAATAAGTGAAAAATAGACATTGTTATCTTTATGTAATTACCACAATTTTATTTTAATCCTATACACATAAATTCTATTTCAATATAATACACTGCATCCATTATATTTTAATCACCATAATTTTCAGCATCTAATGATAAAGAAAATGGAAAAATAAATTAATGTACTTTAAGTCATTACTAAAATGCTAAGATTCATTTCATAATTTATTTGTGCTAAATAAAGGTGAAAACCCAAGTTTAGATAGTCTCCAGTGTCTTGTTCTCAACACTAAGCACATATAATGTGAAAATCGAAATCAATTCATATGCAAGATTTATGGTGGGACTTTTATTCTACTATTATATTAGTTAAGATCATACAAATCTAATAAACTCAAGTCAACCTTACTTGCTTTTAATTTGTTTAAAATTATTCTCTCTGAAGAACTAACTTAAATTAGTATTTGAATACATGTGACAATTGAAATTTGTAGAAATACATTTTTATCATGTCATTTTTTGTAATTTCTTTTAAATCATTAATACAAACTTGACTAAAAAGAAACAGAACATTGATTCACGATTAATCCTTTTAAAATAAAAATAAAATTAAGCTTCAACCCTCCAAAAGAATTGTACCTATCCTGTGATGCGTTCTTAATTAGCGTTCTTCATACAACAATAAGTCCATGCATGTAGTCTCTAACTATCTTGCAATTCCTGAAATAAATAATAATAACATAGGAAATTGTAAGTTTCAAAACTCCTACTATGACCTTCTTGAAGAAGAAACTCCTCGCCCATTTCAATGTCCTATAATCTCCACGTCTTGTCAAAGCTAGTAGTACCAAGGTACTTCCCTGATGGATGGAAGGCAATGCGCACAAGACGATCAATATGACCTTCAAATGTCCTCAAAAGAGTTCCCTGATCATTCCAATATCTTGTAGTCATAAGCAGATGTAGTTGCTACATGATTATGCACAGGAAAATAAGCAACATCAGTAGCACGCTCTGTGTGGCCTTTTAAAGTAGCCACTTTTCTTATGTCAAAAATGGTCCACAGCTTGGCTGATCCAGTGAGAGAACTACAACATCAACACAATACACCTCTTAGATGAGGCTAGAATACATTAAAAAGAAAAGGAAAAGAAGAGGGGCACCAGGTATGGGTGAGATTTAGTTAAGCTGCACAATTCGAACCAGGTAGCAAGCCGTTTTCCATCTGGAGAGAAGGAGCAACCTAAAAGTGGTCCATCATCTTCGACTTCACTAAACTCAAGACTCAAATTTTCAGCTTGGTTCAATGCCCAGTTAATCTCTGCATCCATATCTTCATCTGGATCATCCCTTTTCCTCTTGGCATGTTGAAGACGTAATGCTGCTCTAGCTAACGAATACCTTGTGGTGTCAATTCTGGCATTCTGAAGAGACACTACAAAAATATGCTAATTTACGGGAGTTTTTTTGGTTTTGCGGGGGGTTTTTAACCCACACAAGCTGCGTAATGGAGGTTTAGTAAAATGACGCAGTTAAGTGTCCTGCAATAAGTTACCGGAGTTTTTCGGAACCGACGCTATTTCGAACTCAGAATTGCGGCGGTTTTTGCCCTCCGCTGTTTGCGGCGGTTTTAACTAAATTGCATGGGTTTCTAAAGACCTCAAACAGTTCTATGTTGCAGGAGTTTTAATTCTGGTTGTGGGGGTTTTAAACCCCCTCAAATATCTTATACATAAACCAACTTTTTATTTTGTTGGAGTTGTAAACTCCCACAATTTAAAATGCAACGCCAAAATATTTATACTTTGCTATATATAATCTTTTCTTATTTTATAAAATATTAATTAGAATGAAAAATTTAATAAAAGTGAACTTCTTTGAAGTATAAATCTCAAATATAAGCCATTAATATAAATAATAACTTTTATATATTATAGTAAAATGCATAATATCTGAATCCTCATTGTCTTTATATGTCTAATCCTAAAAATTAAACAAGCTAAAATAATATAAATTCACAACCATCACTAATGACTTCACTACTTGAATAAGTTTATTTAGTAAAAAAATGCAACATGATACCCTAACAAATGTAGAATAATAAACAACTAATCAATCTTAAAGATATACTAAAGAATGTCTTCACGATTTTTATTGCTTCCGTCTGTTGATGTTCTTCCTATTGTCGGTGTAATAGTTTCGTTCTCAACATTATTAGCCTAAAATAAATTAAAAACAGAAATGTCAACATAAAAATTGCCACATTTATGGCACTATAACAACAATTCAAAGAAAAAAATTAAGACAACATTAACCTTTTCTTGTGTCAAAAACATGAAATGCAAATTAGTAAGAGTAGGGATGTAAGGTTAGAATACACGAGACTAATACATGCTAGAACATTAGCATAATATAACAATCATCATTTATCATAATTTTCAAAATTAATAGTGCAACATAAATTCAACAAGAGAAGGCAATTTACCTGAGCTCCATGGTAAAATATACTGATAAGTTCAATAGGAATCCTTCCTTTTTTAGCTAGAAAATAAGCCTTGAATGCAGTCAATGTCCCATCAAATTTAGACTCCAAATGTTTAAAATCTGCTTGGGAGTAATTGGTAGTAGATGACATTGAAGTTGAAGAATTAGCTAACTGGCTAGGATGATTGGCATTTCTGAAAGTATTAGTAGGTGTTGCTTTCATTCCCATGCATCACACCCTACCAGAATGCTCATCCCTAAACACTTTGCCAATAGCATCATTCGTGGATGGTCCTGAGTCATCTTTCTCATTTTGAGTCATAAGTAATTCAATTTGTTCCTACAGTTGAGATTTAAAAAACAAAAATTTCACAAAATAACATTAAGATATGGCAGATTTTGAAGTTACACTTTTTACTAAAATAGACCAAAAAGTACAACTTACTGCTACGTCCCTTGCTTCATCAGTGGTGCACGAAATTGTGATCATCAATGGCGCCATCAACATGGTACGCTCAATTGCAATCTCAACTCTTTATCACAACTTCGCACAACTAACCGGCAAGTGCACTGGGTCGTCTAAGTAATAAACCTTACGCGAGTAAGGGTCGATCCCACGGAGATTGTTGGTATGAAGCAAGCTATGGTCATCTTGTAAATCTCAGTCAGGCATATTCAAATGGTTATGAATGATTTATGAATAAAGCATAAAATAAAGATAGAGATACTTGTGTAATTCATTGGTGAGAATTTCAAATAAGCGTATGAAGATGCTCTGTCCCTTTCGTCTCTCTGCTTTCCTAATATCTTCATCTAATCCTTCTTACTCCTTTCCATGGCAAGCTGTATGTTGGGCATCACCGTTGTCAATGGCTACAATCCCGTCCTCTCAGTGAAAATGTTCAACGTGCTCCGTCACAGCACGGCTAATCATCTGTCGGTTCTCAATCAGGTTGGAATAGAATCCAGTGATTCTTTTGCGTCTGTCACTACGTTTATAGGTGAGAATGATGATGAGTGTCACGAATCATCACATTCATCAAGTTGAGAAACAAGTGATATCTTAGAACAAGAATAAGCCGAATTGAATAGAAGAACAATAGTAATTGCATTAATACTCGAGGTACAGCAGAGCTCCACACCTTAATCTATGGTGTGTAGAAACTCCACCGTTCAAAATACATAAGAACAAGGTCTAGGCATGGCCGAATGGCCAGCCTCCTAAATAGGGTTCAATCATAAAAACATGATCAAACGATGATCCTAAGATCTAAAGTGATCAAAAGATGTCAAATACAATAGCAAAAGGTCCTATTTGTAGAGAACTAGTAGCTTAGGGTTTACAAATATGAATAAATGACATAAAAATGCACTTCCGGGCCCACTTGGTGTGTGCGTGGGCTGAGCATTGAAGCTTTCATGTGTAGAGACTTTTCTTGGAGTTAAACGCCAGCTTTTGTGCTAGTTTGGGCGTTTAACTCCCATTCTTATGCCAGTTCCGGCGTTTTACGCCAGAATTCTTGAGCTGACTTGGAACGCCTGTTTGGGCCATCAAATCTCGGGCAAAGTATGGACTATTATACGTTGCTGGAAAGCCCAAGATGTCTACTTTCCAACGCAATTGAGAGCGCGCCAATTGGGCTTCTGTAGCTCCAGAAAATCCACTTCGAGTGCAGGGAGGTCAGAATCCAACAGCATCCGCAATCCTTTTCAGCCTCTGAATCAGATTTTTGCTCAGGTCCCTCAATTTAAGCCAGAAAATACCTGAAATCACAGAAAAATATACAAACTCATAGTAAAGTCTAGAAAAGTGAATTTTAACTAAAAACTAATAAAAATATAATAAAAACTAACTAAAACATACTAAAAACATACTAAAAACAATGCCAAAAAGCGTATAAATTATCCGCTCATCAATCAGTCACAAACGACCCATCTTTCTTCTTATGAGTTTCTATGTACATTTCTCCACGGCTAATTTTTTGTCCAGTTTCTAAAAACTAAGCAAAAGAATATTAAAAAAAGTTAAAGACCAAATAAAAATTTTGTAAAAACAAAAAATGAGTGATGGTTTATAGTATTTCATGTCTTTCCCTTGAAATAGGTTTCGAGCCACCAGTACGGGGAATTGTTTGCTTCTTGCGAACATACTTGTTTCTCTTACACGTCTCATATGAAAAAAGAAAAATAAAGATTAGAAAAGTGATTATGTATTAATATTATATATTTTAAAATTTAGCATGTTACCGTTGTAGAAGGTAGAAACCGATACTAAACAAAGGATGCCCATTAATCTCTGTCGATGCCAACTGAGACATTATCAATGATTGCTTGTCTACTCATGCATGGATCATAGAACTCATTCCATAACTTAATTCTATGTTGTGACCACTTTTTTGCAAGCTCAATTTGCAATATCGCTTTGCAATGCCCTCAGAAATTTTGAAATGAAATTTTGGCTATAGAAATGAATCATACATAAATAATAAGATATCATTAACAATAGATAATATTAATAGGAATTTGATAAAAGTCAATATTTCAAATACATACCTTTAGCAAGTTACTAAAACAGTCTTCAAATCTAGATCAAGGTATACCCAAAGGTTCTGACCACCTTGAGAAATTGATTGGAAATAACTTATAATCAACTCCCAATGTTCTTAGATATCCAGCAAGCAAACCTTGGGCTTCTCTACTAGCTTGTTGATCTTCACAGTTTACAACAAGTTGCTCATCTCTAGATAAGTTATCCATTTCTTTAACTTTTAGCCTTCTAGTTTTAATAGTTCCATCTGTACCTTTATTAAAAAAGTTTTAAACTAGATTAAAAATTTTAACACAAAGTATTTGCATATAAAATTAATTATATGTAAGTATATATTTATTTTTAAAAATTAAATTTTTCACATTTTCTAATTGAAAGCTTTTAAATTTTAAACATTACATATAACACAAACGAGCACAAATCCCATAGTAAAATTCCACTCCTAGACACTAGGATCAAGAAAGAACCAGATCACTTGGGTAAAGAATAAAATTGCAACATAACATTAGTAAAGTACCTCTAAAAAAAATAACAACGAAACTGAAATAAACAAACTGAAAACCATATATCACTGAATATAAATACATAACTAAACTATTTAAAAAAATCGTTGCCCAAAAATAGTTTAGTCTTACTTACCAAAGGCCTAATTGGATTGAGATATCACTTAATTAAGAATGAAATTTGGCCACCTTAATTATTGAATATGATAATTATAATATTTAAATTATAAAGTAACTAATGCACAAGTTAATTAATTGGACATCTAATAGAGAGAGAGAGCAAATTGTAAAATTGACCACACCATCACTCATTATTTTTCTACTGAGTTTTCATTATTACTTCAGAAAGATGGTAAATAAATAACACTTTTGACAAGAAAAAGAAAACTAAAAGGGTACATATCATGATGATTTGATGATTAATTATGTGATTTCACAAAACCTAAAACCATGCATATGCATATCACTTTGTCATCTCATAATATTATAGGAGTAGTACTATTTTGTATTTACATTTTATGCCTCAGGAGTTGGGTGAAAATTTTAAGAATTTTATTAAAAATATTTTAGGCTAAATTTCCATACAATTGAAATTTTTACCATATACTTCAAAATAAATAAACTTTAAGATTATTCAACCATAGCAATATAAAAAGCTAAATGATCAGAGTATGACCTATACAAATTGACATAGTGCATGTTTAGTTATCAATGCATCACTTCTCTACTTTCATATAAAAGATTGCAAAAATAAAAAAATATTACATATAATGCTTGTATTATAAAAATATGCATTTATATAGAAAGCACTTATTTAGCAACTCAGCATGAGAAAACAAATTTATTGTGCACCATACCTACTGTCTCCACAGTCCAATATTCAGAAGATTGACATCCACCAAAGTGTCTAGTATGTTCTTGGGATCCTTGGTTAGGCAGTGAATGATCCATAGCACTATTCGGATTGCTTTGCATTGCTGAATTATGATTAGGTGGTGAGACATGCATAGGTTAATTGTGAACTACATTGTCATTAAACTGATCAACACCATTTTCAGGTTGAGGAGCTGATCTCAGGGGATTAGTAAAGTGTTTTCACTTCGGCATTGCTGTAGGTAAATTTAACAACAAGAAGTTAGAGAAAATAACTCAAAAAAGCATGTTATATTTCACACAAAATTAGGCCAAAGATAAACTGTATGAACAAGTCAACGGATTAACCATAACCTTAAAATTAACAAATATATAAATAAGCTCAAACCTTAGATTTCTCATTATGAGTCAACTACATCATCGATCAAGTGGTTTGCTGCTGATTGAATGTATTCATCACTGTTACCAAAAAATTGATTAAGAGCTTGCTCTTGATGTGGCTCGTCCTCATCTGCAGCCTCTTCAATTTCATCACCCATTTTATACAAATCTCTTGGTTTTAAATGAATAACAATACTCCATCCTTTGTTAATGACATCATCTACATAATATACCATTAATGCTTGTGATGCTAGAATATAAGGCTCATCTTCTTCATGTTCACCGGTATGAATTGGTCTATCAAAGTTAACACAATGAAAATTCCATTGATCTCTTCTATATCCTCTATGTCAAGTGGAATCAGCCCATTTACATTTGAAGAGAACAACAATGAATTGCCTATAATAGCTAACCTCAATTATATCCTCCAACTTGCCACAATAGGGTACATCACCTTGTCTTAAATTTCTGTCAACTTGACTTGCAACACATGGTGTGCTAGAGGTTAAATATACTCCACTATTCTATGTCCTCAAACCTTATTCACAAGCAACAGTTTGAAAGGTGCAGCCATTATTTTTATAAGCACTATATCTCGTTGCATTTGATAAGGGGCCTCGTGCTAAAAATTTTATGTCAGTAGACAGTTGTTCTATGGTATTCGGGTTCAATATCTGAAATAGGGATAAGTTATGAGGTTTAAAACGTTTATATCTTAACACCATTCCCATTTCATAAACTTTAATAATTAAGTAACTTACTCGTTTTTCAAACCACGAAACAAAATCCTTAAATACTCTCTTTTCTATGTTTGTGGGGTTCGGTCTCCTTCCCTTTGAACTTCTTGTTATGTATTCTCTAAATTCACTACATGAGAAATTAAATTGGATTCAGAGTATGTCACCCACAAATATAGATTTTGAATATATTACTGCAAATAACCTCACTTTACATAATCCTTGACGGCTTGACAATTTAGCAACATATATCTATGGGTTTGTAGCTTTTACTTTTCACTCAACATAAAAGTTATACTAGAACTCCCTGCTTTACCCACCGGCGAAAAAAGACAATATTCTGAGCATTCCCTATCAAGTGGATCATCATATACACGTCTAGATCTGTTGAACCTCATCTTTATATCCTCAAAATAGCGAGAACAAAAGATGAGACATTCCTCAGCTTAGTATCCTTCGACTATAGACGCTTCTGCTTGTGCTCTATTTTGCACATGGGATTTTAGATGGCCGAACTCCTTAAAATAATATAACAAAATCAAGTAAAAATGACATGACAAGAGATACAATTATAATGATCTTTAGTTAAATATATAAAATATTTTACCCTTCAATTGGATATATGTATCGATAATGCACTGGACCTCCGAGCTTTTCTTCCTCTACTAGATGGACTGTCAAGTGAACCATGACGGTAAAGAATGATGGAGGAAATAACATTTCCAACTGGCAAAGGACAACCACTATGCGTTGTTGTAGCTTGTCAAGTTCAGAAGTACTTAAGCTTTTCACGCAAAGGATCTTAAAGAATGAGCCAAACTTAACCAATACCGCGGTAACATGATCTGGCAGCAAATGACAAACTGCTATTGGTAACAATTCCTCCAAAAGAATATGGAAGTCATGACTTTTTAATCCAAACTTTTTTTTCTGTCCTTCATCCACACATCTCGAAATATTACTTGAGTATCCATCTAGTAGCACAACATTCTTCAATGTCGAAAGAAATAGCTTCTTGGTGTCACGTGTTAGTGAAAATAAAGATAAATGATACGATCCATTGTCACTTTGCCAGAGATCACGTCTGATGCCCATTTCTTTCAAATCTTTCTGTGCCTTGAGATTGTCCTTTGATTTTGCTTTGTCATTAAGCAAAGTGTGCAAAATGTATCTCACACATTCTTCTCAATGTGCATAAAGTCCAAATTACGACGCAACGAATTGGTTTTCCGGTATGAAAGATCAAAGAAAATGCTTCGCTTGTTCCACTGCTTAACTTCTCATCGAGGTTTTTTCCCACCACTGTGAGATTCTTCTGGTTGCTAGTCTCGTGCTTCAACATCCTCTTGTTGTTCAAGAATGTCAAAACCTGATAACTTCTTAGGTGGACCATGCTCCTCTGTGCTTTTGTCAAAACAAAAACGATTCAGTCTAAATCTATGATTTCTTCCCAAAAAATGTCTATGACCCATGAAGCATTATTTAGAACTATAACGGAGATAACATGGAAAAGAATAAAAGTTACAAGTGGGACAAGCTAAACTGGTGTGTGTGTTCCAAACAGATAGCATACCTAACCCAGGAAAATCACTTATTGTCCACATAAGAGTTACATGCATTCTAAATGTGTTTTCGGATGATGAGTCAAATGTCTCCACACCATCAATCCACAAATCTTTCAATTCATCTATAAGGGGTTGTAAATACACATCTATCTTATTTCCCGGGGACTTATTTCCTGAAATAACCATTGATAAGTTGAATGAAGTGTGATTCATACACATCCAAGGTGGAAGATTGTATGGAATCAAGAACACAGGCCAAACACTATTAGTAGAACTCAAGGATCTGAAGGGATTAAAACCATCAGTTGCAAGACCTAGGCGAACATTTCACGGCTCTTCAGCAAATAGAGTGTGAGTCGCATTAAAATTCTTCCATGCTTCACCATCCCTTGGATGTATTAGTAATCCATCTTTTGCAGGTGTAGAATTATGCCATTGCATGTGTTCAGCTATCTTGCAACACATATATAATCTTTTCAACCTTGGCTTTAGTGGAAAGTATCATATTACTTTTGCAGCTTGCTTTTTCTTTTTTTTCTTAGGGATCCATCTAGATATATCACAATACTTGCATGTATCTTGTACGTTATCTGGAGTGTCATCTAGATATAACATACAGTCATTTAGCCAAGCATCTATCTTGGTATAATCCAGGCCAAGTTGGCAAATCACTTGATTGGCCTTATAAAATCTTGAAGGCAACTGTATTCCATCAAAAGTATCTCGCAACAAAGTCAACATCATAGTCATAGCCTTATCGCTTATTCTGCACAAGACCTTTATGTGATACAATTTGAGTATAAACTCCAACTTTGTGCATTTACTGCCCTCGTGCAATTTATCATTTCCATTAAAAGAGTCCTGATGTAATCTTTCATCTGTGATGTGTTTGTCTCCATCGTGTGTAACTACATTATTCACTCCCGTTATACCTTCATTCCCATGGTGGCCAAATACATCATCCATTAATGTATTTAGTGGATTCTCTTGAGATGGTGTCGCTTGCACTTCTATGCTACTTGGCTCAGCAGGTTGTATCTCACCATGACGATTTCAAACAACATAATTTTTGGGAAATGACTTTAAGAGCAAGTGATCATGAACTGTGTCTCTTTTATGCCATTTTCCAAATGCACGTCGTGGACATGGACAACATATTCTATCCGAAATGGCCGCTCTCGCAAAAGCAAAATCAAAGAATCCAATTATGCCATCTTTGTATTCCTTTGTTGTTTGAGGTTTTTCAATCCAAGTTCTATCCATTTGTAACTAATTTATTCAACCAAAAAGTAAACAAAGCTGTAACATATAGAAGGAATAAGTAATTTATTTTTGTGAAGTAATTAATACATTAAAACTCGTCATCATAATCATTATAATAAGTAATTTATTTTTGATCAAATTTTATGTCTCATTGATTTTCTTTAATTTTTTTCCACAAAATTATTAAAATATTCTCTAAGTATTGGTGTCGTTTTATTTGTGTAGACTAATAAAGAATTTTAACAAGTTACAAATTTTAAGTTTTAATCTTCTACACTAAATTCTAAGAAAATATATTTTTTCATATCACCTTTAAGGATTTCAATAATTATTTTATATGTAATTAATTTGGTATTTTGTTATACTTGGTTAGTTTTTTAATTAAATTTTTAGTCATGAATATATTCAATATTCAATAAATATTATAGTATTTTATGTCAAGCATTGTTACTATAAAAAGTTAAGTTCTAATTAACTTATTTGATATTTTAAATCATCCAAGACTGAAAGAATACTATTCTAAAGTATGTTAAAATGTATGTTAAAATATTTATCTATACATGTAATCATTTATTTTCATTTTGGTAAGAAATTCTAAAAAGAGTTTTATTTTATAAATTTTGTTTTCATGTAAATATTATTATGTGTTTTTTATGTTCAAGCTTTCGTTGTTCAAAAATATTTTTGAAGCTTTATCATTGCCAATCAAATAAATAAACTAAAAATTAGAAAAAAAATCATTATAACATAGATAATTCAACAATAACAATTACTAAGCTCTATCATTTCACCTTTCAATAAGCCAAATATTAAATTGGAAAAATTTAATAAAAAACAAATTACTAAGCTCCATTATATGTTATTAAATTGTTACCTTTGTATAGAAGCACATCTGCAATTATGAACGCCAATTATAGCAGCAATGGAACACGAACAGCTTCAACAACATGAACCCGAACCCGAACGCGAATGCGAACAGCAGCACCAATAGGAACGCGGGTAACAGAGACGCAACCGCGATAAGCAGCAGCAATCAACCACTATGTGTGATCAATTTCAGGAGTTGTCTACACACAGAGCAAGAGCCAATAATTAATATTCGAAACTACTCATTATCTAACATAATTGTTATGACTTTTGGTAAGCTATATTTGAAAATTAGTTTTAAATTTTATCATATCAAACCTATATGGCTATATTAATTAGTATAGTCCATAAAAGCATATAATATTATCATGTGTTATTTTCACTACAATAAGAAATAATTTTCTTTTAATCAAGTTGCAGTTACACATAGCTTGAATTTCTTTCCCTGTATTAACATAGTCTCACTATACATACACTACCATTAAATGCTATATGCAGAACAATAACAAAAAAATGCAACAGCATCTGATAATGATTCAGAAAAGCACTAACAAGAACAAAATCCAATCTCTGAGATACTTGATTTTATTACTCTCAACTTCATGCAAACAATAAACTAAACAAAAACCAAATTTGATAAACTACGAAAGACCCTAAAATAATACATACAATTGAGCTTTATCTTTTTACCTTTTAAGGAAAAAAAAGCTACTAATACAAATAATTCATGTTTAAGACAAGAAAAATGGAAGCTAAAGAATAACTCGACATAAGCTATTTAAGACAAGAAAAATGGAAGCTAAATGAAAATTGGAATGGTTCTATTTTTGCCAAGATGACCCAAATAAAAAAAATTGAACTTTAAGCTTACTGAGATGGATCTGCATTCAAAATTAACAAAAAAATGAAAGCTTGGTAAGAAACTGAATAACAAGACCGACCCTGCAGAACACAAATAAGCTTCTTGACGACTAGAGAAAACAGAACAGAAAATATAAAAAAGAGACAACAAGTAAAAAGTGAAAACAAAAGTAAGGTCGCATGAAATAAGGGAAGTGAGTTGTTGTATTAGTAGTTTTTTGTTTCCTTAAAAGGTAAAAAGATAAAGCTCAATTTATGTATTATTTTTGTATATCAAAAAGAATTTATGAGCATATTGCATGAATTATTTCCTGATTCCATATATACAATTCCTATCATACTGTTCAAATAATTTAAAATAAAAATCTAGGCATGATTTGGACTTAGCAATGTATTGAGTTGTACACAAAGAAGCTCATACTTGGATTCCATTTTTGACTAATAATTACTTTGGTTACTTAGCATTACTAATAATTAAGTCAAGAGCTTATTACTGTTGCTTTATAGAAAGCATAACTAGACTGTTTAAACTCAAGGGAAACATGTGGAGTATAATTATATAAAAGAGCTACTCAGTTTGAACAAAAAGCTTAAACTTTTGTGTATGTTGGAGAATTTATTTAAATTTCAACTTGAATGACTCACAGTCTAGAACATTATGATAGGTCTAGAAGAGGAAAATAGAAAAAAATTATTTATAAAAATTGAAAGCTTTAAATTTCCCAGGATTAGATTTGCTTCAAATTTCCTCAACAGATTTTAATTGGAAATTGAAGAAGGTCCAAGTTAATGAAGCATGAAGCATTCTCTATTTCAAATGAGCTTGGAATCTTAAAATATCATTTCACCTTTCAACAAGTCAAATATCAAATTGGGAAAAATCAATAACACTAACCAACTTACTAAAAGATATCTTCAATCCCCACCCACAGAGTTATAAAAATTACTAATAATTAATATTAGCAACATACTATCCCAGATTAGGCACAACAATAGCAACCAATCTTCCCCCTAATTCAAATATCTAAAAGTTAACTAGTGATGAATGATTATCTTTAATGAAATCAAATAACAATAAAGTGAGTATGGACATCAAATAAATAATATTTCTATTCAAGTTTCTCAAGTTAATATTAATCTTATTCAGATCAGAAACAAAAAGAAAAGAAGAAAGAAAACAATTAAGTCAGTCTTGCTTTCAGAAAACCTGGGACGTAAATAAAATGCAGAACATTTAAAATTTAAACCAAAACTTCAAACTTGGGACGTAAATGAAATGTTGAACATTTAAAATTGAAATTAAAATTTTACACAGATTTACAAAAAAACTAAAGATGGTGACCATGATGTTACTTGTGATTTCTTATTTTTAGAGTTTGTTCATCAGCTATATATATATCGCATATGGGAACATAGCCAAGGAAACTACTAATTACATGAATGATGAAAAAGTTACTTGGATGGTGAATCACTTCATCCATTTAAATCTATGTAAAATTGAAATGAAGGATGGATCAGTAGTTTCTAATAACTTAAATTTGCCTTTAAAACCAAAATGAGTCACTATGTCAATAAATGGAACTAAAAAGAGTATATATTACTGCTGAAACTGATTGTATTAAATGCTAATCCAAGCTTGTGAGTGTGCTTAGTTTTTAATTAGTTGTTTAACATAGTTAAGCATAGCAATGTCCGCATTGTTTCACAATGTAATCAAGGTTTGGTTCTTTACTGTATCAATGGCGACACAAAGGATTATTTCCTATTGGTTAATTCAATTACCTTACCTAAGAAGTATGTTCAAATCAACAATAGCTACATCTTCTCTAAACAGTCTTTAACTATTACTATGTCATAGCAACTGATTAACGATGAGAATTCTCCAAATTAAATTAACTAAATTTTTTCATGCTTTTAATTAATTAATATATCTAGTTGTCTTCAGAAAGAGATTGAAAATTGCAGAAACAGAGAAAAGGGTCATTGTGGAAAGTGAAGAACAGGGGAAAAGTATTTAAAGGTTGTGTTTTATATAAGATTAAACTTAAATTTAGAGCTACAAATTCATAATATTGTTATACAAAACTATAATTAGAAGGGGGATAATTAGTTTATGAACCCTAATAGTTTCTATCTCTATATGCTGTCATAAACATGCCTTTGTATAGAAGAAAACCTGCAACTATGAATGTGAACAACATCAACAATGGAACCCGCAGAACAGCAGGAGCAACCCAAATGTGAACAACTGCATTAACCAGAACGCAAACAGCAGCAGGAACACGAACGTGAGTTCCAGTGGCGCGGCACGACCCTGAAAACAGCAGCAACCAATGAAGAAATGCAAATAATGAAGAATGAAAAAGCAGTTAGAATATGATGAGAGTGGAAGCAGAAAATGGTGGGAGTAGAAAAGGGTTGGAGCTGGGGATTTGAGTCTCGTGGGAAGAAAGATTTTTGGCTATGTCCCTTGCCAAATTGTTTAGGGAAAATGCTTTTATTTTGAGGGGGTTTTAAAATCCTAATATTTAAAACAAAAAATGCTGTTAATAAAATTTTTAAAAAGATAAAGATAATTTTTTATTTTTAAATTTAAATTTGTAGGATTTTTTTAAAACCTCCGTTAACAAACTCCTACAATATAGTGTTTTTTTTTTGTAGTGAGAATGTGATCCTGCAGTGTAGAAAGGATATTCTAGTTCTTCCTCAACCTTATCCCTTGAATCAGAAGCTGCAACCTCTTCCTCCTCCTGAGCTCTTCATCAGCTTCTCAAGCTGACCTTCAGCGTCCAGCTTCACCATAATCATCCGCAACCTGTCTCTCCTCTCCATCTCTCTCTCAACGAATAGGGTTATAGGCTCACCAAGGTAGCGAAGATGAGCTTGCAAAGGCGCATAGCCCTGTCGTTTGTGGGAACCGCAAGGGCAGCAGCACGCCTCTTAAGCATGAGTTCTTGCCTTGCCTTTTCTTGGCGCTCTTTTACTAGTCTACTCTCTACCGATATCTCATACTCCCCTGTAGCCTTGTTAATTCTAGTTCCCAAGTAATCGTGATCTGAATCAGAGTCACCAGACCCAACCTCACTATTTTGTGGAATGGGTGGCCTAGTTACTAGTGGCTGAATTGCAAGTGATGCCGGTGGTCGGACTAGATTTGGTGGAATTGGAGCTAAAGGGGGTACAATAGAAGGGGGAATAACTGATTGAGGCGGGGTGGCATGGATAGGAGAAACATGATTTTGACCATCAGAGGCCAATTTAGAAGTTTCTGCAGCCAAGGTTGATGTTACTATTTTCCTTCTCATCTTCCATGATATCTAAAAAGCCAAAAATTTAAAACAAATAAAAATTAAAATACTAGACTATATAAAGTTAAATTGCAGTACCTTCAAATAAACATCATTATCACCATAATGTACCAAAACTCTTTCTGCATCCAATTTAAGTATTACAAGTTATAACTAGCTACTGGGATAAAGTCAAAGTGATTGAATACCATATCTTGAATGAAAACATACAAACCAGACTGAATTAAACATTAAAATAAAATATAATAAAAAGAAGACACCCAACATAGATATATTGTATTTTAAAAAAAATAACAAATAACAAATAACAAACAAAATGAAATCAACGGAACTATCATAAATATATCGCTATCAAAACTAGAGTACAGAGTACTTAGCTCAATTTACTAGGTGCCTTAAGATTTAAGATATCCATCAAACGGTTAAGTTTCCAAACTACTGAAACTTGCATCGTACGGAGTTGATTAAAACAGAACGTTACACAATGACTCTTTTAAAACTACAGTACTGAAGAAAATAAATAAAATAAAATTCTTGAGAAATAAAGGAAGTTCTAGCGAGAGAAAAGGGTGCTGTACTTGTACCTGAGATGGATCTGGCAGTGACAACACCGGTGAGTCGGTGACGATGATCAATGACTGAGGGTTGATAATAGTAATGCCTTTGGTTTGGGTTAGCAACGAAAAGTGAGGGGAAGGGTTTGCAATGGCAAGTGAGCGGAAGGAGCCACCGCCAGAAAGAGTCAACACAGAAGGAGGGTTAGGGGTGCCGGAAGAGGGATTGTCGGCGGAGGCATTGTGAGCGCAGCGACGTTCTTCACGGTGGTGTCGTCGGAGTGGTACCTCGTTAGAGTGTCGTCGTCGTGGTGAAGGTCAGGAACAATGAAGAGATGGTTAGGGTTATCACTGCTGCTGAATGAGTTGGGGATTTTGAAGGAGAAGTTAGGGCTTACGGGTCTTTGGAGCAAGAAAGATCAAATTACGAGGCGTAAGGGTACGCGAGCTTTTTTAAAATTTTTTTTAGGGAAACCTTTTGGCCACGGTTTTGAAGCGTGTCAAAAGGCTTGTAGGAAATGGCTACGCCTTTCAAACGCCACAATAATAAAACTCTGTTGCCATGCGTTAAAAGCATACCAATTTCTCTTTATGGCAACGCTATTTAAGTGTGGAAAAAAAAATGTGGTCAAATTTCGCATCAATTGCTACCTTCATAACAACATGGCTATTGATTCTTTTCACCACGCTTTTGAAGCGTAGCAAAAAAAACGTGGCCAAATCTCTGTTCAATCGCCACCCTCTTAAAAGCGTGGCCAAAGGCCACTTTTGGCCACGCTTTTAAAGCGTAGCAAAAAAAAGCGTGGCCATAAGCCTTTTTTCTTGTAGTGCTACAAGAAAAAGAGAAATTCATAACAAGTGATAGATAATAATAGTGAGGTAAGGTTTTTGAGATTTAAATTTGGTAGTTTTGGAATATTAGAGAAAATTTGCAAATGTTATGACTTGTATATCATAGTCAAATGGAGTTGTTTGAATCATATTTACAGAGAGTTCAATTATGTTAATTTTACCACTTTTGGTATTTAATTTCTTGGTATACTGGTCATTATATTTAATTCATTTGTGGATTTTGATTCGGTAATGATATCTGAGATTGTGTTAACCATTTGTATTTAATGATTTGCTTAACTCCTTTTGTTGTTGCTTGTCTACTTCAAGAAGTTAGAGATGTTTGATGATCAAGTCTTGGGATTCATTGCTAACTTTCTTGGCATTTTCAGTTTTGCTTTGATTATAGCATATCACTTGGTTATGAGCAACCTTAAATATAAAGCTAGCTAGAATACTTTGAATTTTCTGATGTATTTGAGACAAAGTCTTGATTGGCAGCGTAAAGTGCTTATTAGCTATGGAGTTGTTATTAACTAAGAGTGTGAATTGTCAATGACCTGAACTGTTGTCCTATTGTTGGTTCTTATTTTATTCTCATTATGATAATGAAACTGAAACTAAAACTAACTTGTTTTAATTATTGTCTTTATTAGCTCAAAAGGATTCTTCTAGTGGTGGAGTTAACAAGCTACAAGAAGAGAAAGTCATAACAAGTTTACTAGATGAAAGTGAAGAGTATACTCTTACTTATGAGGATAACAAAGGAGATAGAATGTTAGAAATGTGCCATGGTACTAAGCATGTTTTTGTTTTCTATTTTTATCATTATGAATTCTAATCACTTTATTATATATGAAAACATGCATATATGAAAAACGTTTTGATATATATGAATACATGCATGCATAATAAAGTGTAATTGATGTATGATAATAGAGTTTTGACTAGTAGTTTAAATTTTTCTTGCTGAATATAACAAGTGATTAAATTCATTAAACAATTAGTTATTGTTGTTTGAGTATTGACAGCTGATGAGCGGACAATTTATACGCTTTTTGGCATTGTTTTTAGTATGTTTTAGTTAGTTTTTATTATATTTTTATTAGTTTTTATTTAAAATTCACTTTTCTGGACTTTACTATGAGTTTGTATATTTTTCTGTGATTTCAGGTATTTTCTGGCTGAAATTGAGGGACCTGAGCAAAAATCTGATTCAGAGGCTGAAAAGGACTGCAGATGCTGTTGGATTCTGACCTCTCTGCACTCGAAGTGGCTTTTCTGGAGCTACAGAAGCCCAATTGGCGCGCTCTCAATTGCGTTGGAAAGTAGACATCCTGGGCTTTCCAGAAATGTATAATAGTTCATACTTTGCCCGAGATTTGATGGCCCAAACAGGCGTTCCAAGTCAGCTCAAGAATTCTGGCGTAAAACGCCGGAACTGGCACAAGAATGGCAGTTAAACGCCCAAACTGGCACAAAAGCTGGCGTTTAAGTACAAGAAAAATCTCTACACATGAAAGCTTCAATGCTCAGCCCAAGCACACACCAAGTGGGCCCGGAAGTGGATTTTTATGTCATTTACTCATTTTTGTAAACCCTAAGCTACTAGTTCTCTACAAATAGGACCTTTTGCTATTGTATTTGACATCTTTTGATCATGTTTTTATGATTGAACCCTCTTTGGGAGGCTGGCCATTTGGCTATGCCTAGACCTTGTTCTTATGTATTTTCAACGGTGGAGTTTCTACACACCATAGATTAAGGTGTGGAGCTCTGCTGTACCTCGAGTATTAATGCAATTACTATTGTTCTTTTATTCAATTCAGCCTATTCTTGTTCTAAGATATCACTTGTTCCTCACTTTGATGAATGTGATGATCCGTGACACTCATCATCATTCTCACCTATGAACGTGTGCCTGACAACCACCTCCGTTCTACGTTAGATTGAGCGGATATCTCTTGGATCCCTTAATCGGAATCTTCGTGGTATAAGCTAGAATTGATGGCGGCATTCAAGAGAATCCGGAAGGTCTAAACCTTGTGTGTGGTATTCTGAGTAGGATTCGAGGATTGAATGACTGTGACGAGCGTCAAACTCCTGAAGGCTGGGCGTTAGTGACAGACGCAAAAGAATCACTAGGTTCTATTCCAACCTGATTAAGAACCAACAGATGATTAGCCTTGCTGTGACAGAGCGCGTTGAACATTTTCATTGAGAGAACGGGACTGTAGCCATTGACAACGGTGATGCCCAACATACAGCTTGCCATGGAAAGGAGTAAGAAGGATTGGATGAAGACAGTAGGAAAGCAGAGAGACGAAAGGGACAAAGCATCTCCATACGCTTATCTGAAATTCAATGAATTACATAAGTATCTCTATCTTTATTTTATGCTTTATTCATAAATCATTTATAACCATTTGAATCTGCCTGACTGAGATTTACAAGATGACCATAGCTTGCTTCATACCAACAATCTCCGTGGGATCGACCCTTACTCGCGTAAGGTTTATTACTTGGACGACCCAGTGCACTTGCTGGTTAGTTGTGCGAAGTTGTGATAAAAAGTTGAGATTGCAATTGAGTGTACTATGTTGATGGCGCCATTGATGATCACAATTTTGTGCACCAACAACTTTCTTTTGTTTTGAAGCCAAAACTCGCTGTTTGTTATATGTATCACATGCATCAACCAAATCAAAGAAAAAATAAGTATTTAATCTTAGTTTGGAACTTTTCTTACTTCATAACGTACAACAACAAATGAGATAAAAAAAGGATAGTTCTATAAGGAGCATATATATATTTCAAAAGTAATCACCTATCAATATATCTATTTTTCAAGAGTTTATGCACCAACTATTCTAGTTAGGAAAATTAAATTAATAATTTCATCTAGCTAGGAATTAAGGCAAGTAATCCAGACATAGGCTATAGGAAAGCTTTCAACGCATTAGCTAAATATGTGAGTTTGAGAGCTTTTATTCTTATTTTTCCATTTTCTGCATATTCATTCTGTCATATGAATCCATTTACGGCTTATCACTATTTTTCCATCACTTTATTGCTCCCTGCTCATGACCTTGGTGGACATGACAACTACATAGTTCTTTTTATTAAATTCGTCAATTAAAATATTTATCTATCAATTTTATTTCTAATGAAAATAATTATTAATTAATTTGTTGTGTATTATTTTGCAGCTTTAGGTATTATTGAATTTACATGGAATAAGCCAGCACATGGAGAATAAATATACAAGATATTTTTTTGATAAACAAGAATTATTATTTTATCACCAACATAATAATTTAATTTTTAGTATGTAATTTTGCTTGAATTGTATATAAAATTGTAACTGATTAAATAAGTTATGCCCATTCTTCCTTAATTATATTTTAATTTCATGTATCTAGAAATCTCCTAGGGGAAGAATTGATAACTTAGATTTTAACGAGATTGAACGGCTTGAGCATCGGCGGTTCTCTTCATTGAAGCAAATTAGGCCTAACAAGTAACAAGGTATGCAAATTTAATAGCCAACTCTTATCAACTTTATATTGAGTTCATTGGGTTGATATTATTATTATGGTAATTATAGATTATGTTGGTTGATTACCTTTAATTTTTTCATAGTTGCTTATATGTAATAGTAGTTTATCAGGATTTGGTGGCATATATACAGCTAGCTTTGAAGATTTTCACTTAGTAGTTTTTGGTATATTGAATGCTTTACTAATAAAGGAATTTTGCACTATAATTTTTTCCATTTATTTATTAAATTACTGAGTCAGATATGAACTTCAAGATCAAGCTTTTTACAATTGATGATAAAAGAATGAAGCTTACTATTTGGGCACGGGTAACTAGTTTTCTAGTTATTTGATGAAATTTTTTTGTGCAAATTAAAAAAGGTAATTAATTAAGAATATTCATTGTTCTAACTCTATGCTCTGTGTGAAAGTTATTATAATATTAAATGCTTTCTTGTATTGTTATTTTAGCCACTAATGTATCCTAATGCTCCACTCTATACTGTGTATGAAAGTTATTGTTTCTCATTATCATATGAGTTACAGTGAGTTTGAACTTAGAGAAAAAATGGAAGGAATCACTTCTAATTTTCTTACTGATCTTGTACTTCCAATGAAAATTGTTTTCTACTAAGTGGTAGTGCCTATTTTATATTAGTTCGAATAACAGTGATCACAATGCATGAGCACATGTACTAGGTTGATTTCTTGGTTAGCATCTTATTAAACTATCTTCTTCTTTAGGTTTCCTTACAAAAACAAGAATCATGGGAGACAATGTAGAAATATATGATGCATTGAAAGAGAAGAGTCAGAAAGTGAAGTTGATGATGATCCTGAAGCCTTTAAGTGTTAACAAAACATCAGAATTGTGCTATGATCTCTCATCAATTGGAAAGAAAGTTTGGGTTATAAGGTAGAACTTATTCAGGATCAGTTTGATAAAGATCCTTGGGAGAATGGTTCTAAGGATGAGAATGGTTCTAAATTTTCTCATCATATTTAGCTTTTTTTTCCCTTTTAAGTACATGTATTTTGTTAAGGGTCTTTTATTTAATTAATTTGTCATATTTTGTTATATAAATTAAAGAGTTATATAATAATATATTTTAACTTCTTAATATATATTCAAGTTCAAATTTTAATGAAATGTTTAAATTATTGTACTGATAGCTAATAAATAGTGACAAAATGTACCTAGTACTATCACAAGAAAAAACAACAGTTTTAAAGAAGAGAGAATGCCTTTAAATTGATGTCTTAGTAATAAAAAAAGTGGCAATGCTTCTAAGGTGATGCTATAGTTTATTGCAACATGCAACGTTGCTATAATAATAGAATAGGCAACATTTTTCACTAGTTATAAAATTATTAAAAAGACAACGCTTAATAAATGTTGCATTAGAGTTTGACCAAAAGCATTGTTTTTGCTTTAGAATAGGCAACGCTTTTAAAGTGTTGCTTACAAAAACATTGCTTTTGAAGAAAAAAAGCGTTGCTTTGACCTAAGGCAATGGCTGCATCTGCAAGGGATCTAAAAATGTTGCTTTAGGTCCAAAAATGTTGCTATAGATCAAATGCAACCCTTTATCAACCTTTAAGCAATACTTTTTAAATGTTGTCTCAGTCTGAAAATGTTGTAGTGCATGTTAATTTTTGAATTTATTTTGTTTTATTGATTACGCTAAATCAATTAAAATCAATTAGAACTAATTTATTATTATATCAATTGTTTCAATTGAGATGTAATTAATGACATGGCACACACAACAATTTTTTCTCGTAATTCCTTTACCCTAACTTAGTGAATCCAATTATCTTAATATGTTAACATTAATCTAAGCCATTAATAACTTTATTGCATGAAAATAATAACCATTTGTAGCTTTATTTTACAGCATCTTATGTTGTTATTTTTTATTGAAAAAAAGTATTCATTTGTTATGTTGTATACTCACATTTATGCATGGAATTTGTTAATTCAACGTCATAAGTTGTAAAATACCAAAAGAAATGAGTATTCAGAAGTACTAACAGCAGAACTATAAAATAAAATAATTACTTCAATTTTCTAAGCCCCTGCTTGCCAAGTTGTGGTGACAAATATGTTAGTCATAGTTGTCAAGGAAAAAATATTTCCTGTTTGAACTCAAATAAAATGTCAAAAAGTGATAAACAAATGTAAACTAAAATATAAATGGTGTGTGTCATTCAAACTCAAGAAAATTGTGTATTTATAAACCAGTTAGTGTATGTTCTTGTGTCCTACATCGAATAATACTTAAACTTATATAACAATTTTTCAAGAAAAATTCAAACAAAAAACATACATAGTAGTTATTATTATTGTAACACCCTACCATACAGAGTCTTATGCTTAAGTCATAATGCAGAGATGGCAAGGTATTACGACCTCTAAATAAAAATTTAGTAAGTATAGTAGTATGAATGATTGATTATAACTAGGAGCCTTTGTAGAAAAAGGGGTAAACAGAAATCGAAATCCTAAAGCGCAACACTCCGATCGATAACGTAACGAACAAAGGAAAAACCAACGCGAGATTATATATACAAAGGAGTGTCAAAAACAGGAATATCAATACTCAAAATCCGGCTGCGAAGATAACCGGTTCGAGCATAGCAATATATACCTATGATAAAATAAAGAAAACCCCAAAGGAAACCCAAGGGACACAAATACAGAAACCTATTCTCCAAAATCTCCCATAAGAGGAGTCATCACAGTTTGTATTATTTAATGGAGATAAAAGTATCTAAGCAAAACATATAAACCAAAACATAGTCCCGAGAACAAAGGATCTTCGCAAATCTAGAAGTCTCCAACATGCCTCAGCGGGAAACCTCACGTCCTGCATCTGAAAACCACAAAATCCGCATGGGTGAGAACTAGAGGTCCCCAGCATGGTAACAGCTTCCACATATATAATACATAATAATAGAGGAAAGCCAAAGGCAATCCTAGAACTTCCTCCAGATAATATCAAAGCTTATAAACAAGCTAAACCATATGTGGCGACTAACTAAAGATTCTTCAGTCTAACTAATACTTCCCTTTCCAATTCCTTCAAACCTCCCAACCACCAGCAGGAGTATAATGTAGCAAACACAGTTATATCAAACAAGAAATATACAAATAGAAACAAATAAGGCATTTAGACAATTAGCAAGTAACATGCAGTCAAATAGGCAATCTCAAACAATTCATATAGTATGCATATGATGAATGCCTGTCCCTAGTCGCTGATGATATCATCTGTCGGTTATAGAGCCAACCCGACAAGTCCTGGTAGCTAACCATTGGACTATCCCTTTATTGCACATCCCCAACTCGAGTTATACTCATCATAAACTTGATTATAATCATGATCTATATCCATCACCTTCACTAGTGAATATTTACGGGGGCGAGCTCATCCGGGTCTTTCACAGTGCCCGACCACACTTACGACATAGGGTCAAAAGAGCTTCGAGTCTCGACCTGGAGCACGTGGTGGCTAGCCACTGGTTCCCCCCAGGGAAACTCTCATCTCCAACAGTGGAAGTACAACATTCACAATTCATTCAACAGCATATATGCATTTATACATAGCCATAATCATGGCTCCGCTGTAACACGGCAATAATCTAGCCATCCGGCTCACGGTTAAATCCATAACCAGCCATTCGGCTCATGGTTAAATCCATAACCAGCCATTTCATTAACAATTACGGCCTTTTGGCCCATGGCTTAACAAGCATTTCCACCGCCATCCTCCGTATCTCGCATAACCATCTTTTGATCCTTATTGATCATTCATTTTTCCTTTGCTTCACTCGCAAGTTACCACATCCCCTAGCTCCTTTTCTAATAGCTAGGCATATCATAACGATTTAAGACATAAGTGGTGAGATCAGAGGCTTAGAAGTATGAGATTTGGCTTTTAAAACTCAAAAATCAACTTTGGGATGAAAATAGGGCCTCGCGTACGCGCACTCCACGCGCACGCGTGGATGGCCACAAAACTCATTGACGCGTATGCGTCATGCACGCTAATGCATGGATTGAAAAATAGCCAAGCGACGCGCACGCGTCAGCCACGTGTACGCGTGGATACTCTCGTGCCCCAGGCACAAAACTGGCACAATTTTGGCACAACTCTTTGGAAAATAACTGGGCATTGGGTGCAGCACATCGGCGTGCCCGCGCACACCACGCGCACGCGTGGGTGGCATTTTCTGGAAGAACAGTGCCTACGCGCCAAGTGCTCCTACGCGCAAAGAGTCATTCTGCTAAAAATTTTCTAAGTTAAAAGCTACAGAATTCACAAATTCAAACCCCAATCTTCCAACGGACATAACTTTCTCATTTTAAATCGTTTTTCACCTGTTCTTCAAACGGTATGGACATCCCGGATCAAATTTCTTTTCTAAATAGATTTGGCACAAAACAGAGATCCATAGTCCAAGTTATGTCCCATCAAAGTATGCCCAAAAATTTTGTTTTTCATACAAAACCACAAAGTGCCATTTTCAAAACAAGCCATTTTCAACTCTTTTCAAAATCAATCAAAACATGCCAATTTCATCCCTTTTCTTTGAAATCAATCAAAATATATCAAATTCAACATCAAGCCTCCTCAACTCACACATTGGCACTTTACCACAATTTACAAAATCACTATCCCTCATTGTAACCCACTTCACCCAAGTGGCTCAAACTCAAACACATTGACATATCATATACTCTTCTTCATGCCAATTTTCAACAACACCAATTCCAATTAACCATCATTGTACATAATCAATATCATACTCACCATCATCATGGTTTCACCCACAATTCAACCATAATCAATCATCAAGCATATCTTACAACATGCATATTTCTCATACATTATACCATCAAGGCATCAATAATCATCATCACATATATGACCACATCATATATTTCAACCATTCAACAACATCAACAATTCAATGCCTAACTTAGGGCCTCTAGCCTAAGTATTTTCTACCACATTACATATTAGATACGGGAAACCGAGACCATACCTTAGCCGATTTCCCGAGCTCAACCGGAGCACTTCTAAACCACTTTTTCCTCAAGCTCTCAAGGCCTCAACACCTCCAAGAACAGATTTTTCACCACCAAATTCCTTTTTAAGCTTTCCAAAATCACCAATCAAGCTTCAATATTCACATATACACAACCTAAGCCACAACCATCATACCCATACACAACATCTCAATACCCAAACACCAAAGAACAACAAATTACACTAGGGTTGAGAATCTTACCACACCCAAGGTCCAAGGGGACAAGATTAACCTTCTCCTTCAAGAGAGCTGGGTCCTATAACATCAAAGAGCCCAAAATCTCAACATTTTTGCTCATGAAACTCGAAAAAAAAAGGCTGGAAATTCGAAGAGCAAAACATGGCTTACCGCAAGATTGATTTTGTGGGTTTTGTAGAGCTCTTCGCGGTTAACGCGTGGCCGTAAACGGTGCGGCAATCGGAGCTCTAGATCAAAAGTTATGGTGGTTTGAAGATCAAGGGAGAGATAGAACTTGAGTGTTCTTCCCCCCTCTCTTCTAATTTCAGCGTGAATTTGAGTGTTGTGAGGAGAGAGAATGCTAAAAACTAGGGTTTTGGTTTAGTTTAGTTGGGCCAAGGGCCCACTTTAGGTCCAGTTGGCCCGGTTTGGCCCGTTCGGTCCAATCTTGGTCCGAATTCTATAAAATTAGTACCAAAATTCTCGTCTCAAACTCCTCTATCACATTTAGCCATAAAAATCACATTTAGGGCTTTCTAGAATAGATTCTCATTTATGGGTTAATTAGCCATTAATTAACCGGATTTTACATTCTACCCACCTAATTGGGAATTTTGCCCACAAAATTCAAATGGAATTACCTGAGAATAAGTGCGGATAATCCGTTCGCATCTCCGACTCAAGTTCCTAAGTGTGTTCCTCAACACTGCCTCGACTCCATGCTACTTTGACTAATGAAACCTCCTTTCCACGTAACCGTTTGATACTAGTATCATCAATTCTGACTGGAGCAACTAGAAGCGTCAAATCTTCCCTTAACTGAACCGACTCAGGTTCTAACACATGGCTAGCATCAGGAGTGTACTTCCGAAGCTGCGACACGTGAAACACGTCATGCAGGTTCAAAACATGAAGTGGTAGAGCCATCCGATACGCCACCGGTCTGACCCTCTCCAGGATTTGAAATGGACCAATATATCGAGGATTCAACTTCTTTGCTTTAATCGCCCTACCTACTTCCGTGGTCGGAGTAACCTTAAGGAAAACATGGTCTACTTCCTCATATTCCAAGGGCTTTCACCTCTGATCGGCATAACTCTTCTGGCGACTCTGCGCCGTAAGCATCCTATCTCAGATTTTCTTGACTTGTTCAGTGGTCTCAGCTATCATTTCTGGCCCCAACAAGCCTTTCTCCCCAACTTCATACCAGCATAGTGGAGATTGACATTTCCTCCCATACAAGGCCTCATACGAAGCCATTCAGATGCTCGCATGGTAACTATTATTGTATACAAACTCCACTAACGACATATACCGATCCCAACTCGCCGGTTGGTCCAAAACACAAGCTCTCAACATATCCTCTAGTGTTTGGATCGTCCTCTCGGATTGACCATCTATTTGAGGATGGTAAGCTGTACTCAAGCTTAATCGGGTTCCAAAAGCTTTCTGAAATGCACCCCAGAACCTTGAAGTGGAACGAGGATCTCTATCAGAGACTATAGTAGCAGGTACACCATGAAGTCTCACAATTTCCTTTATGTATAACCGTGCTAGCTCCTCAAGGGTGTAAGTCATCCGAATGGGTAAAAAGTGAGCTGACTTTGTCCGTCGGTCCACAATCACCCAAATAACATCAAAACCAGCCCAAGTCCTTGGCAATCCTGACACAAAGTCCATTGCAATACTTTCCCACTTCTATTGCGGAACCTCTAAAGGTTACAACATCCCGGAAGGTCTTTGATGTTCAATCTTTACCTTTTGACAAGTTAAGCACTTTGAAACAAATTCCGCCGCATCATTCTTCATGTCCGGCCACCAGAACATCGCCTTTAAATCATGGTACATCTTAGTACTTCCCGGGTGAATGGAGAATCCACTTTTGTGTGCCTCCTTTAAGATATCTTGCCTCAAAGTGCCAACATTCGGCACAATGATCCTACCATTGAATCTCCATAACCCATCTTTTTCTTCCGACACTCTCCACTGTTTTCCTTGCTCAATGGCCGGTAAAACCTTCCATAACGCTTCATCATTTTGATGAGCCTTTAGGAGTTCGGACTTAAAGTCACTTGAGATTTCTAATCGGCTCAAACACAAAGTTCCGGATACTTCTCGAGCGCCAATTTTCAGACTCTCGAATCCCTTGAGTAACTTCTCCTCTTGAAGCATCATCCAAGCCGCATATAACGACTTCCGACTTAACGCATCCACCACTACGTTCGCCTTTCCCGGATGGTAATTCAACTCAAAGTTGTAGTCTTTAAATAATTCCATCCACCTACTCTGCCTCATATTAAGCTCTTTCTGATTAAAGAGATATTTCAAACTCTTGTGATCGGAGAAGACTTGGAACTTAACCCAATAGAGGTAATGCCTCCACACCTTTAGCGCAAACACGACCGCAGTATGCTCCAAATCATGCGTAGGATAATTAACTTCATGCGGTCTCAACTGCCGTGAGACATACGCCACCACATTATGATGCTGCATCAGCACGTACCCTAGACCCTTTAATGAGGCATCACAGTACACCTCAAAAGGCTCGTTTGGCTCAGGTAACACTAACACAGGTGCAGTGGTCAACTTTTTCTTCAATGTCTTAAAGCTCTCCTCGCATTCAGGAGTCCAAACAAACGGAGTGTCTTTGCGGGTTAACTTTGTCATTGGCAAAGCTATCTTTGAAAAGCCCTTGATAAACCTTCAGTAATAGCCAGCTAAGCCCAGAAAACTCCTTATCTCCGTTACGGTGGCTGGTTGCTTCCAATCCATCACAGCCTCCACCTTAGTTGGATCTATGGCTATTCCCTTTTTACTCACCACGTGGACCGAAAATTCACCTCACTTTTCCAAAACTCACATTTAGACAGTTTTGCATAGAGTTTCTTCTCCTTTAGAATCTGCAACATGGTCCTCAAGTGTTCCGCATGCTCTTCCTTAGTCTTGGAATAAATTAGTATGTTATCAATGAAGACAACAACGAATTTATCTAGAAACGGACGGAAAACTCTATTCATGTAATCCATAAACACTGCAGGAGTGTTCGTCAATCCAAAAGACATCACAGTGTACTCGTAATGACCATAACGAGTCTTGAAAGCGGTCTTAGTGATATCCTCACCCCTCACCCTTATCTGGTGATAACCGGATCGCAAATGATCTTGGAGAAACTCCAGCCCCTTGTAACTGATCCATGAGATCATCAATTCTCGGCAATGGGTACTTATTCTTTATTGTGACCTTGTTCAGCTGCTTGTAATCCACACAGAGCCGCATACTCCCATCCTTCTTCTTTACCAGTAACACTAGAGCACCCCATGGAGAAACAATTGGTCATATAAAATTCTTACCCAACAAATCCTCTAACTGAGACTTTAGCTCATCCATCTCTAACGGTGACATCCTATAAGGAGCACTCGAGATTGGTCCCACCCCAGGCACCAATTCAATAGCAAACTCAACCTCTCGGTTTGGTGGAAACTCATCAATATCATCGGGAAACACTTCCAAAAACTCACACACAACCGGAATCTATTCCAACCTTTGATCATCACCCGAAACACCCGCATTTAACAACAAGATACCCTGACATTCGATTCCAAAACAGTTCACCATCATCGAATTCAAGTAATAATTATTCACCACGACCGGCCCTTCTGTATCCTCCCGCATAAAGTACACCGACTTTGTAGAACAATCAAGCAGAACATGGTTCTTAGATAACCAGTCCAATCCCAAGATAAGATCAAGACCGGTCATCGGCAAGCAGACTAAATTATGAACAAAATCACGTTGCTTGAACCTAAAGGAAACTTTCGGGCATCCTAGCCTAGTCACCATGGCCTCATGGGTAGCATTATACACTTTTAGGTCATAACCTAAGGTTACAATCTTCAATCCTAACTCATGGGCTTTCTCAAATGCAATGAATGAATGTGATGCTCCCGAATCAAATAAAGCATTTAAAGTTTGACCAGTCATTTCACAGTTACCTCGAATGAGTGTCTCGGATCCCTCAGCACCTATAGCTGAGGTGGTGAACACCCGACCAGTCTGTTGTGCCTTCCCATCACCTTGTTTCTGCTTCTTCGGACAACTTGCGGCTTTATGCCCCGCCTTTCCACAATTATAGCACAAACCCCATCCGGCCTTGCATGGTGCTCCCGAATGGTGACTCCCACATCTAGTACAAGCTTGATCATTCTGAGGCTGCTTCCCAAACTTCTTCCCTTGGGAGTTATTGTTGTTGGGCCTCCTAAAAGAGCTTCCCCTCTCGAAAGGTAGACCTTTAGGTGCAAAGCTCTTCCCTCGGTTTTGTGGCAATGATCCTTTGTGACTCCCTTTCTCAGCGGTTGTCCTTTTTACACACTCTTCAGCAACCCTACACTTGTTTACCAATTCGGAGAAAGTCATAATCTCTATTGGTCCCACTGAACTGAAAATATCGCTCCGGAGTCGTCCTTCATACTTAACACACTTCCATTCCTCATATTCCACCAGAGTCCCTTGGCACATACGAGAGAACCTGAACAGCTCTTTAAACTTGTCAGTATACTCTGATACGGACATGGTACCTTGCTTCAGATGTAGTAACTCAAGTTCCTTAGCCGTCCTGGCAGAAGTCGGAAAGTACTTCTTATAGAACTCCTCTTAGAAGACATTCCAGGTGATATAGTCATCACCCTGCTGCAGAAGACGTCGGATACCTTGCCACCAATGTGACGCTTTACCGGTGAGCATATAGGTAGCGAACTCAACACACTGTCCTTCAGGTACCATTTGTGCTTGCAGTGCTCGCTCTATAGCCTGAAACCATGTATCAGTCTCAGTCGGGCTAGCAGTTCCCTTGAACTTAGGCGGATTAACCTTCAAAAAGTTTGCTAGTGTCATCGGGCCCTGAACTCCACCTCCATCATTACCATGGTTGTTCACCTGTTGACCAAGAGCCTCAGCAGTGGCTTGCATAGCAGTAGCCATGTTCTCCAACGCAGTCATAAAGTTCACCGGGTCATTAGGGTTATTCTCTGGCACACGAGCATTCGTACGACCTCTCCTACTGCCTCTACCGCGTCCACGAGGCGCCATCTGGTTCCTATACACACCAAACAATCGACATTAAGTTGATTAGTCTCAATATCGGAAGTCTAGTGCTTCAATGTCCCAAATGCATGCTCATGAACGTTTATGCCAATTATATCAAGCAGATATACTAATAGCACATAACCCACACACAGGGAGAATGCACAGAAGCATAGTCAGTCCATCCCTCAGGCTCTACAGGAACAAACTACTCTGATACCATAATGTAACAACCTACCAAACAGAGTCTTATGCTAAAGTCATAATGCAGAGATGGCAAGGTATTACGACCTCTAAAATAAAAATTTAGTAAGTATAGTAGTATGAATGATTGATTATAACTAGGAGCCTTTGTAGAAAAAGGGGTAAACAAAAATCGAAATCCTAAAGCACAACACTCCGATCGATAACGTAACGAACAAAGGATAAACCAACGCGAGATTATATATACAAAGGAGTGTCAAAAACAGGAATATCATGACTCAAAATCTGGCTGCAAAGATAACCGGTCCAAGCATAGCAATATATACATATGATAAAATAAGGAAAACCCCAAAGGGACACAAATACAGAATCCTATTCTCCAAAATCTCCCATAAGAGGAGTCATCACAGTTTGTATTATTTAATGAAGATAAAAGTATCTAAGAAAAACATATAAACCAAAACATAGTCCCGAGAACAAAGGATCTTCGCAAATCTAGAAGTCTCCAGCATGCCTCAGCGGGAAACCTCACGTCCTGCATCTGAAAACCACAAAATCCGCATGGGTGAGAACCAGAGGTCCCCAGCATGGTAACAGCTTCCACATATATAATACATAATAATAGAGGAAAGCCAAATGCAATCCTAGAACTTCCTCCAGATAATATCAAAGCTTATAAACAAGCTAAACCATATGTGGCGACTGACTAAAGATTCTTCAGTCTAACTAATACTTCCCTTTCCAATTCCTTCACACCTCCCAACCACCAGCAGGAGTATAATGTAGCAAACACAGTTGTATCAAACAAGAAATATACAAATAGAAACAAATAAGGCATTTAGACAATTAGCAAGTAATATGCAGTCAAATAAGTAATCTCAAACAATTCATATAGTATGCATATGATGAATGCCTGTCCCTAGTCACTGATGATATCATCTGTCGGTTATAGAGCCAACCTGACAAGTCCTGGTAGCTAACCATTGGACTGTCCCTCTGTCGCGCATCCCCAACTCGAGTTATACTCATCATAAACTTGATCATAATCATGATCTATATCTATCACCTTCACTGGTGAATATTTACGGGGGCGAGCTCATCCGGGTCTTTCACAGTGCCCGGCCACACTTACGACATAGGGTCAAAAGAGCTTCGAGTCTCAACCTGGAGCACGTGGTGGCTAGCCACTGCTTCCCCCCAGGGAAACTCTCATCTCCAACAGTGGAAGTACAACATTCACAATTCATTCAACAGCATACATGCATTTATACATAGCCATAATCATGGCTCCACCGTAACACGGCAATAATCTAGCCATCCGGCTCATGGTTAAATCCATAACCAGCCATTCGGCTCACGATTAAATCCATAACCAGCCATTTCATTAACCATTACGGCGTTTCGGCCCATGGCTTAACAAGCACTTCCACCGCCATCCTCCGCATCTCGCATAACCATCTTTGATCCTCATTGATCATTCATTTTTCCCTTGCTTCACTCGCAAGTTACCACATCCCCTAGCTCCTTTTCTAATAGCTAGGCTTATCATAACAATTTAAGACATAAGTGGTGAGATCGGAGGCTTAGAAGTATGATATTTGGCTTTTAAAACTCAAAAATCAACTTTGGGATGAAAACAGGGCCCCGCATACGCACACTCCACGCGCACGCGTGGATTGAAAAATAGCCGAGCGACGCGCACGCGTCAGCCACGCGTACGCGTGGGCACTCTCGTGCCCCAGGCACAAAACTGGCATAATTCTGGCACAACTCTTTGGAAAATAACTGGGCATTGGGTGCACTATATCGGCACTCCCGCGCACACCACGCGCACGCGTGGGTGGCATTTTCTGGAAGAACGGCGCATCAAATCATGTTTTTCATACAAAACCACAAAGTGCCATTTTCAAAACAAGCCATTTTCAACTTTTTTCAAAATCAATCAAAACATGCCAATTTCATCCCTTTTCTTTGAAATCAATCAAAATATATCAAATTCAACATCAAGCCTCCTCAACTCACACATTCACACTTTACCATAATTTACAAAATCACTATCCTATCATTGTAACCCACTTCACCCAAGTGGCTCAAACTTAAACACATTGACATATCATATACTCTTCCTCATGCCAATTTTCAACAACACCAATTCCAATTAACCATCATTGTACATAATCAATATCATACTCACCATCATCATGGTTTCACCCATAATTCAACCATAATCAATCATCAAGCATATATCACAATATGCATATTTCTAATACATCATACCATCAAGGCATCAATAATCATCATCACATATATGACCACATCAAATATTTCAACCATTCAACAACATCAACAATTCAATGCCTATCTTAGGGCCTCTAGCCTAAGTATTTCCTACCACATTACATATTAGATACGGGAAACCGAGATCATACCTTAGCCGATTTCCCAAGCTCAACCGGAGCACTTCCAAACCACTTTTTCCTCAAGCTCTCAAGGCCTCAACACCTCCAAGAACAGATTTTTCACCACCAAATCCCTTTTTAAGCTTTCCAAAATCACCAACCAAGCTTCAATATTCACATATACACAACCTAAGCCACAACCATCATACCCAAACACAACATCTCTATACCCAAACACCATAGAACAACAAATTATACTAGGGTTGAGAATCTTACCATACCCAAGGTCCAAGGAGACAAGATTAACCTTCTCCTTCAAAAGAGTTGGGTCCTATAACATCAAAGAGCCCAAAATCTCAACATTTTTGCTCATGAAACTCGAAAACAAGGCTAGAAATTCGAAGAGAAAAATATGGCTTACCTCAAGATTGATTGTATGGGTTTTGTAGAGCTCTTCGTCGTGAACGCGAGGCCGCAAACGGTGCGGCAATCGGAGCTCTAGATCAAAATTTATGGTGGTTTGAAGATCAAGGGAGAGATAGAACTTGAGAGAGTGTTCTTCCCCCTCTCTTCTAATTTCAGCGTGAATTTGAGTGTTGTGAGGAGAGAGAATGCTGAAAACTAGGGTTTTGGTTTAGTTTAGTTGGGCCAAGGGCCCACTTTGGGTTTGGTTGGCCCGGTTTGGCCCGTTCGGTCCAATCTTGGTCCGAATTCTATAAAATTGGTACCAAAATTCTCGTCTCAAACTCCTCTATCACATTTAGCCATAAAAGTCACATTTAGGACTTTCTAGAATAAATTATCATTTATGGGTTAATTAGCCGTTAATTTACTGGGTTTTACAATTATGAATACTTTGCCACTTGAAAATGTTAAAAATAATTCGACTTTGTTTATACCAATCTGAGTTGGTTGAATGATAATCTTATTTGTCTGTTTAAGCAATTATCTTGGGCTCTAATTTCGCTTACTGTGTGTATCAAGCCATTAGTTAGTAGTAGACCATAATTAAATATAACATCAATACACTGTGGATTTAATTAGGCCTCTGGGCTGGTTACTTATGTCTTTGTCCTAATTCATTTTGTGTTGGCGGGTTGTGGAGAGGTCCCGGGTCCATCCCCATGTAGCTCCCTGTTACGTGAGTAAGCTCCGCAAGTTCCCATTTCGGCTATTTCTGTGATCATCCCTAGTTAGGCGCCAGTCTTCAGGAATACAATGGTCCCTACGTCTTCAAGGAGTCTTCGAAGATTTTATTTTTATTTTGATTAAAAACTTTATTTTATTTACAAATATGAAAAGATATTATTTAGTTTTAAAAAACACATTTTACATTAATTAGGATTTAATATAAAAGAAAAGATTCAGTCCTTCTGGCACTCTTCTCTCTTATGCACCTCATTCCACACTTTAGAGTTTTTGGAATCCTAGTTTTTTCTCTGAACCATGAGCAACTAAACATCCACTATTAATGTTAGGAGCTCTATTTATTTCTATGGATTGAAATTATTGTTGTTCTGTTTTAATTAATGTATTGATTCAGTTTCAAGGATTACTTTCGTACTTAATTTTATGAATCTGGGTGGAATGGATGTATGACCTTTATTCTAGATGCGTTCTTGTAACATTTGGAAGAGGTCTCTCTCCTGAACACAGCTTGGAAATAAATTCCTCCTAACTTTTTAATTACATGAACTAATTGGGATAAGTGACATATAATCCTTTTAGCTTTGGGTAAGTAGGGTTTTTATGGCTAATAAACTAGAATTGGACTTAAACCTCTAATTGACATTAAGTGACCAATGAATTGGCAGTTGACTATGTTAGAGAAAACTAAATTACTAAGGAATTAGGGTTTATTCAAATATAGTTTGCCATGAATTGAATCTTGCATGATTAAAATAGTTGGTAAGAAATAGAAATTCGGAAGATAAACAACTCTGAAACCTTAACTGTTTTCTCCATATTCTTCACACAAATTTATTGTTTTCTTTCTTAATTCTCTGAATTTCTGTTTTATACAATTGAAACCTCAAACACCATTCTCTGCTGTCTGACTAAGTCAATCACTCAATCATTGTTGCTTGATCCATCAATTCTCGTGGGATCAACCCTCACTCACCCGAGGCATTACTTGGTACGACCCGGTGTACTTGCCAGTTAGTTTGTGAGGGTGTGTCGTGTTTGTTTTTCAAATTTAATTTTTCCCGAGCTCCAAGTTGTAACAATAATGAACATTATTAGTATGCTAGAGGCCTAAGGTATTTTATTAATTTTTTCATGATTGTGCTTGAAAGAGGATCATTTGACTTCAAACTACAGTCAAGTAAGTGCAATCATGTAGTTAGAATTAATGTGCCTTAGGATAACTTAGTTAATTTTATGATGGATATGAGAATATTAAGTCATGATTAGCCTTTGCATCCAATGTGAATGGTCCCAATTGAACCTTATTTAGAAGTCTGGTTCTTTCGAGCTGATAAATGTTGTTTTTCTCTTGGGAAGTTCATTATGATGAGTATTTAGAGTCAATGTTAAACTCCATTTGTTGTTGGTAGTTAAGCTTCTATTGTGTAATCTTAGTTGCTCTATTCTTGAGAAATCTGCACTGAGCATGTACAATGAATGATTTACAGGAGAGGTTGAAGAAAGAGCAGGAGAAAAAAGAGCACAAAAAAAGAAAGCCCATCTTTTACACTATTATAAAGGTTCTTTGTTAACTTTTTGTCTTTATATTTGATTAATTCAGTTTAATTTTGGCTGTTTAGAGTTAAGGATTTTGATTCAGATTTTGTCTATATATTTGATTAATTTTGATTCAGATTATACTTTATGTTTAACTGGGTTAAGAGAATACCTCAACAGAATGTTAATTATGAGAACATGACACTATGAAAGGTCTTATTATTTGGTATTGAGATAAATCATATTTGGAGGATAAGGAGTTGATGGCTCTTTCCACACATTCCTGGCTATCTTGTTTTGTGGTTATCTTATCTGCATCTAATGGTATTTATTTAATATTTTTTTCATTGTCATTGATACACACTTAGATGAATGCTTTCTCTTTTGTCAGATAATAAATCCAGCAGAAAGCAATATAGTTATTGATTATTAGTAAGCTGTCAAATGCTTGTTTAGTATAAGTTTTTGCATTCCTCTTCCTATCCCTAAACCCATCATTTAAATCTTTTAATATTTCTATTTGCTATGTGCTATATAGTTATGTGAAATGTACATCAGCCTCTCTGCAAGCATTGGCATCATTTTGGAAATTATATCCCATGCATTGCCCAGAAGAAATAAGCCGATGTATTAAAAAAGCCACTGCATATATTAAAAGCGTTCAAGCTTTGGATGGTTTATGGTTTGCTACTCGCTTTGTGGAAACCACCATTTTCAAGATTTTTCTACTTATTTGATAGTTGATTTATGCATGTTGTGGTTTCACTCTCTTGCTTTTAGCATGAATGGAACTTTGTTAGTTTAGTAGACCTCTAAACCACCCAAATCTACTAACAGGTATGGCTCATGGGAAGTTTGCTTCACCTATGTCACACAGTTTGAGATAAATAGGTTGATTGCTCTTGGAAAGAGTTACAGTGATTCCCCAGCCATCCGTAAGGCTTTTGAATTTTTGCTGTCTAAGTAGCTTTCAAATGGTGGCTGGAGAGAGGTTACTTGTCTTGTCAAAACAAGGTTAATTTTACTATTTCTAAATGCCAATATCATTTATTTTTCTTCTTAGAAATCCCTAAAACTTCTAAGCATTTTCTTGCGGGAGAGTCTTTCCTGAGTAGTGCATGCTTAAACACGATAACGAAGTTGCCAAGATTATAACTTTTTGGAAAGTGTGTAGGAAGGAAAGGGGAGTATAAGACGATGAATTTTATGAAACTGATACAATTCTGATATAATATATTGCATTTTGTTTTTAAGTAACATTCAATTAGAATACTCTATTACTTTCAGGAATCTAAAGACTGAGGGTTATAGTTATGTTTCTCCCAATGTTTGTTTTCATGTGTATTCAAATCTTGAAAACAACAGGGCTCATCTTGTAAACACACGTGGGCCTTGCTGGCTCTCATTGCTACTGGACCGGTATATACAGCAAAATATTTGCTACTTTTGTGCTGCTGTCATGGTTTTGAACTAATTAGTTTATTATTGCACTAAATCCATTCTTCATTGAGGTAGGATAATTTGTCACTTCGACATTTAAAAAAAAAACTTAACTAGCTTATACATATCCCGCCTGTGTTGATGCATGTATTATATAAAAACCCATGGCAATGCTTTGTAAATTCATGTTATCTTGCATTTGTCTTATCGTATAATTTTATATTTTCACGTGGAATGTAAATGTGAGAACAGGCGAAAAGAGATCCAAAACCATTCCACCATGCAGCCAATGGTGACTATCCACAAGAGGTATTGACTTCAAAACCCCATATCTTGCATTCTGTATATCATTTAAATTGTTAAAATACCAAAAGAAATCAACTAAATTAATGTTACCAGTGGCTAAAAATTCTTATAACTATAGACTCAACATAGATTATAGTGCATTAAATAAGTTCACAGTGGCTAAAAATTCCTTTAACGATAGATTTTGTGTTGCTACTTACTAAATGAATAGAGCTCCTAGTGTATTATCTAATTTGGATCTTTAATTGGGACATTACTAGATGAAGGAATGCGACACATTGTAAACTTTCTTTTTAAAAAGATCTTTTTCTTCTTTTGAATCTGCATGAAGCTGGAAAAAGAGTTTTTTCCTTACAAAAAGAAAAAAAATATGAGTTATGTAGATGCTGAGAGAGCTCATGATTTGGAAGTTGATGACTTGATTGATACTCATGTCTACAAAATATATATTCACGAGTTCAGAAATGCTGTGTTTATTACTTTTCCATTATTTTTGCTGTTAATTGTTCTGGATATGAAGAGAGGAAATAATGGAACAAGTGAAGTTGAAATTTAGAAATTTGAAGAGAAGTGAACTAAATCGATGCTCCTCAATTTCTTATCCATGATCAACTAAGGTATGCATTGGAGTGGATGCTCCTTTTAGTGGTTATGCCCTTCTAAGATACCAAAATGCATTTGTTGCTTTAGGCATTTAATTCTTCATTTTAAACTCTTGAAATCTATTATTTGAACCGAACAATTCAGGTGATCTTTGAATGTAAAGATGTTGTCATATTCTAATTTCTATGGAAAATTTTGTTCTTCTCTGTTTCTAGATATGAAGCTTAACTCCAAAACTTTTGTAATTTAATGGATATTTATCGATTCGCTTAGACCTGAAGTTCTGAATGGGAATGCTTCTATAGTTGACCAGTTGAAGTATAAATTGGAGAATTCTAAGTTTTGGGACCAGCTCTTGCGGCATACACTCTCCTTGGGACAAAAATGCATAGTGTAAGATTTACTTTCTCCAGATTAGTTTTAATTTCGTTGGAATTGGGACTTCATCTTCTCAAATAGATGTCTTATCTGTTGACGTACACTTTGTTTTTTACTGTAATACATCATTACTTGTCAGGATTTGATGGAGTTGTTACTGTCTCCAACCTCAAAAGTCCTGGATAAATGATTTGAGGTTGTCATCTGCTTAATTACTATTTACATAAATTTTTAACTTTCAGTTAAATCTGTTCCCCAGATTGATGATGTCGAACATTTTAGTGCACTTAATTGATTATTCTTATTTGAGGGAGATAAAATCCAGGAGGATATTTCTTGTACATTATTTATATTCATTTCTATGTTTGGCTTTGAAGTATTGAGCACGTGACAGAGTTAATGAAAAATGGCCTAAATAATTATAATTATAATTTTTTTAATCACATGTATGAAATTGCGGCGGTTCAAAACCATTGCATTTTTTTAAAAAAACTTCACACAGATTTGCGGCGGTTTTAAATCTGCTGCAATTTTTTTTAAAATATACTAACCAAATAGAAAAATCAAATCTCCACCCCTAAAACGCAGCATTTTTAGAAGCGCTGGTATGTCATTTTGTAGCGGTTTAAAACCGCCGCAAATTCTCGTTTCTCATGTATTGTAAACAAATCAAAGAAACAGAGGAATAAGAATGAAACGTCTGTACAGAGAGCAATATGAATAGCAAACAATGAATGTGAAGACAATAATGGTGAGAACATTAAGGTTTCAGAGATATTCACTCTCTAGGAAAACAATTCTTGTGTTCATTTATTTGAGAAATGCAGAGATGAATCACGACAAGTCATAAATAATCAAATCTCAATTTTTTGGCAATTTAATTTCTCCTTTACATAATTAATTGCTAATTCCTTAGTCAAATATTTAAGTAAAGAGGTTAAGTACAAAACTGATTTAATTTCAAATAAGATTCAAGAATAGTCCTCAGGTTGAATTTTATGTCACGTATTCAATTTAGTCTTAAACAATTGAAACTTACAAGAAAGAATGATTTTCAAAAGTTTTTTAATCCGAATTTTATGTCACTTATTCAAACTAGAGCAATTGAAAATCACAAAGTGTCGCACAATCTTTGAAACACTATTCTTAGTTAAATTAAAAAGTTGTGAGAAAGAGTTTCAAGCAAATTCCAATATTACTTTTTCCAAAACAATATTTAGAATCTAAAACGGAGTTAAAATATTTTCTAACAATTCTAAATCATTAGGGATGAAGAACGAAAACTCAATCATGAAATAAATCAAAGCATAAACCTCAAATAAAGTAAAACACTTAGATTAATAATCCATAAAAAGATTAATAAAGATCCTAACCTTAACGAAGAGATTAGTTGTTCATAGTGTGCTTGAAAATAAAAAACAATGAAATTAAAATGGCTGAAGGAAAGGGAGCACGTGTGTGTCTCCTTCCTTTTAAATACTAACCCTAAAATATACTTCAAAATTCAAACTGAATTAACAAAAAAATCAAATCAAATCAAATCAAATCTACAATTATTGTGTTAGTGAGGGCTAGACATGAAGCCATATTCCTTCGACTTGTATTGGTGTCGAGATACTGCCGTCCAAGTTTCTCGTGACGTGGAGGGGGTTGCTACCTACAAGGGACTCCGATGTTTAAGTTAGCTAGGGTATTAGAGTAGGCTTTTAGTAAATTAGATCCTGAATATACCCGAGGATGTCAGTATATTTATAGTATAGGAAGAGTTTCTGATATGCCATTGTCTTTAATGGAATTTCAATCATCCAAGTACGGACAAGTAGTAGGTTGTGCTTTGTTTTTAGCGCCCTGCAAAATTACTCAAATGGACATCCAATGTGTTCACCAAGACAAAAATGAACAGCCACCAACATTTGTTTCCTGGTGGCTATAGTTGCAACATGAGCTGATTGATCTTTCATTGACTTTCGGTGGTAGAGACAGTAAATGAATCATGTAGTAAAACTTTCATTTCTTTGTTTTATTTCAAATTCGCGTCGCTGATGGAGAGAAGCATGCTGTGCGGCTATCAGAGGAAAAGAAGGAGCAGAGTTGGTTTGGTTTGATTTTTATTTTAAACTGCGAATAGGCTTGGGGTGTGAATGAAATTAGATTGATTCTTTAGGTGCTAATTTTTCTCCTAATTGCACTTTTTTTTAGTTGATTGCATTTGATTGCCCCAATAGTTATTTTCTTATACATTTTCTTTTCTTCTACATACAAGGTGCTTATATTTTTTCAAAATATAAACTCCTCATTTTGTATTTTGTAAATAAAAAGATCATTTATTTATATTTACAACTTTCAAAAGATAGAAATGCTTGTAAAAGTATCAAAGCTAGAATTTTTTAAAGTTTACTTATTATGCTTATCAATATAATCAGAGGTTACGATAATCCTAAGGTTTATATATATTTATATATAGAAGGAAATAATATAATCTAGAAGCCTGATGAAGGAGTAAGCTCAAAACAGAATTACAAAAGTGTGAGACATTCACACAAAGCTAATGCATAAGATACAAGGGATAGGTATAAGAGAATAAAACATATATAAATATAAGAATATAATAATCATAGAGAACTAGCCGCAGCTTGCGGAGTTTAAGCCGACTAGTTACAAATAAAAATACACAGAGTTTTTGAATTAAAACAGCTTATACAACCTATCTCTCAAGTAAGCCTCTAAGGCCATAAAGATAAAACACAAAAAGATGTGAGAGTAACTATAACAAAGTAAAATAAATTAAACCAAGGAGGAACCATACTCCGCTCTGTCACCATATCTGCAATCTCCGGTTCTCATTATGGTAACAGTGCCCAATGATGTAAGATGTAAGGCTCTGGGATGCCGAAGGCAATCCTAGAACTCCACATCACATACGAATATTCAAGCTTAGAATGAAATAAATAAAAGAACTTAAACCATAAACCAAGGTTATCTAAACTTAGGGGGATTCTAACTAATACTAATCACATCGCTGTATCCCACAGCCTTCGCCAACCTTACCTCCGTGCGATCCCATCACCACCTCCTACCTAACCTCCTCAGCACCAGACAATCACAATTAATACAAACAAATAAAACACAAGTAGAAGCATATAAAGCAAGTAGTTCAAGTAAGCAAATAGGCATGTTATACAATTAGGCAAACTCACGTAATCAAAGCAAACAAGCACATAAAAGATGCATATGATGAATGCCTATCCTATTGGCTCGTGATATCACTTGTCGGTCCATAAATGCCAACCTGACACATCCTTTCGGATGTCGCTTTTCTGCTGCACCCACGAATATAGTGTCGGGCACACTCTATTGACCCACGGATATTGTGTCGGGCACATTCTATTCACCCACGGATATAGTGCCGGGCACACTTGCATGCGTAACCCAAGGATATAGTGCCTGGACCACTCTTACAGCAGAAAAGATTATCAATCATAGGTCAATCCCAAGGGCATATTACCCTGTACACTTATCATACTTAACCCAAGGATATAGTGCATGGCACACTCTCATTATTCAACAAGATCATCATTCCTCTTTGAGTCTTCAACTCATCATAACCATCATCAATTCATTACTTCCATTCTGGGCTCATTAGTTCATCAATTTCCCAATTCATTATCAACAATCACCATATGCACTACTCTTCCTTCCCTCTCCACTAACTCTTCTACAATACACCAGAAACCTAAGCCTCCATTTGCTAGCTTTTCAGAGAAAAACCCAAATCAAACCCCCTAAGTCCTTTTCCATGTTCTAGTACCCGAAAATAAGTCAAAGAGTCTTAAAATGGTGTTATAGAAGCTTACAACCTTATCGGGAGGGTGAAATAGTTGAAAATAAAGTTTAAAATTATGAAACAAGGCGTGTGCGTCCGTACAGGTGTGTGCGTACACATACCCAGGAAGATTTTGAAAGTGTGCATACGCACAGGGGTGTACGTATGCACAAGTACTAAAATTTATAAAGTCTGTTCACTCACATAAGCTGTGCGAGTGTCCCTAACAGACATCCCTTCCTGACTTGTGCGTGTGCACAGGGCTGTGCGTCCGCATAGGTCGTAATTCTTCATTGATGTGCGCGCGCACAACTTATGCTAGCGCTGCTACCAGAGCCCTTTATACAAATATTTCTTTTCATTTGATTTTTCCAAATTGATAACACATTTGATTTTAGATTATTGAACAATGACTACATATATAATCCATGATAATATAAACTTAACCATACACGTTGTATTGAGCAACCTAATGTTACATGTAGATCTTCATGATTCCATTGCTTAATGCACTGATCCTTTACGTTCATACATTTATCTGATAATGTGCGCGAGCCTTAGTTCTGACCATTTATATACAACGGCCCTCCAGGTAAATAAAATTTTTGGCGATGCCATTGCACATACCCGAGGGCTTCGATGACCTTTTTGCCTCCATTGAGGTTGTGTGATATGAAAATTTTTTCCCATCAATGATAGTACTTGTATCATGACTTTTGACACTCACACCCCCATGATTGCTCGTGCGCCACGTGACGATGAATGTGTGGAGCTCAGGCAGTGGTTGTGCATCTGCTCTGACCACTCCTGCGTTATTGATCTAGAGGGGATAATGCTTTCGGCTGGCAATAAATGCACGAAGGTGGCATCATTTGCTTAGGTGAGGACTGTTGTGGCACAAAACATCACGTTGAATAACGAGGTTGGGAAACAGTATTCAGCCACTTGATTGGGTCTTACATCTGAAGGGTAATTTCGTGCTTCGGTGAAGCTAGCTTGAAGTCTACTTGAGGACCCGCTGGGACAGTTTCGTGCTTTGAACCCCTCACCATGATGATTATCTGTGTTGATGGGATGGATACTGATATAATGGACCCCTTAACTCAAATCACAAAGTGGGCCAATAAAATAATGTCACCAAGTAGACAAAAACTTGGCGGGTTAGATTCAGATGGGCTCACGAAAAAATCTTTTACACACAAAAAAGGCATCCTATCGTACATGCAACTTTTATACTCATAAGGTAAATGGATTTTTTGGTACCAATTCCAGTCGATCCGTCTCAGGCATCCACCTTTCCATGAAGATGTTAATGATCCTTTCAATCGTTGTACCTTGGAGGACATGGTCTGCAAACACAGAGGGCCAAACCCATTTACGTGGAGGCCTTGCATGCTTCGCAGCATTGCTAACCATCATCACAATGGTGCTCAGAATCTGCAAATTATGAATGTTGCAGCAATTAGCAGGTCTGCCTAGTACTCAAATTGGGTTCATTTAAAGCGTGATAGATGATGAGCGGATAATTTATACGCTTTTTGGCATTGTTTTTAGTATGTTTTTAGTATAATCTAATTAGTTTTTAGTATATTTTTAGTAGTTTTTAGTTAAAATTCACTTTTCTGGACTTTACTATGAGTTTGTGTGTTTTTCTGTGATTTCAGGTATTTTCTGACTGAAATTGAGGGTCCTGAGCAAAAATCTGATTCAGAGACTGAAAAGGACTGCAGATGCTGTTGGATTCTGACCTCCCTGCACTCGAAGTGGATTTTTTTGGAGCTACAGAAGCCCAATTGGCGCGCTCTCAACGGCATTGGAAAGTAGACATCCTGGGCTTTCCAGCAATGTATAATAGTCCATACTTTTCCCGAGATTTTGATGGCCCAAACCGGCGTGGCAAATCAGCCTCAGAATTTCCAGCGTTTAACGCTGGAACTGGCATAAAACTTGGAGTTGTGGAGTTTCTACACACCATAGATTAAGGTGTGGAGCTCTGCTGTACCTCGAGTATTAATGCAATTACTATTGTTCTTCTATTCAATTCCGCTTGTTCTTGTTCTAAGATATCACTTGTTCTTCAACTTGATGATTGTGATGATCCGTGACACTCATCATCATTCTCACCAATGAACGTGTGCCTGAGAACCACCTCCGTTCTACCTTAGATTAAGTAGTTATCTCTTGGATTCTTTAACCGGAATCTTCGTGGTATAAGCTAGAACTGATGGCGGCATTCAAGAGAATCCAGAAGGTCTAAACCTTGTCTGTGGTATTCGGAGTAGGATTCAATGATTGAATGACTGTGACGAGCTTCAAACTCCTGAGGGTGGGGCGTTAGTGACAGACGCAAAAGAATCACTGGATTATATTCCGGCCTGATTGAGAACCGACAGATGGATAGCCGTGCCGTGACAGGGTGCGTTGAACATTTCCACTGAGAGGATGGGAGGTAGCCACTGACAACGGTGAAGCCCTTGCATACAGCTTGCCATGGATGGAGCCTTGCGTGTTTGAAGAAGAAGACATTAGGAAAGCAGAGATTCAGAAGATGGAGCATCTCCAAAACCTCAACCTATTCTCCATTACTGCAAAACAAGTACTTATTTCAAACTTAAAATTTTTAGAAAATCAGACACAAATTTTCGAAAACTTAAGGGAAAACAAAAAGAAGACACCAAACTTAGAATTTTTAAAGATCAAAAAGGGACTAGGGACATGCAAATTCGAAAAATCAAAAGAAAACAAAAGCATGCAATTGACACCAAACTTAAAATATGAACAATCCCCGGCAACGGCGCCAAAAACATGGTGCACGAAATTGCAATCACACTTTTGCAACCCCGCACAACTAACCAGCAAGTGCACTGGGTCGTCCAAGTAATACCTTACGTGAGTAAGGGTCGATCCCACGGAGATTGTCGGCTTGAAGCAAGCTATGGTTACCTTGTAACTCTTAGTCAGGATATCAATAATTATCA
>NC_029774.3:78231983-78232639 GCF_000817695.3 Arachis duranensis | reverse complement strand
TTTAAAGAGATGCTCCATGAAACTAAAGTTGCTAACAAGAACATAGAACTGCAGTTGAATCAAGCAAAACAGCAAATATCTAAACAGATAACAGAGGAATGTCAAGCAGTTCAACTGAGGAGTGGGAAGACACTGAACAACACTGCTCAAAAGAGCAAAAGGCCAAATAAGGAACAATTGACAGAGGATAACCAAACCACTGTTCAAAATCCCTCTGAGGACGGTAAGATCCCAGAGAGGAATACTTTTGGCATTCAAACGCCATAGAGGGAAGGAAAGTTGGCGTTAAACGCCCATTCCTTGCCCAGTTCTGGCGTTCAAACGCCAGAAAAGGGGGAAAAGTTGGCGTTAAACGCCCAATTTCCACCCAATCCTGGCGTCCAGACGCCAAGGGAAGATCAGACACCTGAGAGTGCTGATAGTAATCCCTCTAACAAGGCTTCTTCAACCACTTCTGTAAGGAATAAACCTGCAGCAACTAAGGTTGAAGAATATAAAGCCAAGATGCCTTATCCTCAAAAACTCCGCCAAGCGGAACAGGATAAGCAATTTGCCCGCTTTGCAGACTATCTAAGGACTCTTGAAATAAAGATTCCGTTTGCAGAGGCACTTGAGCAAATACCTTCTTATGCTAAGTTCATGAAAGAAATCTTAAG
>NC_029774.3:78230177-78231028 GCF_000817695.3 Arachis duranensis | reverse complement strand
AAGGGAGGCATGACAGTGGTTCATAATGAAAAGAATGAACTGGTTCCCACAAGAACAGTTACAGGGTGGCGTATTTGTATTGACTACAGAAGGCTCAATACAGCCACCAGAAAGGATCATTTTCCTTTACCATTCATAGACCAAATGCTAGAAAGACTAGCTGGTCATGATTATTACTGCTTTTTGGATGGCTATTCAGGCTACAACCAAATTGTAGTAGATCCTCAGAACCAAGAGAAAACAGCATTTACTTGCCCTTCTAGCGTGTTTGCCTACAGGAGGATGCCTTTTGGTCTGTGCAATGCACCTGCAACCTTTCAGAGGTGCATGCTCTCTATCTTCTCAGATATGGTAGAGAAATTTCTGGAAGTCTTCATGGATGACTTTTCAGTATATGGAGACTCATTCAACTCCTGTCTTAATCACCTAGCACTTGTCCTAAAAAGGTGCCAAGAGACTAACCTGGTTTTAAACTGGGAGAAATTTCACTTTATGGTGACTGAAGGAATTGTCCTTGGGCACAAAATTTCAAGCAGGGGAATAGAGGTGGATAAGGCAAAGGTAGAGGTAATTGAAAAATTACCACCACCTGCCAATGTTAAGGCAATCAGAAGCTTTCTGGGGCATGCAGGATTCTACAGAAGGTTCATAAAGGATTTTTCGAAAATTGCAAAACCTCTGAGTAATCTACTAGCTGCTGACACACCATTTGTGTTTGACACACAGTGTCTGCAGGCATTTGAGACCCTGAAAGCTAAGCTGGTCACAGCACCAGTCATCTCTGCACCAGATTGGACATTGCCATTTGAACTAATGTGTGATGCCAGTGACCATGCCATTGGTGCAGTGTT
>NC_029774.3:78229534-78229909 GCF_000817695.3 Arachis duranensis | reverse complement strand
TTGCTTCTGCAAGAGTTTGATATAGAAATAAGAGACAGAAAAGGGACAGAAAACCAAGTGGCTGATCATCTATCCCGAATAGAACCAGTAGCTAGGGCGTCCCTCCCTTCTACTGAGATCTCTGAGACCTTCCCAGATGAGCAACTCTTTGCCATTCAGGAAGCTCCATGGTTTGCAGATATTGCAAATTATAAAGCTGTGAGGTTCATACCCCAGGAGTACAGCAGAGTGCAAAGAAAGAAATTAATTTCAGATGCTAAGTACTACCTCTGGGATGAACCATATCTCTTTAAAAGATGTGCAGACGGAATGATCCGCAGATGTGTACCCAGAGAAGAAGCACAAAGGATCCTATGGCACTGCCATGGATCACAG
>NC_029774.3:78227235-78228388 GCF_000817695.3 Arachis duranensis | reverse complement strand
AGGCAAGTATCAAAAATGAAGGAATTCACAGAGTTACAGAAGGATTCAGCTCAAAAAGCAGAGAAAAAGAGCTTACTGGCAAAAAAACGCCAGTAAGGGGAATTTTGGGCGTTAAACGCCAGAATGGGCACCATTCTGGGCGTTTAACGCCAGTAAAGGTACCATTTTGGGCGTTAAACGCCAGAATGGGCACCATTCTGGGCGTTTAATGCCAGGTGTGCAGCATCCTGGGCGTTTTAGAAAAACGCCCAGTGATAAAGGAATTCTGGCGTTTAACGCCAGCCAGGGTACCTGGCTGGGCGTTAAACGCCCAAAAGGGGCAACAAATGGGCGTTAAACGCCAGAATGGGTGCCATTCTGGGCGTTTAATGCCAGAAAGGTAGGGGGACCACGATTTTGATTTTCAATCAAATTTTTTTAAATTTCCCTTTTCTTGCCCATACTTTTCTACATAAATACATCTTAACCTTTCATCATTCACCTTCAAATCTTCAAAAATCAAAATCATTCTTCAAATCCCTCTCAAATCAATCCCATATCTTACTCAAAAACTCACTCTTCTCTCAAATTCTCTCCATATCTTCTCAAATCTCCCTTCAATTTTTTCGAAATCTCCCTCCCCCCCTTATAAATACACGTTTGGCCCCCTAATTCCCCCACACCATTCGAATTTGCTCTTCTCTTCTCTCTCTTCTTTCCTCTCTTTTGCTTGAGGACAAGCAAACCTCTAAGTTTGGTGTGCTTTTCCGTGATCACTAAGCCAAGATTCATCAAGATCATGGCTCCTAAGGAAAAACAAACCAATTTAAGAGGAAAGAAAGAGAATAATCCAAAGAATCTTTGGAATCAAGAGAAGTTCTTAACCAAAGAATATGAAGACCATTATCACAAAATAATGGGTCTTAGGTCAGTGATCCCGGAAGTTAAATTTGATCTGAAAGAAGATGAATATCCGGAGATTCAAGAGCAAATTCGAATCAGGAATTGGGAAATTCTGACCAATCCTGAAACGAAAGTGGGAAGAAACATGGTTCAGGAGTTCTATGCTAATCTATGGCAGACAGACAGGCAGAGAATAATTGGAGCTGCTCTCTATGACCATCGGACCTTAGTCAGAGGAAAGATTGTTCACATCCATCCTGACAAAATCAGG
>NC_029774.3:78218644-78225053 GCF_000817695.3 Arachis duranensis | reverse complement strand
TGATGGCGGCATTCAAGAGAATCCGGAAGGTCTAAACCTTGTCTGTGGTATTCTGAGTAGGATTCAATGATTGAATGACTGTGACGAGCTTCAAACTCCTGAAGGCGGGGCGTTAGTGACAGATGCAAAAGAATCACTGGATTCTATTCCAACCTGATTGAGAACCGACAGATGAATAGCCGTGCCGTGACAGGGTGCGTTGAACATTTCCACTGAGAGGATGGGAGGTAGCCACTGACAACGGTGAAACCCTTGCATACAGCTTGCCATGGAAGGAGCCTTGCGTGTTTGAAGAAGAAGACAGTAGGAAAGCAGAGATTCAGAAGATGGAGCATCTCCAAAACCTCAACCTATTCTCCATTACTGCAAAACAAGTACTTATTTCATGTTCTCTTACTTTCACAATCAATCCTGATAATTTCTGATATCCTGACTAAGATTTACGAGATAACCATAGCTTGCTTCAAGCCGACAATCTCCGTGGGATCGACCCTTACTCACGTAAGGTATTACTTGGACGACCCAGTGCACTTGCTGGTTAGTTGTGCGGAGTTGCAAAAGTGTGATTGCAATTTCGTGCACCAATAGACATATGCTATAAACAAACAACCGTGTTCCATCCAGACTAACATCGGACTGGGGGGAACCTTGGCAACAATGATAGTATGTTTCCATGCTCCAGCTTCATCGTCTTGAACTCACACAACACCTTCCTGTCAGAAAGAGTCAACATCAAAATTGCGAGGAAGGTGAACGGGGACTTAAGTACATAGCTCTACGTTCAAATTACATCAACAATAATTAATCTCCAGATGTTAACAGAAAGGCACATTCCCTATACACCTCGGTTTTTTGAAGATATATGCTGCCAACTTGCATTTGTCGTATGTGAGGTCCATCTCAGGAGTTGGACGGAACGCTATTTCAAATCCCTGCATTTGACACCGTGTGACAGTTGTGACCAAGGGTCAACTTGATAGCAACAAAGTAATAGACAAGGATATGTTGACGATATCCAAAGGAATAAGGAATGCTGGCAAATCCAATCTTGCCATTATGCCGTCCCGTCGACCACACCTCCTGTGTTGACGAATTACTGGCTCTTGTCGTGGGTAGGTGGTTCTGCCGGATCCGTTGCTGGTGCAGGGTTCTCTTATCGGCAGAGGAGGGACCTTGAAGACACCAGTTTCACCCTGTGTTGTGCTAGGCACTTTCAGAGGTCTTTCTTCGAGGGATTATGGTTAAGTCACACATGAAGAATGTTGGTACGAAGTCATCCATGCTTGGTAGAGGATGCTCTGTCTGTAGGTGAAGAAAGCCACCATTAAGCAAGCATGAGTATCAACAGTTACTGACCCTAGGTAATGAAAAAACCATGATTGCAGGGCAATGTGATTGACAAGTTACCTTAACTCTTGGATCCGCCTCTGGCGCCGCAGTCCCTCCTGTAACACCCCGTTACCCTAAACTTTACCTCTAGCCGTAAAGTAAAGGATAACAAAGTGACACGACAGTTTTGAAACTTATAATATAAAATATCTATCCAAGAATTTATTTAACTAGAAGCCCAATGAAGGAATAAAGCTCAATGTCACGTAAAGCGGAATTACGAAACGTGAACTGTTCATATACGATAACTAAACGCGTAGGCACGGATAGAACAAGACATAATATATATAAAACCTTTTAGATAGCTCCAGGATACACAAGGTAGTAACACAGGAGTGGTTAGAGCAGATGCACAACCACTGCCTGAGCTCCAGACAATTGTTGCCACGTGGCGCACGAGCAACTATGCGGTTGTGAGTGTTAAAAGTCATGGTACAAGTGCTATCCTTAATAGGAAACATTGTCATATCATACAACCTCAATGGAGGCAAGAAGGTCATCGAAGCCCTCGGTTATGTGCAATGGCATCGCCAAAAATTTTACTTACTTGGAGGGTCGTTGTATACAAACGGTCGAAACTAAGGCTCCCAAACATTTTCGTATAAACGTATGAAAGATGCGTGAGAATTTTTCTTATCTTTTCTTAATGATTTGCATGTGAATTTGTCAAATTATTTTAAGATTAAGGTGTTTTAAGCCACCATGAATGCTACTTTGAGTTGTTTTGCAATTTAATTTATTACATGTAGTATTCGGGCAAGTTTGGTAGAGTTTAGAGAGAAAAAAAGCTTCAAATTTAAGGCTGCCAATGCAACCTTACCGGTGTTTGGCACCAAAACACAGAAAGCTCAATTTCACCTCTACCATGGCGGTGCCAAATGCCATGACCCAGCATTTGGTGCCATGGACCTCGTGAAACGTGAAAAGGTTGTTGCCCAAGTGGCGCTAAATGCCACCTTACCGGCATTTGGCACCAGTAATGATAATTAGAGTGATCCCTACATGAATCAGCATCAAATTTTGTGCTTCAATTTTATTTTTTAATTCAATTTATAATTAAATAAAAGATATTAATTTAGGTTTTTGAATTTAATTTGTGAATCAATTAGGATTAGATATAAAGGAGAAGAGAACTGAGCCTAGGGACTCTCTTCCTTCTTTTGCACTTTCTGTTTTTACAATTTTTCACAACTTTAGGATTCTCTGCACCATGTGCAACTAAATTTCCATTGTTAAGGTTAGGAGCTCTATTTATTTGGATGGATTAATACTATTCTTTTCTACTTTTGATTAATGCATTGATTTACATTCTAGAATCAGTTTCATTCTTCATCCTACGGATTAGAATATATTGGAAAATAAGCCTCTTCTAAATTGAATTCTTAAATCTTAGAAAAGTTATATCACTTGAATTACAACTTAAAACTAATCTCTGATAACTCTCTAACTATCTAGATTTAATGTGATACATGACATATAATCATATCATCTTTGGGTTGTTAGGGTTTTGTGTGGCTTATAAACTAGGATTTGAAATTAAACCCTCTAATTAGATTAAGTGACCAAAGAATTGGCGGTTGATTGAGTAAGAGGAGAATTAAATGACCAAGGAATTGGAGTCTAATCACTTAAATTTTGCTATGAATTGAATCTTTGCATAATGAAGGTAGTTAATAAGAATTATTAATTGAAAAATCTAAACATCTCCAAAATCTTAAATGTTCTCTTATATTGTTTTCACAATCATTCACTGTTTGCTTTCTTATATTCTCTGATTACTATTTTATCAGTGTGTTAAGCATTGGAATCATGAAGATCTTCATGTATCATGAGGTCCCTCAATACAACATGCATGGTTAAGTATATATTATCATGGAGTATAAATAAAGTCATTGTTCAGTAATCTAAAATAAAATGTGTTATCAATTTGGAAAAATCAAACGAAAAGAAATGTTCGCATAAAGATTGAATTGTATAGAGCCCTTGCTTTGTGCATGTCATTAATTTAGTCAATAACTTTTCATTTGAACGTTAGTTCCATTTTTTGTTTAGTTTTGACATATCTGTCATGAGTGACTGGTCTAGAAAAAAAATTCGTCTGGGGCTAAAATAATATAGTAAAATATTAAAAAATATTCACAATATTATATTTAGATATTTGCATAATGGTGTATATTATCTAGTGAAGCTTCTAATATATAAATGTAAATGACACATCTTGCAGTATATTAATGCAAAAAAGTGAAGGATTTTTTAAACAACATTTGGGGTAATATTACATGCTTAAACCAAGTATGGTTAAAACAAGTTTGTTGTAAAATCTTGAAAAATAATAAATAATTTAATAATAAAATAAATATGAGCCAAAAAGATTAAGAGATTAAAATTTATAATTTGGATAAGTGAAGATAATTAGAATATGAATTAAAATGTTAACCTTAAAGGTTTTGGCTCAAAATCGGGCCAATGGGCTAAAACAAGTGAACCAGACCCAAGTGGGTCCAAGCCCACTCATATAACACTTAACAAAGCCACATTTGAGCCTCCATTCCCCTATTTCATATAGAGAGAGGCCGACAAGAAGAGAAGAAAGGGGAAGGAATGCCCAACCAAAAATACTATTCATCCTCTTTTTCAAACCACCATAACTTTCAATCTAGAGTTTTGATTGACGAGCCACTTGTAGCCACGCATTCATCTCGGAATTCTCTTCAATTCTATCTAGACATCGTAAGATTTGTAACACCTAGTCATTAAAAGCATTACGCTTAAGTCGTAAATTAGAGGTAGTGAGGCGATACGATATCTAAAAAGAAAAATACGTACATATATTTTAAAGGATAATTTATCTAGGAGAGTTGAAAGAAAAGAAACTTCAAATTTAGGTAAGTCGACATCACACACGGGGCGTTAACGAAATAAAACATTGATGTGTAGAAATAGAATATATATACAAGAGAGATACATAATCAAGCTCTAGACTCGACCTGCAAAGTATGGCCGACAAGAAATATATATATGTACAGCCCAAAAGTTAATAGAAACTGAGACAAAAACATAAATTCTGTTTCTCCATAATCAACTTCTAAGAATGATATACAAATAAAAATACAAAAGTGGAGAATATACATAAACTAATTACAGAATATAAACTCCTAAAACTAAATCTTTGCTTTCCAAAGAAATCCAGCATGCTCAACGAGGTGCTTTGTGTCCTGCATGTGTAATATAAATAAATCCCTAAACGGGTGAGAACATCATCCTTTCAAATTCTCAGTAAAGGTAACAATTCCAAATAGAGATAAAGTAAAATGACTCGAACTCACCAGGCAATCCTATACTCCAATCATCCTAAAGTTCAAGCCTAGTGTCCTTCTAAACCAAAGAGGGTAATCAAAAACAAAGTCTCAACTAATACATGTTCTTAGGTTTCCAATTCCTCTCAATTCTAGTCATTCATGTTCTCTTTTAATCACAATGGTTCCAACTCAGTATTTTAGTGTCATAACTCCAATCATTACCTCAAAACAAGCACAAACCCTCAGCATCATTACAACTAGCATGAGGGATCTCTCAGTTATGCAATCACAGGAAAAACAATACAAGGAATAGACAAATAGAGATACAAATAAAACATTTAGATAAAGTAGCATGTATATATATATATATAAGCACATGCGTCGGTTATGTTGCCAGGCCTGACTCGGGTAAGCGAGATTTTACCAGCCGTCCTTACCCGTAGGTTCCACAAGCAAGTGGGATAACAACAATTGTCCTTTCCAGGAATACGCAAGCGGGATTTACTACCTTCCTTGCCAATCTCAATAAACCACGAGTAAGCAGGAAAACACTAACCGTCCTTACCGAGTACCTCAAACAAGCGGGATTTAACCACCGTCCTTGCCACAAGTAAACATGAGTTCATGGCAAAGTCTTTAATCAGATTTTAAAAATTATTAAGTTTATTAGCCGCATTCTCGTTTAGTTTATCCATTCCTTTGTCTGGTGAGCGGAATAAGACTACCATCCTCACAATGGACGGGATAAAATTACCATCCCTAGATAGCCACTAACGCATTGAGCAAACGGGATGACACCACCGTCCTTGCTATTCCAACCATTTAGACCACAATCAATCGACATTAGTGTCTTTTAGCAATTGTACAAATTATTAAACTCGCTAGTTCCAATTCCTAATTACTTATTAAGTGTAAGCTCATAAACCCTAGTCTCTTATCAATTTGTCTCTTCCATTGATCTGTTAGCAGGATAATACCACCATCCTCATTGCGGACGGGACAAACCAAGATTTATGCAACCATGTCATCTGGTTTAACCAATTGTTTATTTTGGAATAACCAAATTTAATTCGATTTCGCTCAAATTGAATTCATTAAGCAAGCGGAATAACACCCAGACATTGCCACAAACAGATACTCAATCCATACACAAGCGGGATATCACCCAGACATTGCCATCTTAGCTAGTCTGCCAAACTCAATCATCATAAGTCTCATTAACCATGTCTTATCTCAATCTATTGCTTAGTAGGTTCATTACTCACAAGAGTTTATCAATATTCATCGGCTCTAGTCACAAACTTATCCAAAATCTCATGTTTCATCCAACTCATGTGTTCCCACTCATCCTTAGGACTAAAAACAACTTATCGAATCTCAATTAGGGGTTACAGAAGTTTACAAGCTTGCCAGAAAAGTCAAACAGTTAAACACAGAGCTTGAGTGTGAAAATAGGGCTTATGTGTACGCATTATACTGTGTGTACGCACGCACCCGAGAGGTTTCTCAGCTTGTGCATACACATGTCCCCTGTGTGTATGCACAACTTGTAAAAATCCTAGGCATGCATGTAACACCCTCACTATCAGAATGTCATGCTTCTGGCTGCGTTATTCTGATATCTTGGATATTATGACGACTCTAAATATATTCAATACTAAGATAGGAGCCTGGCTAAAACTTAAACTGTATAACTTTTCAAAAGACTTTTAGGTGAACAC
>NC_029774.3:78217659-78218473 GCF_000817695.3 Arachis duranensis | reverse complement strand
AAAAACTTGGTGCACGAATTTGTAATCCGTACAACTAACCAGCAAGTGCACTGGGTTGTCCAAGTAATACCTTACGTGAGTAAGGGTCGATCTCACGGAGATTGTTGGTTTGAAGTAATCAATGTTTATTTTATTAATCCTAGTCAGGATGTCAATAAGATTAATTGGTTTTAATGATAAGAAGTCAAAGTATTTGGAATAAGGAATTGTTACTTTATTAATGGAGAATATGTTGGAGTTTTGGAGATGCTTTATCCTCTGAATCTCAACTTTTCCTTGAAATCCTCTTCCCACACGCAAGGTCCCTTCCATGGCAAGCTCTATGTAGGGTGTCACCGTTGTCAATGGCTACTTCCCATCCTCTCAGTGAAAACGTTCCTATGCTCTGTCAAAGCACGGCTAATCATCTGTCGGTTCTCAATCAGGTTGGAATAGAATCAATTGATTCTTTTGCGTCTGTCACTAACGCCCAGCCTTCAGGAGTTTGAAGCTCGTCACAGTCATTCAATCCCAGAATCCTACTCGGAATACCACAGACAAGGTTTAGACTTTTCGGATTCTCATGAATGCCGCCATCAATCCGACTTATACCACGAAGATTCTGATTAAGGAATCTAAGAGATACTCATTCAATCTAATGTAGAACGGAGGTGGTTGTCAGGCACACGTTCATGGAATGGGGAAGGTGATGAGTGTCACGGATCATCACCCTCTCTATAATTAAGCGCGAATGAACATCTTAGATAAAAACAAGCGTGTTTGAATGGAAAACAAAAGTAATTGCATTAATTCATCGAGACGCTGCAGAGCTCCT
>NC_029774.3:78217160-78217388 GCF_000817695.3 Arachis duranensis | reverse complement strand
TGGGAGGTCAGGATCCAACAACATCAGCAGTCCTTTTTCAGCCTAACTCAGATTTTTGCTCAGCTCCCTCAATTTCAGCCAGAAATTACCTGAAATCACAGAAAAACACACAAACTCATAGTAAAGTCCAGAAATATGATTTTTGCCTAGAAACTAATGAAAACATCCCTAAAAGTAGCTCAAACTTACTAAAAACTATCTAAAAACAATGCCAAAAAGCGTATAAAT
>NC_029774.3:78216546-78216980 GCF_000817695.3 Arachis duranensis | reverse complement strand
GGGACTTGTAGCATTTTGCTTCTGAACAGTTTTGGCATCTCACTTTTTCCTTTGAAGTTTAGAATGATTGGCTTCTCTAGGAACTTAGAATTTCAGATAGTGTTATTGATTCTCCTAGTTAAGTATGTTGATTCTTGAACACAGCTACTTTTTTTTTTTTGAGTCTTGGCCGTGGCCCTAAGCACTTTGTTTTCCAGTATTACCACCAGATACATAAATGCCACAGACACATAACTGGGTGAACCTTTTCAGATTGTGACTCAGCTTTGCTAGAGTCCCTAGTTAGTGGTGTCCAGAGCTCTTAAGCACACTCTTTTGCTTTGGATCACGACTTTAACCACTCAGTCTCAAGTTTTTCACTTGGACCTTCATGACACAAGCACATGGTTAGGGACAGCTTGGTTTAGCCGCTTAGGCCTAGATTTTATTTCCTT
>NC_029774.3:78211351-78212225 GCF_000817695.3 Arachis duranensis | reverse complement strand
GGGAAAGAGATTTTGAATTTTGAAGGTAGGTGGGGTTTATGGGGAAGAGTGAATGGATGTGAGTGGTGAAGAGGTGATGGGGAAGAGAGATTTGAGGTGATTGGTGAAGGGTTTTTGGGGAAGAGTGTTATTGGGTTGTGTGAAGAAGAGAGAAGGTAAGTGGAGGTAGGTAGGGATCCTGTGGGGTCCACAGATCCTGAGGTGTCAAGGATTTACATCCCTGCACCAATGAGGCGTGTAAAATGCCCTTTTCATACAATCCTGGCGTTCAACGCCGAATTCATGCTTGTTTCTGGCGTTGAACGCCAGGAATGAGCATGGTCTGGGCGTTTAGCGCCAGCATTATTCCTCTCTGGGCTCTGATTGTCCTCAGAGGGATTTTGAGTAGCCATCTATTCATTTCTTGGCTTCCTGCTGTTTTGAAGTGAGGTATTTAATGTTTTCCCACTTCTTAATTGAACTGCTTGGTATTCTTCTGCTATTTGTTTTGACAGTTGCTTTTCTGTTTGCCTTAACTGTACTTCCATATTCCTGTTAGCCATTCTTGTTTCCTGTAGTATTTCCTTGAATTCGGCTAGCTGTTGAATTAGAAAGTCTAATTGCTGATTGAATTCATTAGCCTGATCTACAGGACTGAGTTCAGCAGTTACTGTTTTAGCTTCTTCTTTCATGGAAGATTCACTGCTTAGGTACAGATGCTGATTTCTGACAACTGTATCAATAAGCTCTTGAGCTTCTTCAATTGTTTTTCTCATATGTATAGATCCACCAGCTGAATGGTCTAGAGAAATCTGAGCCTTTTCTGTAAGCCCATAGTAGAAGATGTCTAATTGCACCCACTCTGAAAACATTTCAGAGGGGCATTTTCTTAGCA
>NC_029774.3:78152758-78209154 GCF_000817695.3 Arachis duranensis | reverse complement strand
GTAACGTGTTTTGGGCGTTCAACTCCGGATCATGACGTTTTTCTGGCGTTTAACTCCAGACAGCAGCATGTACTTGGCATTCAACGCCAAGTTACGTCGTCTATCTTCGCACAAAGTATGGACTATTATATATTTCTGGAAAGCCCTGGATGTCTACTTTCCAAAGCCATTGAGAGCGCGCCAATTGGACTCCTGTAGCTCCAGAAAATCTATTTCGAGTGCAGGGAGGTCAGGATCCAACAGCATCAGCAGTCCTTTTTCAGCCTAACTCAGATTTTTGCTCAGCTCCCTCAATTTCAGCCAGAAATTATCTGAAATCACAGAAAAACACACAAACTCATAGTAAAGTCCAGAAATATGATTTTTGCCTAAAAACTAATGAAAACATCCCTAAAAGTAGCTCAAACTTACTAAAAACTATCTAAAAATAATGCCAAAAAGCGTATAAATTATCCGCTCATCAATATCTAAAACAATACAATAAAAATACATCATATAAACAGAAACGAGAATAAACTCTTCGAGACTTCTTCGTCTGTATCCTAAAAAGAAAACACCTATAGGGGAGTGAGAACATCATCCTCGAAAGGGTTCTCACTATAGGGTTACAGAATTATTATAATAAGATACATAAAATAAATCTATTTTTAGAGTACAGTGATTGTTGTTCGCCTTATGTATCGTTTCAAGAACCAAGGGTTTACATTGAAAAATCTGAAATCCCTTTTAAAAGAGTAACCTATTTATTCTTCAAAATCCAAAACCTTTTATATAAAATAGTAAAAGTTTTTCTAGACAGTATGAATGACCAAGCTGTTCCAAATATAGGTTCATTAAGTCTATACTGAACTAGTTTGATTTTTCATACTTTCCTAAACCAGGAACTCAAACCAATCACAACCTCCGGCCCATCACAGAATTAATCAATCACGGCCTCAGGTCCGAACAACTCAATTAGCATCCAATTCACCACAATCCAACAAATATCAGTTACAAACACAAGTAGAGAGGTTCAAACACAACAAAAGCAGTTACATCAAGTATAGCAATTAGCAGTTAAATATAGTTATTCACATAGGCAAACCAATTACAAGTTGCACGCCCAAACAATGTCACATAGATGCATATGATGAATGTCTATCCTATTGGCTTGTGATATGACTTGTTGGTCTATAAATGCCAACCCGATACATCCTTTCGGATGTCACTTTTCTGCTACGTCCGAGGATATAGTGCCTGGCACACTTTTGCGACAGAAAAGATTATCCATCAAAATCTTACACAGGGATATAGTACCCTGCACACTATCGTTCTAAGGATATAGTGCCTGGCACACTTTCAATAAGTCCATCGTCCTTTTCCAAGTTCTAAAACCCATCATTAGTTTCCAATTTCTCAAATCAATTTCCTTTAAAACCAAAATCCCGTTTCCTTGGTAATATTCTCCAAAACTCCAAACAACTTCAACATCATATCATTTGTAAATCTCTTACAACAGTCATCAAAATCATTCAGTTTAAATTAGGAATTGGTAATAAAATTTCACAGCAGAGTCTCAAAACTTTAGGGGGAGTACACCATATCTCAATTTCTTAAAAATTTATTGAAACTGTTAAAATCATAGCTTCTTGGTTTGACTAAATAAAAACCGAATTTATTATAAAACCGAATCATATAAAGTCAAAAGTCCCAACCTAATCCAAAACCAATTCACTTGAAACGAAACTAATCCATTTAAATCAAAACCACTTTCAGGTTCCCTCTTGAAAATCAATTCTCTAACTTCTTCCAAAACGTCACATCTGCGATTATTCAATCAAAATCCAATTTCCTTTAAATCAATAAAAGCTCATCTGAACGAAATCTTTAAGTATAACTACATAAGCCTTTTTTTATATTTAAAATCGATATTGGAATATAATACTTTTCTTCAGTGATTTAAAATTGTAAAGCAATTCTTTTCTAAATAATTCGAACTCAAGACATATATTTTTCTTAAATAAATTAAACTCGAAAACATAAATATTTTCTTAATAAGTCAAATAATATAATTTCTCAAATCCAAACCTTTCTAAATAACATTTCAAATAAAGTCTAAGATCTTTATAGAAATTTCTGCAGCACATTTCCTGAAACTTGGACTTTGTCACCCTTTTCGGGTCCCAACCAAACCACTCCACAATCCTTTTCAACGGTCCAAAACCAAAAATCAGTTCAAAAGAAAGCTAAATCCAACCATTCATCTCATTTTCATATGTCAAGGAAACCGTTTCAAGATCAAATCATTATCAATTGATCAAACTCATTTCAAAAACTTTAAAGAAACAATTCATTTATCAAAACCAAACAATAATACAATCAAACATATAATCATATTCATCCAAAATAGCCAGACAACAATAAGACTTGTACAGCCACTAAAACGTATTTCTCATATCAATATCTATTTATAACAATTCTAAATTATAAAATTGATTTTTTTGAAAAAAGCCCCTACCTCAATTGTCGAAACTCAAAAACTTTAAAACGCATCACAACTCGCTTTCCATCGGCCCGCAATTGCGGCAGCCGCAACATTAGCTCCAAACCACTTTCTCAGCCACCAAAACGACTCTAATTGCAATATATAATAATCAGGACTCGACGCCACGTTACCAAAACTCAGATTCATTAACCAAACACAATAGAATACTAACGCGAGAGTTTTCAAAACATAATTACTTATTGAAATAACAAAACAAAGCAGCTGCGACTCCGAATTGACCCGGCAGTAGCTCTGATAATAACCCCAAGTGATAGTCATGAGCAAAACCCAGTGACAGTGACGGCAGCGAGGTTTCAGACGGCAGAGGCAGTGTGAAGCTCCAGGGGTTCAACAACAGCAGCGGTGGCTGCCCGTTTTCTCTTCTGTTCGCGTTTCTTCTCCCTCAAATCAGATTGATGGTGGACCTCTAGCAGCGGCGATGGAGCATGAGACAGCAATGGCAGTAACGATGCGGCTCGGCGACGGTAATGCGGTGGTGGTGTGAATCCTTCCCCCTCTTTGCGTCTCTCTCTCCTCCTCCTCTGGCGTGGGTGGCTGGCGCGATGGCAAGCTGGGCAGCGTTGAGGCATAGCTGGCGGCGAGGCATGGTGGGTTCGGCGGACCGGTAGGGCCGGCAGTGGCAGGATGCGCAGCGGCTCTCTTCTCGGATCTCCTTCTCCCTTCCCCCTTCCTTTCTTCTTCCTATGGCCTCCCTTCTCCTTTCTTCCCTTTCTCTTTTTTTTCTTTCTTATTGCAGTTTTTGCTGCTAAGTGTGTTGTGTGTGTTGAATGAGGAAGAGTGTGTGTGGAAAAATTAGGGTTAGGGTTTAATTTTGGGGAAAAGTGGAATTAGGGATTTTGTGGCTAATGTAGGTAAATTGGTAAAATTGGAGGGTAGAGTAGCAAATTAATAAAATTGGGGCATAAGGTATTAATTTGAACTCTAATTAAAATCCTTAAAAATTACTTTAAAATATTATTTGTTGTTCTAAAATACTATTTAATTTAAAATCAAATACTTTAATTGAAATTATAAGATAGTAAGATTAATTTCCTTTATTTCTAAAACTTAAAGTATTGAAGTATAAAAATACAACTATTTAAATTAAACCATGTAAAATTCTTATTATTTCATAACCACTAACGTTATAGTTTAAATATAGAAAATAACTTAATAATTATAAAATAGAATAAGAATCTTAATTTATTTCAAAACCAAATAATCAAAACTAGCTTTAATTATCTTTAATAAAGTAATTCCTAAAATTAAAGCTAGAAATAAATAATTGAATTTAAAATTAGTTTATAATAAACCTTTTCAAAAGTTCTGAGTCTTACAATGTGTACACATGTCCCTTGTGCATACGCACAAGCCTTTACACCTACCCTGTTCTGTGCATAGGCACTATTGTGTGTGTGGGCACACATACTAGAAATTTTTGTTTTTGTTGCATAATCACAGAACTTTAAATTTTAATCCAAAATTTCAAACTCACATAACTTTTTTGTTAAAAATTATCTTCCATCCGTTCTTCGAATGATATAAACTATTTAGACCGAAATTTCATTAAAAACAAGTTTCACAAAATTTTGAAGGTTCGAGAGCCAATTTTTACCGATTTTAAACCTTTACTTATTTCACCAAAATCTCTATCTAATTCAAACCACACCATATCAAATTCATTCTTAAACAATCTCAACATACGTTTATTCATTATCTACCCCTCTAACCATTAATCACCTAACAATTCTATTCAAAATCCATTAATCAGTCTAACACTTAATCACTCAACATATCACATTTTCAACTTTATTATCACAATTCACCAAATCACACAACCAAATACTCATTATCCCAATCATCAAGTTAATCATGGCAATTCATCACTTACCTTGACTTACCATATAGGAGATAACTTACCCTATCTTGCCCTCCGACCTAATTTTTTCATTAATTCACATCATAATCAATATAACTCATACAATATACATTCATACAAAATCAATACCCACTCAATTCACAAAATCACAACTAGTTCAACTCAACACAACCAAATTTCATTTAATCCTAGCCTAGGACAATTTACCTAGGCATTCACATAATCTTACAAAATACCTACCTGAAACTAAAACACGTACCTCAAAGACAGCGATTTTTCTTTAACTTGAATTTCCTTCAGCAAACCCGACATCCGCCAAAGCCTCACGACTTGATTCCATAATTCAAATCTATACCAAACCATGCCAAGCAAGTTCCAACCAAGCTAATCAATCTAATTTTTCACCAATTCATACATAATCACAATTCCTAATACATAATCTTCATGAAATCAAAAAATCCAAAGAGGATAAGAGTTTTTCACCTTTACTCACTGCTCATATGGATGAAACCTGGCAATACCTCATACTAGAGCACCTTTAAATCATGAAAATTAAAAAATCTCTCAATACTCAAAACCATATTGGTGAAAATGAAGAGAAGAAAGAACTGGGCACAAAATTTGAATTTTCCTACTACTTTGATCAAATAGAATCGAAGAGAATTTCAAGACGAACGCGTAGCACATAAACAGCTCGTCAATTGGAGCTCTGAATCAAAAGTTATGAGCTAAACAAGAAGAAGGTGAATAGTGCTCTAGGTTTTCGTTCTTACCTTCTCTTCTCTATTCGTGTGTCTCTCACTCTCTCAATGCAAATGTGCTAAAATCGATTAAGTTTGGAGTGTTATATATGTGGACTTAGGCCCACTTAGGCCCGGTTGACTCGTTTTAGTCCATTGGCCCAATTTTGCGCCAAAAAACCTTTAAGATTATCATTTAAATAAGTATACTATTGATTTTTGTTGTTCCAAATTATATCCTTAAAATATTTGGCTCATAATTAATTTTCTCACTGGCAGGTACCGACCAACTTTAAGCCAGTACAATTATTTTAATGCCGGTATACATTATTCCCCAAAGTAGTTATATTTTCGCGCTCAATTTAATTTTCTTAAATCAAGTTTTATCTTTAATTTCTCAATTGTAAATTTTAATATTTTTAACCATTTTGAATGTCTTAATCCCAATTAATGCAGTTCTAATTAATTAATTTACGTAATTTAATTTTCTCAAATTTTAAAAGAAATCTTGAACTCTTTGCACAACTCTCCATTTCCTTCAATTTTGCATTTTTTGTTCTTTAGGAGTGCTTTAACATGAATTCTAAGTGGGTTCCACCCCAAAATCGAGTGGGTTAAAGTAAGGAAGCTGAAACCTTTCATTATCCATATTTTTAAGTCAGGAGGATTAATCAAGCTTGGAGGCTTTGGTTGGAGCTTGATTCCAATTCAGTGAGAAAATTAAAAAGTTGGAAACCGTCGTTATTAAGGTACAGGTTTTAGTTTCGACTAGGCATGATATAAGACTATGTGAAAACCTAGATTATAGTTGTATATATAAATTGGGTGTTGACGAGTGCTTTATTATCGAATGACTGAAACTAGATATGCATTAATTGATTTGGTGTGGTATGATTGCCTATAATACCAATTGATACAGAAATTTGGACCGAAGGCCGGATAGGGTGAAAAAAGTCCCCTATATGGTAACTGGAGGTAAGTGTATGAATTTGTGATTGGACCAATTAGTGATGTGATTGTTGTGTGGTTGGTATGATTTGTGAGTTGAGATTGTCGTTGAGTTATGTAAATGTTCATATGTGATTGAAATTAAATTAACGAGAGTGAGTTGGATAATTGATTACTGAGAAAGTGTTGAGGAATGTATTGAGGATGCTTGCTTGATTGGAAATTACTTTTTTAGGTATTGAATGGTTAGGAATTGATAATTAAGTACATGGAATGTTTAGAGACGGTATTGGAATAGTTTTGAACCAAATTGGATTGAGGATTTGTGAATTTGTACTTATCCAGATTTTAGGTAAGTTAGTACTTTTGTCCAACTTTGACGGGCCAAAACTTGGCGGTTGAAGTTCAAAATCAAGTGAAATTAGTCTTAAAATTAAAGCTAGGTGAAAGATCTTTAGAACCATATAAGGATGAGGGAAAAGGAATTTTGTGGAGGAAGTCACGAGAGTTTAAAATTTGGTACTTTAAAATGAAATCTGAATGTTGCAGAAAATTGAGGTCATCCATACACATGACCTATGTGTACGCATGACCCATGCGTACGTATGAGGCATGTTACAGAAGTGAAAGAGTTTTGTGCAAATTTTGTGTGCATGCTATGCATATGTGAAAAAGCAAGATCATGCGTACGCACAACTTGCATTTTCTAATTGGATCTTTTTCGTGCGCGTTTCACGCGTACGCACAGAAAGGGGGTTCATGCGTACGCACAAGGCACATATATGCACAATTGCCCTATTTTTCAAGAAATGTTATTTTCAACTTTTATTTCCTATCTAGTCTGCTTTTTCATCTCTATAACCCCTGTTTAAGTTTTGATAACTTCTTTTAGGCTTGAGAATAAGCATGAGTGTGATTAGTAAATAAATTCGATGAAGTTGAATAGGATTGTGGATTGGAGTATTGAAGATAATGATGGAATGATGAGAGCTTATGATTAATAAACTTATTGAATACAAAATTGTCTTAAGAAATGATGGACAAGACCGGTGAGGGCCTAATTGACTGATTTGCAAAGGTCTGGGTGATATCCTGCTCAAGTATTGATTGAATATTTGTTTGTGGCAATGTTTGGGTGTTATCTCGCTTGCGTTTTGAGTTAATTTGCTTTGGCACCTACACCAGGTAAGGACGGATGTCTCGTCCTGCTTGTTCCGTGGTTGCAGCATAGCTGCGAGGACGGTGGTGTTATCCCGCTAACGACAAAATAAAACTAAATTCTTAGTAAGGAGTTAGGGTTGAGAATAGAATAATTTACGGAATTGATTTAAGTAAACGATAATGATGAAATGTGGTATGAGTGACCAGAGTGGTGAGGACGGTGGCGTTGTCCTACTCACGAGATAAATAAATTAATGAAGTGATAAAAATGGAGATTTTTTAATACAATAACTTGTAAAATTGATTAGAAGACAATAAGTATGATTAATGTGGTAAAGACGGTGGTAAATCCCGCTTGCGCACTGACTTGAATTATACCAGGGCAAGAACACTGGTTATTTCCTGCTTGTTCGTGGATTTCTAGATAAGGACAATGGTTAATCCTGCTTGTGTATTGAATGTTATCTAATCTAGACAAAGACGACTAATTAATCCTGCTTATTCAAGGTACCTAATAAGGATGGTTGGTTAATCCCACTTACTCGTGGTCTAATGTGATAGGTAAGGACGGTGGTTAATTCCGCTTGTGTGTTCTAGGCGAGGATGATTAGTGAATCCCGCTTGCTTGTGAAACCTATGGTTAAGGACAGTTGGTGAGTTCCGCTTACCCAAGTTGGGTCTGGCAACATAACTGACACATGATCTCATGCCCAATAGGACAGGCATGCATCATTTGCATTTGTGTGTATCGATTGGGTGTGCATCTTGTATTTGACTTTCCTTCTTAATTAATTGTATTTATATGCTATTTAATCTAATTACTGCATACGCTCTCCTTACTTATGTATTCCTTGTAATGTCTGGTTTGTGTTTGCATAACCGAGAGGTCCCTTATGCTAGCGATGTTGACGCTGAGGGCTGTCCTGGATGAAATGTTAATAATTGAAAGGTTGGATAATGCTAATTGAGTATTGGTTAATATTTGAGCTCCTTAGGTAGATGCAAGGGAGTGGTTTGTCCCACTTGCTCTGGGTCGATAATGGAACTCCCTGGGTAGATGCAAGGGTTGTAGTTCACCCAACTTGCTTCGGGTTGAAAAAATTGAGAGTATTAAAATAACCAAGACAGTTGAGACTGTTAAGATTTACTAAGATTGTTGAGACTAAATGTTGATAATAGTAATTGTTAGAGACTATAAAACTAGAAGGGTTTAATATTGGATTGAATAATAATGATCTTGAGAGAGTTAATAGCTTAGTGTTGGAAAGAACCAAGATTAGAGACAGTTGACAAGGGCTGAATGATGCACCACTACTTCGTGGTACATTTTGTGCTTAATTTAGGTGGATTTTATCCACTTTTCCCACACTTATTCAATGAAATAGCACGGTTTCATAATGTTCTCCTAATTTGTGCTTAAGTGTGAAAACATGCTTTTTAAGCCTTTAATTGATTAATTTTGATTCACCTTTGATTCCATTAAATGCCTTGATGCGTTTGTTAAGTGAATTCAGGTTGAAAAGGCTAGGGACGGATCAAAAGAATGAAGAGGAAAACATGCACGGTGGAGAAATCATGGAAAACCAAGGATTTGGGATGCATTCACCGACGCGCACGCGTGGAACAATGCGCACGTGTGAATTTGAAGTTGCATGGCGACGCGTACGCATACATGACACATACGCGTGGATGGAAAATTGCCAAGCGATGTGTACGCGTGGGCACGTGACTTCATTAAAGTGAAAACACTGGGGGCGAATTCTGGGCTTCCCAAGCCTAAAACCAACTCACTTCTGAGCCTATTTCATGTAGAAATCAAGAGGAGTCAATGGGAGAAGTCATTATTGAATTTTGGAGGGAAAGCTTTAGGATAGTTTCTAGAGAGAGAAGCTCTCTCTTCTCTCTAGAATTAGGTTAGATGTAGATTAGGAATTCTTAGATATAGGTTTAATTCATGCTTTGATTTACTTTTCCTTTATCAATTCCTGTTCTTCTACCTTTGCTTTCTTAGATTAGTGATTTACTTCTTGTAATTCTTTACTTTTATATTGATGCTCTCTTCCTTCTTCTATTTTCCTTTTAATGCAATTTATGTTCATGGTCCTTTGTTGATGATTTCAATTGTTGTTATTAATTTCTTGCAGTTAGTAGTTGTAGATCTACTTTTCTTGCAATTTCATCTTGCTTTCCTTTTATGCCTTCCAAGTGTTTGACAAAATGCTTGGAAGGATGCTAGAGTAGATTTTTCTCCTCTTGGCTTGGGTTGAGTAATTGGAGACTCTTGAGTTATCAAACTCTTTTGTTGATTAATAATTGAAAGTTGCTAGTTGATTTGAATTCTACTAAAGCTAGTCTTTCCTTAGGAGTTGACTAGGACTTGAGGAATCAAATTGATTATTTCCACTTGACTTTCCTTCATAGTTAGAGGTTGACTAAGTGGAGCAATGAAGAATTCTTGTCACAATTGAGGAGGATAATGAGGATAGGACTTCTTGTTCTCATTCCTTGCCAAGAGCTTTCTTAGCTGTAAGTTTAATTCTCGCAATTTACTTCTCTTGTCCCTTATCCAAAACCCCTAAATACTTGTCCCATAACCAATAACAAGAACACTTCCTTGCAATTCCTTTGAGAGATGACTCGAGGTTTGAATACTTCGGTTTATATTTTTGGGGTTTGTTACATGTGACAACCAAGTTTTTGTATGAGAGGATTCTATGTTGGTTTAGAAACTTTACTTGCAACGAGATTTCGTTTGTGAAATTCTTTACCGACAAAAATTATGTTCATCAAAATGGCGCCGCTGCTGGGGAATTGCAAATGTGTGCTTGTTATTGGTTATTGTATATATGTGAATATTGTGAATATGTTTGCCTTTTGTTTCCTTGTTGGTTTTTGCTAGTCTTAGGATTTGGTTTTCTTTGTTTTTCATTAGATTTTGTTTTCATTTACTCTTGCTATCATGAATTCTCACCCTTTTGGCTCTGAGTTTGGTTCAAATTATGTTGTAGAAAATGGTAATTTCAAGGACAACATACATCAAGGATGGAACAATCAAAGATGGGACGAGCCACAAGGATTTGATCAACCCTCTTGGCAATAACCCCCTCTAATGTACCACGAGCGAGATCCATTCCAAGGTGCATACCAAGGCAATTATTATGGTAGACTTCTTCGTGACAATCAACAACCACCATACTTTACCTATGAACCTCATTCTCAACATAACCATCAACCATACTCACAAGCCCTCTACCACCAAACACCTCCATATGATCTTAATCCTTATCCATCATACCAACAAGCCACACATAGAACCACCTACATTCCAACGTAATTACTCCCGTATGATCTCTCATCCTCCCATTTATGATTTGAGTAAGGGAAAAGAGTTAGATAAAATTGATGAACAAAGGATTGAAATTAAGAGATCTTGTGAGGAGGTAGAGGTCCTTAGAAAAAGGAGGACAGGATACGCTTTGTCAAGATCTTTGGAAGCTTCTTTGCCTAGGTTGTCATCTACTTCTACATTTGAGTTGGTGAAATTCATTTCTATTAGCTTTATTATCTCACTCAAGTATGGCTCACTTGAAATGGATGGTCAACTTAGGAAACTTTGTGGGATGAAGCGTAAGAGAAGGATGTGTCGTGGTTGGCGTTGCAAATCAAAGCTCGTTTTGGTTGATACTTCAAGGGTTAAATACAAGGGTTGGACTAGTGTTTAATTAGGTGGGTCTAGAAGAATATTTGGTCACTTCATTGAGAATTCATCTTGCTTACTACCCGGTTGGAACAATGATGATCAACTTGAAGATGGGTGTCAAAACAAAGTGTGGGTTCCTGGATCGCACAAGGAGACTCAATTTTGGGAGCCCATGGTTTGTGAAGAACTCCATCAAAGCTTGGAGATATTAATTTTGAAGAATGGTGCTTATTGGAAGTCCAAGCATTGGTGGATGTTCAAGGATGGATTCAAGCACAAGCCACCTTGATGAAGAGCTTTCCATAAGTCCAACTTAAGGACAATAAATAAAAGTGCTAGGTGGGAGACACCCCACCATGGTAAAATCTTTTCATTTTCTCTTTTGTGAATATTGGAAAAATTAGTTTAAATTCATGTTTTGATTGGTTTGTTGAGTGTAGTTGGTAGTCTAGTATGTTAAATAAGGTTTTATGGTGTTTTGGTAGCTGTTTGGAGGTCTGGAATGCTTGGTTTGGTGCAAGAACTTGGAAGAATTTTGAAAAATAGAGCACCAACCCACCCGTACGCGTGTCCCACGCATACGCGTGACCCAAGTATTTTTGACCATCCACGCACACGCATCACCCACGCGTACGCGTGGATTCAAGATTTTCACCTCCCAGCAAAAAAACCCAAGAGTTGTGCCTGAAGTGTGCTAGACTTGTGCCTTTGGCACTAGCTAACCTATACGTACATGTCACCTCACGCGTACGCATTGTCGCTCTCAATAACCCACCACACGTACGCGTGACACACGCGTACGCATCGCTCCCATTCCACCATCCCACGCGCACGCGCCGCGCGACGCGTACGCGTGGATCGCCTTATTTCAACACTCCTCTTTTCTTCTCTCCTCTCCATTTCTTCCCTTCTTCTCTCTCCCTCTCTTCTCCTCTCTTCTTCCCTTCTCTTACCCCTCATCCAACACTACCAAACACCATTGATAACAATTCCTTTTAGTTAGTTAGTTGTTTAGTTAGTTTAAATTTTCATTTAATTTTCTCCTTTTTCTTTGATAAGTGTTAGATTATTAATCTTGTTTATTGTTTATTGCTGTTGATTACTGATGAGATGTTAGTCTAACATCATTGTTGTTGATTTTCATTGTTGGATTTTTTGTTGAGGTTACAATTCATTACTTGGTTTTTGAATCTTTCATGCTTAACTTTTGCGAATACCAAGTGAATAACATTGCCTTTAGAGCTTGATAAATCTTTTTGAATTGTATGATTTGGCCACCATGTGATTTGAATCCTTTCTTTGATTAGGCAATTTCTTGATGTTGGATGTTGTGCATTTCTCGTAATGCATTGTGTTTCATGATCATATGCATCCAAATGTGTGTCTGGCATGAATGCTTTCATACTTCTTTACTGCATATTTGATTATCTTAACCTACGAGTTTAAAGTATTTCAAGCATACTAGAATGAGTGAAGTGCATGCTTCTCTTGTGACATTTTTTATGCTAGTGAGTGTTCTAAAGGGAGCCTAATTTAGGATTCACACACCTATTTTCCTTAACATCACACTAATTCACTCACTCAATTCTAGTGATTATTATCTCATTCCAATAAAGTATGCTTCCTTACTTTCGCACTTACTTTTCTTACTATCCTGCCTTCTAATTTCAAGATGAGTCATTATAAGCAAACAAGGAAGCAGGAGAAAGAACATGTAGCAACCGGTTGACCTACCAGTTGAAGGTAGTAATTCGGAGAGTCGTCGTACCCTACTGCTCATCTTTAAATGCACCAAGGACGGTGCAAACCTTTAAGTTTGGGAGGTCGTCCGACCAGTCGGCATTTTTGGGTGACAAGTTTCTAATCCCAACACTTTTGCATTTCATTCTTAGGTCTTTTAGAATTTTAGTTGTATCTTCTTATTTTACATACATATACATAATAAGCTTAGTCAAAATAATGATATTTTTCAAGAAAATTACCTATAGGGCATTGACATCCCAATTGATTTAAGTGAAAACTTTTCATTGAACTTTCTTGAATTATATTTTGTGGGACATATTTTGAGCTAAGAACACAAGCTTATGAGTTTTGAGCCTAATTATGTGGTTACATCTTATAAACCACTTATCTTCCTTCTGATGTACATTATTCTTTTCCTATTATTATAATCTTTGATTTGTTTGATTCTTTATGTCCATTATTTTGTGTATACATGCATTTATATGATTGAGGCCATTGTTTCATTATCTCACTTTCCCAGATAGCCTACTTTTTATCTTCCATTGTTTGCCAACTTTGAGCCTACGAGTAACCCACTTTGTTATTTAATGTAGCACATTACAAGCCTTAAAGTGAAAAACAATAAATGTCCTTAATTTGGATCTTTGATTAGCTTAGGCTAGTGAGTGTGTATCATTCAAGTGTAGAAAAACTTGGGACAACCATATGCATTGATGCTTTTGTATATGATATATTGCAAAAAAAAAGAGAGAAAATAAAAAAAAGAAAGAAAAAAATAGAAAAAGAAAGAAAAAGAAAAGCAATAAAAAGGGAACAAAAATGCCCCAAAGTGAAGCTCAATAATAATCAATGCATATGAGTTATGATCAAGAAGAGAATGCATGAGTGTGTGAAAAAGTGAAGAATGGGTAGTTAGGTTAGCTTTGAAATTGTATAGGTTGCTATATAGGTTTGGTGGGAAGTTTAAGTTAATCAAAGATTCAAATTCTAGTCCACTTGATTATATGCATCCTACCTTGACCCTAGCCCCATTACAACCTATGAAAAGACCTCATGATATATGTATGCATGCATAGAATAATTGTTGATTGTTAGATGAAAAACAAATCTTGGAAAGCATGATTAGAGGGGAATTGAGTGAATCAACCCTAAACACTGAGCGACTAGAGTGCAAATACTTCCGGTGAGGGTTTGATTTCTCAATTACATGTTTTCACCTAGAATCATCACTTTTCGTGCAAGTTGCAAAAATCTTTAATAACTCAATTCAATTGTGGGTTTGGCTTGGTTGTTAATACCTTTAGCCCTTACGCTTACATATGTTTTCTTGGAAGTTGATTTATTTTGACCAAGTAAGTACATTCATCTAGATAGTTGCATATAGATAGATTGCATATAGTTTAGTTTGCATTTAATCAATGATAGTACCCTTTTCTCTTTCTTGGTTAAGCGTAAGGACATGCTTGGTTTAAGTGTGGGGAGATTTGATGCACCATTACTTCGTGGTATATTTTGTACTTAATTTAGGTAGATTTTATCCACTTTTTCCACATTTATTCAATGAAATAGCACAGTTTCATAATTTTCTGCTAATTTGTGCTTAAGTGTGAAAACATGCTTTTTAAGCTTTTAATTGATTAATTTTGATTCACCTTTGATTCCACTAGATGCCTAGATGTGCTTGTTAAGTGAATTCAGGTTGAAAAGACAAGGGATGGATCAAAGGAAGGAAGAGAAAAGCATGCAAGGTGGATAAATCATGTAAAACTAAGGAATTGGGATGCATTCACCGACGCGCACGCGTAGAACGACGCGCACGCGTGAATTTGAAGTTGCATGGCGACGCGTACGCATACATGACGCGTACGCGTGGATGGAAAATTGTCAAGCAACGCGTATGTGTGACCCACGTGTACGCATCGATGCTCGCACGTGACTTCATTAAAGTAAAAATGTTAGAGGAAAATTATGGGCTTCCCAGGCCCAAATTCAACTCACTTCTGAGCCTATTTCATGTGAAAATCAAGAGGAGTCAAGGGGGGATGTCATAATTGAATTTTGGAAGGAATGCTTTAGGAAAGTTTCTAGAGAGAAGCTCTCTCTTCTCTCTAGAATTAGGTTAGATGTAGATTAGAAATTCTTAGATCTAGGTTTAATTCATGCTTTGATTTACTTTTCCTTTATCAATTCTTGTTCTTCTACCTTTGCTTTCTTAGATTAGTGATTTACTTCTTGTAATTCTTGATCGGGGAAAATTTGTCTCTCAACAAATTCCCATTCGGCAAGTGTACCGAATTTGTCGTCAAGTAAAAACTCACAATAGAGTGAGGTCGAATCCCACAAGGATTGATTGATCAAACAACTTTAATTAGAGGAATGATCTAGTTGAGTGAATCCATGAATAGAGTTGATAATTGCAGAAATTAAAATAGCAGGAAAGTAAATGACTGAAAGTAAATAGCAGAATTGTAAATGGGAATGGGGGAATTGCTCATAAAAGTAAATTGCAGAAATTAAGAGAATGTGTAAGATCAGAAATGGGGAGTTCATTGGGCTTAGGAGATGTTGCATTCTCCGGATCAATTTCATTTTCATCTCTTCCTCAATCAATGCACTCATTGATCTCCTTGGCAATCTTAAGTGATTGAACAACAATTTCTTGTGGTTCAATCTCTCAAATCTTGATCAATAGCCAATTCCTTGGTCAATTGCTCATGAGAAGAGATGAAGTGTGGTTACTGATTAAACCACATGCACTTCCCAAATCAAATGCTTAGAGGGTTATAGCCACATACCCATCCACACTCAATTTGGTCCAGCATGAGAAAGCATTTCTAGCTAATCTCTTCATTCCTCTTTCAAGGATCCGAAGAGATCCATGTTTGAATAGCTTCTTTTCCAAGATCACTATCCAATTGGATGAAGATCGAAAGCTTTCAAGTAAAATCAAAAGGAAAGATAGAAGAAGAATAAGAAAATTAGTATTGATCCATCAAATTACAACAGAGCTCCCTAACCCAATGAAAAGGGTTTAGTTGTTCATAGCTCTAGAAATCAAAATCAACGATGGAGAATACATCCTTAAGCTAGAAGTGCAGAGAAAGTAAAAATACAGAGTAGTTCTCTCTCCTCCCCAAAAAGCTCCTCTCTATTTCAAAACTACTCCTATATATACTACTCTTCTCAGCTTCTAGTTAGTTCTTCAAGTCTTGGGCCTTTGGATCTTTTAGTTTGAAGCAGTTCCTTTCTTCATTTGGGCTTGGCTCACTTGCAGAGAGAAAGTGTGAAGTGGGCAGAGACTTTAGCTCAAGATGTTAGGGGTGTTTAATATTTAGTGAAAATACAAGTTCGAGGATGTTAGTGACACTTAACATTGTCACTAACGTTGCCATGCACCCCTTTGCCTCACGTTAAAGCCCACGTTAACTGGGTTAACGTGGCTTTTAACGTTGCCTTGTTAGCCTTCGAGAACGTTAGTGACACTCAACATTGTCACTAACGTTCAACTGTGCCCCTTCTTGCTTTGTTAAAGCTCACGTTAACTAGGTTAACGTGGCTTCTAACATGCCTTTGCCAACCTTCGAGAACGTTAGTGACACTCAACATTGTCACTAATGTTCAAGTGTGCCCCTAGGTCTCACGTTAGAGTCCACGTTAACTGGGTTAACGTGGCTTCTAACGTGGCCATTCTTAGCCATCCCAGCGTTAGTGACAATGTTGAGTGTCACTAACGTTGGCTCATTCTTCATTCCTCATCGTTAGCTTCCACGTTAACCAAGTTAACGTGGAGGTTAACGTGGCTCTTGGGTTTTGAGTGGTTGCTCCAACGTTAGTGACAATGTTGAGTGTCACTAACGTTGTCGACAACTCTCCATCTCTTACGTTAGCTCCCACGTTAACCAAGTTAACGTGGGAGTTAACGTGGCTCTTTGCACCTTAGGCCAACGTTAGTGACAATGTTGAGTGCCACTAACATTGGCTTCTCTTCCCCCTTTAACGTTAGAGGCCACGTTAACTAGGTTAACGTGGCCATTTGTGAGCAATTGCCAACGTTAGTGACAATGTTGAGTGTCACTAACGTTGGCTCAACTTCTCTTCTCCACGTTAGAGTTCACGTTAACTTAGTTAACGTGACTCTTTAACGTGGGCATTGATGGCTTTTGAGAGTGATTTTGGCAATCACTTTTCTCCTTAACTTTGCAAGTTACCTCCCATTCCTTTCTTCCTTTGGTCCTGAAATCAAGCAATAAAGTGCATCAAAGTTCTAGTCCAATTCATGGGTAATGCAATATATAATTTTGTCATTAAAATCATGCAAAATCCTCATGAAATAATGTAAAATGCACAATGTATGCTTGAATCAAGGTTTGAGTGAATATCTGCCCAAAACTAACTTATTTCCTAAGAAAATGCATGAAATTACCTAAAAACAGTAAAGAAAAGGTCAGTGAAACTGGCCAAAATGCCCTGGCATCAATTCTTTACTTTTATATTGATGCTCTCTTCCTTCTTCTATTTTCCTTTTAATGCAATTTATGTTCATGTTCCTTTGTTATTGATTTGAATTATTGTTATTAATTTCTTGCAATTAGTAGTTGTAGATCTACTTTTCTTGCAATTTCATCCTGATTTCCTTTTATGCCTTCCAAGTGTTTGACAAAATGCTTGGAAGGATGCTACAGTAGATTTTTATCCTCTTGGCTTGGGTTGAGTAATTGGAGACTCTTGAGTTATCAAACTCTTTTGTTGATTAATAATTGAAAGTTGCTAGTTGATTTGAATTCCGCTAAAGCTAGTCTTTCCTTAGGAGTTGACTAGGACTTGAGGAATCAAATTGATTATTTCCACTTGACTTTCCTTCATAGTTAGAGGTTGACTAAGTGGAGCAATGAACAATTCTTGTAACAATTGAGGAACATAATGAGGATAGGACTTCTAGTTCTCATTCCTTGCCAAGAGCTTTCTTAGCTATTAGTTTAACTCTCACAATTTACTTCTCTTGTCCTTTATCTAAAACCCCTAAATACTTGTCCCATAACCAATAACAAGAACACTTCCCTACAATTTCTTTGAAAGACGACCCGAGGTTTGAATACTTCGATTTATATTTTTGGGGTTTGTTACTTATGACAACAAGTTTTTGTATGAGAGAATTCTTTGTTGGTTTAGAAACTGTACTTGCAACGAGATTTCATTTGTGAAATTCATTATCGACAAAAAATCCCTTCATCAAAATGGCGCCGTTCCCGGGAATTGCAATTGTGCGCTTGCTATTGGTTATTGTATATATGTTTATATTGTGAATATGTTTGCCTTTTGTTTCCTTGTTGGTTTTTGCTAGTGTTAGGTGATGGCAAGTCATCTTATGCTAGTTTTACTAGCATTTTTTCCTTACTTTTATTAGGTTTATTACACTTTCTTGCACAATAAGTAAGTGATTAGAGTGGAATTTCATGTTTATCTTGGCTCAATCAAACATGGTTGATTTTATACAAAATCATGAGATTTATGAACAATTTAGTTGATTATTATGAATGATGCAAAACCTTGTGATTTTGGTGAGACTTTGATTGCTGGTTTGGTTGATGACAGGAGAAAAGATGAATATTTAAAAACAGAGAATCACTAGGTGCAGATGAACGCTACGTTCATTTGAAGAACGCTACGTTCACAAGTGGCGTGCACGCGTACAAGGCGCTCCAACGCAGGATGACAATGTTGGCAATCCATGTGTATGCGTACATGGCGCGCACACGTGGGTGAGGGATTAGCATTCACAATCCACGAATGCAACGTTCACTTCGAATGAACGCCGGTGATAATTTCAGAGTTGGGATTTGAAATTGGTCATCGACGCGCACGCGTGCATGATGCGCACGCGTCGATGTGACAGAAGTGGTGGTTGGCGTGAATGCATACATGACGCTGGAACGCAGAAGTGAAGTTTTACCATCCACGCGCACGTGCACAGGGTGCACACATGCGAAGATCGTTCATGGCACGAACGTAGCGTTCAATCGATGAACGCTACAAAGGACGCGCATGCACGGATGGTATGCGCAAGCATGGTTGAAGCTGAAGATCGCATCGACGTGCATGCATGCAGTACACGCAGCGTCGATGGTGCAACATTGCAAGGGACACGCACACATATAGGATGTGCACACGTAGGTAAATGAACGCAGCGTTCACTTTAAGAACGCTATGCTCTCCTGAAGCAAGCTCCCAACCATACCAACTAAGGATCCATTCTGATCTGTTTCATCAAAGGCCAGAAAGCCCATTTCAAGTACTGGGATGACCAAATTAGAAAGTGTATAAATAGGAGAAAATTCAATTTCATTAGGGGACTTTTACCTTTTATTCGGGGATCTTTTCAGCATATTTTTCTTCTTCACCTTTCCTTTTAAGTTTTCTTTAGAATTTTAGATTTGGTTTTAATTTCTTTTGGGTTCTTCATCTTCTGCACTTTTCTGTTCTGTTTTGGTACTAGAGCAATGATGAAATAAACCCCAATTTCATTAGAGGGAGGAGCTCTACTGTAATTATAATGAATCAATGAAATTCTTCTTCTTCTCAATTGAATTGTGTAGCTATTGGGTATCTTCTGCTTTGATTGTGAATTATTCACTCTGGAAGGGGGTTTAATTCAGTGAATGTGGGTGTGAGCTAGTGCACGAAATTATGATCTCAATGGCACCAACAACTTGGTACACAAAATTGTAATCTCAACTCTTTTTCACAACTTCACACAACTAACCAGCAAGTGCACTGGGTCGTCCAAGTAATAAACCTTACGTGAGTAAGGGTCGATCCCACGGAGATTGTCAGATTGAAGCAAGCTATGGTCACCTTGTAAATCTCATTCAAGCTGATTCAAATGGTTATGGAGTTTTAATAATTTAAAAGATAAATAAACATAAAATAAAGATAGAGATACTTATGTAATTCATTGGTGGAAATTTCAGATAAGAGTCTGGAGATGCGTTGTACCTTCTGAATTTCTACTTTTCTACTGTCTTCATCCAATCCTTCATACTCCTTTCTATGGCAAGCTGTATGTTGGGTGTCACCGTTGTCAATGGCTACTTCCCGTCCTCTCAGTGAAAATGGCCCTCTACAGTTTCAGTATGGCTAATCAACTGTCGGATTGCTCGTCTCGGATGAAAAATACCATGCACAGATATCGTATGGCTAATCAGCTGTTGGTTCTCGATCGTGTAGGAATAGGATTTACTATCCTTTTGCATCTGTCACCATGCCCTACAGTCGCGAGTTTGAAGCTCGTCACAGTCATCCCATCCCAGATGCTACTCGAAATACCACAGACAAGGTTTAGACATTCCGGATCTCAAGAATGCTACCAATGGATTCTAGCCTATACCACGAAGATTCTAATCTCGGATTCAGATGCCCCATTGTCAGAGGGGAGTCGATGTGAATCGTTGATTAGAAACCCAAGAGATATACATTCAAGCTTGTCTTCATGTAGAACGGAAGTGGTTGTCAATCACGCGTTCATAAGTGAGAATAGTTATGAGTGTCACATAATAATCACATTCATCATGTTCTTGTGTGCAAATGGATATCTTAGAATAAGAATAAGCATGAATTGAATAGAAAACAGTAGTACTTTGCATTAATACTCGAGGAACAGCAGAGCTCCACACCTTAATCTATGGTGTGTAGAAACTCCACCATTGAAAATATATAAGTAAAAATAGGGTAGGCATGGCTGAATGGCCAGCCTCCCAAAATGTGAACAATGGTCCAAAGATGTTCCAAAAGCTCCCTATTACAATAGTAAAAAGTTCTATTTATACTAAACTAGTTACTAGGGTTACAAAAATAAGTAAATGATGCAGAAATCCACTTCCGGGCCCACTTGTTGTGTGCTTGGGCTGAGCATTTAAGCTTTCATGTGTAGAGACTTTTCTTTGAGTTAAACACCAATTTGAAGCCTGTTTTGGGCGTTTAACTCTAGCTTGTAACTTGTTTCTGGTGTTTAACGCCAGAATAGGGTAGAAAGCTGGCGTTGAACGCCAGTTTGCGTCATCTAAACTCGAGCAAAGTATGGACTATTATATATTGCTGGAAAGCCCTGGATGTCTACTTTCCAACGCAATTGATAGCGTGAAATTGGGGTTTCTATAGCTCCAAAATATCCATTTCGAGTGCAGGGAGGTCAGAATCCAATAGCATCAGCAGTCTTTTTTCAGCCTCTAAATCAGATTTTCGCTCAGGTCCCTCAATTTCAGCCAGAAAATATCTAAAATCACAGAAAAACACACAAACTCATAGTAAAGCCCAAAAATATGAATTTTGCTTAAAAACTAATAAAATATACTAAAAAACTAACTAAATTATACTAAAAACTATCTAAAAACAATGCCAAAAAGCGTATAAATTATCCGCTCATCACAACACCAAACATAAATTGTTGCTTGTCCCCAAGCAACTGAAAATCAAATAGGATAAAAAGAAGATAACATACAATGAATCTCACAATATCAATGAAACTTAGTCCCAATTAGATGAGCCGGGCTAGTAGCTTTTTGCTTCTGAACAGTTATGGCATCTCACTTTATCCTTTGAAATTCAGAATGACTGGCATCTATAGGAACTCAGAATTTTAGATAGTGTTATTGATTCTCCTAGTTCATTATGTTGATTCTTGAACACAGCTACTTTATGAGTCTTGATCGTGGCCCTAAGCACTTTGTTTTCCAGTATTACCACCGGATACATAAATGCCACAGACATATAACTGGGTGAACCTTTTCAAATTGTGACTCAGCTTTGCTAAAGTCCCCAGTTAGAGGTGTCCAGAGTTCTTAAGCACACTCTTTTTGATTTGGATCATGACTTTAACCACTCAGTCTCAAGCTTTTCACTTGGACCTTCATGACACAAGCACATGGTGAGGGACAACTTGATTTAGCCGCTTAGGCCTGGATTTTATTTCCTTGGGCCCTCCTATCCATTAATGCTCAAAGCCTTGGATCCTTTTTACCCTTGCCTTTTGGTTTAAAGGGCTATTGACTTTTTCTGCTTGCTTTTTCTTTTTCTTTCTTTTTTTCCGCCACTTTTTTTTGCTACTCTTTTTTTTCTTTTTCACTACTTTTTCTTGCTTCAAGAATCAATTTCATGATGTTTTAGATTATCAATAATATTTCTCTTTGTTCATCATTCTTTCAAGAGCCAACAATTTTAACATTCATAAACTTCACTATAAAAAATATGCACTGTTCAAGCATTCATTCAGAAAACAAAAAGTATTGCCACCACATCAAAATAATTAAACTAATTTCAAGATAAAATTTGAAATCCAAGTACTTCTTGTTCTTTTGTAATTAAGCACATTTTATATTTAAGAGAGGTGAAGGATTTATGGAGTTATTCATAGCTTTAAGACATAGACACTAGACACTAATGATCATGTAATGAAGACACAAACATAGACAAACAATAAGCATCAAATCCGAGAGTACTTCTTGTTCATTTGTAATTAAGTACATTTTTCATTTGAGAGAGGTGAAGGATTTATGGAGTTATTCATAGCTTTAAGACATAGACACTAGACACTAATGATCATGTAATGAAGACAAAAACATAGAAAAACAATAAGCATCAAATCTGAAAACAGAAAAATAAATAGACAAGGAGATTAAGGAACGAGTCCACCTTAGTGAGGGTGGCGTCTTCCTCTTTGAAGATCCTATGGAGTGCTTGAGCTCCTCAATGTCTCTTCCTTGCCTTTGTTGCTCCATCCTTAGTGCTTTTGGTGCTCCTATCCTTAGTTGCTCCTAATAGTTGTGTGGAGAAAAATGTATCCCTTGATGTATCTCAAAGATTTCTTGATGATGATCCTCCTCATGCTCTTGTTGAGGTCCATAAATGGGCTCTCTTATTTGCTCCATCCTCTTTTTAGTGATGGGCTTGTCCTCTTCAATGAGGGTGTTTTCCTCTATGACAATTCTAGCTGAATTGCATAGGGATCACCTTTTTCTTGGCCATAACTTCATAGAAGTGGTCTTGATGGACCTTTGAGATGAATCTCTCCATCTCCCATGACTCGGAGGTGGAAGCGTTTGCCTTCCTTTTACTCTTTCTAGAGGTTTCTCCGGCCTTAGGTGCCATAAATGGTTATGGAAAAACAAAAAGCAACATTTTTACCACACCAAACTTAAAATGTTTGCTCGTCCTTGAGCAAAAGAAGAAAGAAAGAAGGGGAAGAAGAAGAAGATAATGGAGGAGATAGAGGGAGAAAGTGAATTCGGCCAAGGGGGTATAAGGTGATTGTGATGTGTAAAAAGAATATAAGGAAGAGGATAGGATTTGATAGGTGAGTGGTGTTTTTGGGTAAAGTGTTATAGAGATGTGTGAGGAGGAGAAAGAGAGAGAGGTAGGGTAGGTAGGGATCCTGTAGTGTCCACAGATCCTGAGGGGTCAAGGATTTGTCATCCCTACTCCAATTAAGCGTGTAAACTCCCTTAGTGTGCATTCCCGGCATTTAACGCCAGACTGCTACTTGTTTCTGGTGTTAAATGCCAGCTTTTATTCCTTTCCTGGTGTTAAACGCTAGGCTGCAACCTGTTTCTGGCATTTAACACCAGCTTGTTGCTTCTTTCTGGCATTTAACGCCCAGAATGGTGCCAGACTGGGCGTTAAACGCCCATTCTGCTACACTTACTGGCGTTTAAACGCCAGTAAGTTTTTCCTCTAGGGTGTGCTATTTTTACTGCTATTTTGGATTTTTCTTTAATTTTTGCAGTTGTTTTTGTGACTCCACATGATCATCAACCTATAAAAAAGAAAATAACATAGACAAATAAAATTGGGTTGCCTCCTAATAAGCACTTCTTTATTGTCAATAACTTGACAGTGAGCTCTCATGGAGCTTCACAGATGTTCAGAGCATTGTTGGGGCCTCCCAACACCAAACTTAGAGTTTGAATGTGGGGGTTCAACACCAAACTTAGAGTTTGGTTGTGGCCTCCCAACACCAAACTTAGAGTTTGACTGTGGGGGCTTTGGTTGACTCTGCATTGAGAGAAGCTTTTCTTGCTTCATCTCCATGGTTACAGAGGGAGATCCTTGAGTTTTAAACACAAGGTAGTCCTCATTCAATTGAAAGATCAACTCTCGTCTGTCCACATCAATCACAGCTTTTGCTGTGGCTAGGAAGGGTCTTCCAAGGATGATAGATTCATCCTCATCCTTCCCAGTGTCTAAGATTATGAAATCAGCAGGGATGTAAAAGCTTTTGACCTTTACTAGCACGTCCTCTACCTGTCCATAAGCCTTTTCCATGGATTTGTCTGCCATCTCTAATGAGGATTTGGCAGCCTGTACCTCAAAGATTCCTAGTTTCTCCATTACAGAGAGTGGCATTAAGTTTATACCTGACCCTAGGTCACACAAAGGCTTCTCAAAGGTCATGGTGCCTATGGTACAGGGAATTAAGAATTTACCAGGATCCTGTTTCTTTTGAGGTAATGTCTGCCTAACCAAGTCATTCAGTTTATTGGTGAGCAAGGGGGGTTCATCCATCCAAGTCTCATTACCGAATAACTTGGCATTCAGTTTCATGATTGCTCCAAGGTACTTAGCAACTTGCTCTTCAGTAATATCTTCATCCTCTTCAGAGGAGGAATAGTCATCAGAGCTCATGAATGGCAAAAGTGGGTTCAATGGAAATTCTATGGTCTCTAGATGAGCCTCAGATTTCTTAGGTTCCTCAAATGGTAACTCCTTTATGTCCAGAGGATGTCCCATGAGGTCTTCCTCACTGGGATTCACGTCCTCCTCCTCCTCTCTAGGTTCGGCCACACCAAGTAAGGTTATGGCCTTGCCCTCTCTTTTTGGATTCTCTTCTGTATTGCTTGGGAGAGTACTAGAAGGGGTTTCAGTGACTCTTTTACTCAGCTGGCCCACTTGTGCCTCCAAATTTCTAATGGAGGACCTTGTTTCATTCATAAAACTTAGAGTGGCCTTAAATAGATCAGAAACTATGTTTGCTAAGTTAGAGGGGCTCTGCTCAACATTCTCTGTCTGTTGCTGAGAGGATGATGGAAAAGGCTTGCTATTGCTAAACCTGTTTCTTGCACTATTTATATAGCCTTATTGAGGCTTTTGTTGATCCTTCCATGAGAAATTTGAATGATTTCTCCATGACGAATTATAGGTGTTTCCATAGGCTTCACCCATGTAATTTACCTTTGCCATTGCAGGGTTCTCAGGATCATAAACTTCTTCTTCAAAAGATGCTTCTTTAGTACTGTTGGATGCATTTTGCAAACCATTCAGACACTGAGAAATCATATTGACTTGCTGAGTCAACATTTTATTCTGAGCCAATATGGCATTCAGAGAATCAATTTCAAGAACTCCCTTCCTCTGAGGCATCCCATTATTCACAGGATTCCTCTCAAAGGTGTACATGAAATGGTTATTTGCAACCATTTCAATGAGTTCCTGAACTTCTGTAGGCGTTTTCTTCAAGTGAATAGATCCACCCGCAGAATGGTCCAATGATATCTTAGACAATTCAGACAGACCATCATAGAATATATCCGTGATAGTCCATTCTAAGAGCATGTCAGAAGGACACTTTTTGGTCAATTGCTTGTATCTTTCCCAAGCTTCATAGAGGGATTCACCTTCTTTTTACCTGAAGGTTTGAACATCCACTCTAAGCTTGCTCAGCTTTTGAGGAGGAAAGAATTTGGCTAAGAAAGCCGTGACCAGCTTATCCCAAGAGTTCAGGCTATCTCTAGGTTGAGAGTCTAACTATATTCTAGCTCTGTCTCTTACAGCAAAAGGGAAAAGCATAAGCTTGTAGACCTCAGGATGAACTCCATTGGTCTTAACAGTATCACAGATCTGCAAGAATTCAGTTAAGAACTAAAAAGGATCTTTTGACGGAAGTCCATAAAACTTGCAATTCTGTTGCATTAGAGAAACTAATTAAGGCTTTAGCTCAAAGTTGTTTTCTCCAATGGCAGGGATTGAGATGCTTCTTCCATGGAAGTTGGAATTTGGTCCAGTGAAGTCACCAAGCATCTTCCTTGCATCTATGGCATTATTGTTGGGTTCGGCTGCCATGTCTCCTTCTTTTTTGAAAATTTCTGTTAGGTCCTCTCCAGAGTGTTGTGCTTTAGCTTCTCTTAGCTTTCTCTTTAGAGTCCTTTCAGGTTCAGGATCAGCTTCAACAAGAATATTTTTATCCTTGATCCTGCTCATATGAAAAAGAAGAGAACAGAGAAAGAAGAGGAATCCTCTATGTCACAGTATAGAGATTCCTTTATGTGAGTAGAAGAAGAGAAGAATAGAAGAAGGAGAAGAGAAAAAATTCGAACACAGAGAGGGAGAGAGGGTTCGAATTATAAGAAGAAAAGAAGTGTTAGTAAATAAATAAATAGAAAAAGAAGAGAGAGAGAGAAGGAAATTTGAATTTTAATTAAGATAAAAGAAAAATATTTTTGTTTTTATTTTAATTATTAGTTAAAATTCGAAAATTAAGAGAAAAGGTAAAATAAAATTAAAATTTAAAACAATTAGTTAATCAAAAAGAATTTTAAAAAAGAGGAAGGTGATTTTCGAAAATTTAGAGAGAGAAAAGTAGTTAGGTGGTTTTGAAAAAGATAAGAATTTTAAAATCAAACAAAAAGTTAAGTAGTTAATTGAAAAAGAATTGAAAATCAATTTTGAAAAGATAAGAAGTTAGAAAAGATTTTTGAAATCAAATTTTTGAAAAAGATATGATTGAAAAAGATTTGATTGAAAAAGATATGATTGAAAATATATGATTGAATTTATTTTGAAAAAGATTTGAAAAAGAAATTTAAAAAGATTTGATTTTTAAACTTAAAATTGATTACTTGACTAACAAGAAACTAAAAGATATGATTCTAGAGTTTAAAGATTAAACCTTTCTTAACAAGAAAGTAACAAACTTCAAATTTTTGAATCAATCACATTTGTTGTTAGTAAAGTTTTCAAAATTTTGAAATGAAATTAAGAAAAAGATTTTTGAAAATCAATTTTTTAAAAATTTTTCGAGAAATATGAAATAAAAATGAAAAATATTTGAGTTTTGAAAAAGATTTTGAAAAGATAAATTTTTGAAATTGAAATCTTGACTTGACTAACAAGAAACAACTTATTTTAAAATTTTTTTGACTAAGTCAACCCAAAATTTTGAAATTTATGAGAGAAATAAGGGAAAGATATTTCTTATTTTTGAATTTTTAATGAGGAGAGAGAAAAACACAAAAATGACTCAAAACATGAAAATTTTGGATTAAAACAAATGATACATGCAAGAACACTATGAATGTCAAGATGAACACCAAGAACACTTTGAAGATCATGATGAACATCAAGAACTTATTTTTGAAAAACTTTTAAGAAAAGAAAAACATGCAAGATACCAAACTTAGAAATTTTCATATTTAGACACTATGAATTCAAAAATACATATGAAAAACAAGGTAAGACACAAAACAAGAAAATATGAAGATCAAACAAGAAGACTTACCAAGAACAACTTGAAGATCATGAAGAACACCATGCATGAGTTTTCGAAAATTATGCAAGAAAAATAAAAACATGCAATTGACACCAAACTTAAAACTTGACTCTAGACTCCAAGAAACACAATATTTTTGATTTTATGATTTTATAACTTTTTTTTTGGATTTTTCGAAAATTATTTTTAGAAAAATGAAAAAGAAGAAAAATTTTGAAAGATTTTTGAAAACTTTTTGAAAATAAAATAATGGTTAAAAGAAGAAGAAAATTACCTAATCTGAGCAACAAGATGAACCGTTAGTTGTCCAAACTCGAACAATCCCCGACAACAGCGCCAAAAACTTGGTGTACGAAATTGTGATCTCAGTGGCGCTAACAACTTGGTACACACAATTGTAATCTCAACTCTTTTTCACAACTTCGCACAACTAACCAGCAAGTGCACTGGGTCGTCCAAGTAATAAACCTTACGTGAGTAAGGGTCGATCCCAAGGAGATTGTCAGCTTGAAGCAAGCTATGGTCACCTTGTAAATCTCAGTCAGGAAGATTCAAATGGTTATGGAGTTTTAATAATTTAAAAGATAAATAAACATAAAATAAAGATAGAGATACTTATGTAATTCATTGGTGGAAATTTCAGATAAGCGTCTGGAGATGCGTTGTTCCTTCTGAATCTCTGCTTTCCTACTGCCTTCATCCAATCCTTCATACTCCTTTCTATGGCAAGCTGTATGTTGGGTGTCACCATTGTCAATGGCTACTTCCCGTCCTCCCAGTGAAAATGGTCCTCTACGGTTTCTGTACAGCTAATCAACTGTCGGATTGCTCGTCTCGGATGAAAAATACCATGCACAGTTATCGTATGGCTAATCAGCTGTTGGTTCTCGATCATGTAAGAATATAATTTACTATCCTTTTGCGTCTGTCACCACACCCTACAGTCATGAGTTTGAAGCTCGTCACAATCATCCCATCCCAGATCCTACTCAGAATACCACAGACAAAGTTTAGACTTTCTGGATCTCAAGAATGCTGCCAATGGATTCTAGCCTATACCACGAAGATTCTAATCTCGGATTCAGATGGCCCATTGTCAGAGGGGAGTCGATGTGAATCGTTGATTAGAAACCCAAGAGATATACATTCAAGCTTGTCTTCATGTAGAACGGAAGCGGTTGTCAATCACGCGTTCATAAGTGAGAATGGTGATGAGTGCCACATAATCATCGCATTCAACATGTTATTGTGTGCTGATAAACCACTATTTTATGGTTTATCTTGTACTTAATTGAGTAGATTTTATCAATCTTTCATACACTTATTCATACTAAATTCATGGGTTTACATTCTCCTTCCTGATTTTGTGCTATGATTGAAAACATGCTTCATTGGCCTTATATTTACTAATATTAATCCTCTCTTATTACCATTAGATGCCTTGATATGTGTGTTAAATGATTTCAGAGATTACAGGGCAGGAACTGCTCAGAGGATGGAAAGAAAGCATGCAAAAGTGGAAGGAATACAAGAAGTTGAAGGAACTGCAAAGCTGTCAGCCTGACCCACTCGCACTAAAATGATCATAACTTGAGCTACAGAGGTCCAAATGATGCGATTTCACTTGCTTTGGAAAGCTAACGTCCAGGGCTTCGATTTGATATATAATTCGCCATAGTGGCCGTACAGATAGGCGATGCGAACGCGCGTTCCATGCGGATGCGTCGCATCTGCGAATCTCATTCCACACAAATGCGTGGATGACGCCTCCGCGTCACTTTGCCGAGACCTGTACGGAGCGATTTCTGGACTGTTTCTGACCCTGTTTCAAGGCCAGAAGACATAGATTAAAGGCTGCAAAGTGGAGGAATGAACGGGACACTTCAGATGTAGTTTTTAGAGAGAGATGTTCTCTCCTCTCTCTTAGGATTTAGGATTAGGATTTTTAGAAATTAGGGTTTATTTCTTCTTCAGCCACAGGTTCAATATTCCTTTTACTTTATATTTCTCTTCTATTTTTAGATATTCTAATGCTTTTATTTGTGTTTGATTTATGTTGCCCAATTGGCTTATGAATATTTTCCATGTTAGAATTGACATCTTCATGCAGTTTGAGGTATTCCAGATATTTATGATTTTAGTTTAGCTTTCTATATTCTTGGCTTTGGTTGATTAATTGGTAACTCTTGAGTTGTCAAACTCATTGTTGACTGAAAATTGGAATTCTTCAAGAATTAATTCGAGTTTCACTAACTCTAGCCTTTCCCAAGGAAAGACTAGGACTTGAGGAATTAAAATTAATTCATCCACTTAACTTACCTTCATAGTTAGAGGTTGACTTAGTGGGAGAAAAATCCAATTCTCATCACAATTGATAAGGATAACTGGGATAGGACTTCCAGTTACCATACCTTGCCAAGAGCTTTACTAGTTATTATTTTGACGACTTGTTATTTTATATTACTTGTTCAACCCTTTTGAAAACCCCGATATACCTTTGCATAACCAATAATAAGAACATACCTCCCTGCAATTCCTTGAGAAGATGACCCGAGGTTTAAATACTTGGTTATCAATTTTAAAGGGGTTTGTTACTTGTGACAACCAAAACATTTGTACGAAGGGATTTTTTGTTGGTTTAGAATCTATACTTAGAACGCGACTATATTTTTACAAAATTCTTTACTAGCAAAAATCCTAACATCAAAATGGCACCATTGTCGGGGAATTGCAAACGTGTGCCTTATTATTGGTTATTGTAAATATTTTTATAAAAAAAAATTCAGATTTTTATTTTAAAATTTTTTTATCTTATCTTATCTTATTTTTCAAAATTCAAATCTTTTTTTCAAAAATCATATCTTTTTCAAAAATCCTAAATCTTATCTTTTTCAAATATTTTCTTTTTCTTAGTTTTTGTTTCTATTTTCTCCTACTACTATGAACTCTCACCCCTCTGGCTATGAGTCTGGTTATAACTATGTTGTAGGAAGAGAAAGCTATAACAGGAATATGCATCAAGGTCAAAGCAATCAAAGATGGACGGAGCCAAGAGGATCTGATCAACCCTTTAGGCAACAACACCTTCCAAGATATCATGGACGAAGACCATTCTATAATGCATACCAAGATGATAGATATGGTGGACCCCCTTGTAGTTACCAACAAGCCCCCATCATATGCCAATGAACCACCTCCTCAACATAGCTTTGAACCACCACACTCACAAGCCCCTTTCCACCATTCACCTCCATATGACCCCAACCCTTGTCCACCACACCAACCACCGTATGAACCATACCCAGAACCACCACCTCAATATACACCATCTCCATATCCTTATCATGAGGAACCACCTTCGTGTTATGAACCTTTTCTCCCAACAAATGAACCCTCCTATCCACCCCAAACCTCCATGGAGAAAGCATTTGCCGATCTAAACTCCGCTATACAAGCTCTCGCCGCCCAAATCGGACTACCAAATACCCCCAATATTCAACCCTCAAGCTCCAATGCACTTCTATCTCAACCACATAATGATCCACCCATCCCATCACCACCGTCCATGGAAGAGCACCAACATCCATCAATACAAGAGCAACATGATCCCACTGATACTATTGACATGGAACAAGAGAGAGGATCATCTTCGCGAATCCATACTTCATAAGGAGCTAGAGGAGGCACTAAAGGTGAAGGTAGTAGAGACCCTTGAAGTTGACAGCGCGATTGAAGAACTAGTAAAAGAAGACAACAAGGAGGATTTTGTACTTGAAGTGAAAAAATAGTTGAACAGGAAATCATCAAGGATGAATACGATTTCATACTTAAACACTTGGATCAAGCAATAAATCGATTACCATTCCGATGTTCGGACATTCAAGGAACCCCCATGGCTTCATGTGGAGAATCTACTGAAGAACATATCAGGAAGGAGAAGTTAGGCACTCCGGTGGATAGTGAGCAGCATGATTTGGTATTGGAACAAGTGGAGGAAGCCGGAATTATTGAAGAAAAAGAGGAGGCAGTGATTGAAGACTTAGGAGATGCTGAACCTCCATGGGAAAATCAAGTTATAGAGCCTCCTTCAAAGATGTTTGAAACTGATGCTGAGGAGGGTGTACAACCTCCAAGGCAACTCATGGTTAAAGACTTTGAAGGGGATGATCAAGAGATGGATTCAATCATTGATGAATTCTTATCTACATTTGAATCCTCTTCCATTGGACTTGATATAGAGTTTAAAGAAGAAGAAGCACAACCTCCCATGCCCTTGGTAAACAATGAAGAAGAGATTGAATTGGAAGAAATCCACCAAAAGAAAGAGGTTGAAATTGAAGAAGCTTACAAAGAGGTGGAAGTTGTTAGAGAAGAGCACAAGGGAGTGGAGCTTGCAAATTCGTTAGAAATATCTCTCCCAAGACCATTATTGTCCAACACAACATTCAAGTGGGTAAAATTCCTATCCTTGTTCTTTACTTTCCCACTTGAATATGGGCTACTAGAGACGGATGGTCAGCTTAGAGCTCTTTTTGGCATTAAGAGTAAGAGGAAGATGGTCAGTGGTAAGAATTGTCCTGCAAAGTTCATTATGGTTGGAAGCTTTGAGTTTAAACGCAAAGGTTGGTGTAGAGCTCAACTGAATGGGTCTAGGAAGTTGTTTGGCCTCTTTAGTGAGAATTCAGATTGCTTGCCACCCAGTTGGAACACTAATGATCAACAAGAAGACGGGTGCAAAAGTAAGGTTTGGGACCCCGGAATTCAATCTAGAAATCAATACTCTTGGGGCCTTATCACTTGCTTTAGCTTGCTTGAAGGCTTTCTTCGCCTAGTTTGGGATCCCGAAGGCTATTGGAAGTACAAACATTGGTGGAGATTCTTGGATCAGTACAAGCATAAGCCACCATAACAGGGAGCTCACCAAATGTCCAACTTAAGGACTTTAACTACAAGTGCTAGGTGGGAGACAACCCACCATGGTATGGTTGTTCTTTTTCAATTTAATTCTATTTTATTTTATTTGTTTTTAAGTTTTAATTTTTTCTATTGAACCTGGAATTCTTCATAACATCCGCATTTGCATTGCATTCTGCATTTTTCCATGTTAAAAAAAAAGAGAAGAGAAAGGGAGAGCACACGACGCGACAGCGTCGCCGACGCGACCACGTCGCAGGTGGCTCAAAGAGAATAATATATCGAACATAGAGTCACGCAGGAGTGTGGCTGGAGGCGTGCCTTTGGCACAAATCATCCCACGCGACCGCGTCACTGACGCGTCCGCGTCCCATGGGAAACATGCCTCCCACGCGTCCGCATCACCCATGTGGATGCGTGACCTGAAATTCGACGTAAGAAAGGATGCACGACCGAAAGTTGTGCTGGAGTGGTGCTGGATTGGTGCTGAACGCGCAAGCCCTACCATGCGGATGCATGGCTGACGCGTCTGCGTCACATCCATATAATGGCCACTCACGCGATCGCGTCGACCACACGACCGCGTCAGCCTGGAATTCGGCAATAATGAATTTTTGAACAGAGAGTTGTGCGAGCGCGAGGCTGCCCTCATGCCAGGAGCACAAAATGCATCACGCGTCTGCGTGACCGACGCGACCGCGTCGATTAATTTAAGCGCAAATCACGCGACCGAATCACCCACGCGTCCGCGTCGCTTGCGCCGCACAGCTTATCTAAATCAGCAAAATATCTCATCTTTTCTTCCCCAAATCTAAATCTTTTCTTTCCCTTCTTATTTCTTTCTTCCTTACTTTCTTTTTCTTTCTTTTTCTTTTAATTGGTGTTGGAAATTTATTTGGATCATTATTTTCTATATTTTGCTGTGGATTACTTAGGAATTGATTGACAATTATTAATTATTTTTAGGGTCACTTGCATGTTCAAAATTCAATACTTTAAATAACATATTTACCATGCATGCTAAGTGTTTGTGAAAAAGCGCGTATGGCATTGTGCATTATTTTAAATTATTCTATTCTACTACTCTAATGCGTGCTTTTCACAAAACCCCTTTTATGTTTTATTAATTAAATATAATTGTCAATACGAACAGCTTATTAGTTTGAAAGAGATGATAATCTAACTTGGACATTTAGTGCTTGATCTATGCTACTCATGCTTTTGCCAGCATGCGAATAAACATCTTGCATCTAATTGCCATTACATGCACTTGCTATATTTTCATTGATGACCTTTTCACATGTAGTCATGACCATGTGTTAACAACATCCTTCTTTACCGTGCATTGATTATCACTTGCGTTGGAAAGCTAACATCCGGGGCTTCGATTTGATATATTTTCCACCATAGTGGCCGTACAGATAGGCGATGTGAACGCGCATTCCATGCGGATGCATCGCATCTGCGAATCTCACTCCACGCAAACGCGTGGATGACGCCTCCGCGTCACTTTGCCGCGACCTGTACGGACCAGATTTCACAATTAGCAATTTTTGGAATCTTTCTGACCCAGTTTCAAGCCCAGAAGACACAGATTAAAGGCTGCAAAGTGGAGGACACTTCAGATTAGACCACAACTCACTTTTCACAATTTAGATGTAGTTTTTAGAGAGAGAGGTTCTCTCCTCTCTCTTAGTTTTTAGGATTAGGATTTTTAGAAATTAGGGTTTATTTCTTCTTCAGCCACAGGTTCAATATTCCTTTTACTTTATATTTCTCTTCTATTTTTAGATATTCTAATTCTTTTATTTGTGTTTGATTTATGTTGCCCAATTGGCTTATGAATATTTTCCATGTTAGAATTGACATCTTCATGCAGTTTGAGGTATTCCAGATATTTATGATTTTAGTTTAGCTTTCTATATTCTTGGCTTTGGTTGATTAATTGGTAACTCTTGAGTTGTCAAACTCATTGTTGACTGAAAATTGGAATTCTTCAAGATTTAATTCAAGTTTCACTAACTCTAGCCTTTCCCAAGGAAACACTAGGACTTGAGGAATTAAAATTAATTCATCCACTTAACTTACCTTCATTGTTAGAGGTTGACTTAGTGGGAGAAAAATCCAATTCTCATTATAATTGATAAGGATAACTGGGATAGGACATCCAGTTACCATACCTTGCCAAGAGCTTTACTAGTTATTGTTTTGACGACTTGTTATTTTATATTACTTGTTCAACCCTTTTGATAACCCCAAGATATACCTTTGAATAACCAATAATAAGAACATACATCCCTGCAATTCCTTGAGAAGACGACCCGAGGTTTAAATACTCGGTTATCAATTTTAAAGGAGTTCGTTACTTGTGACAACCAAAACGTTTGTACAAAGGGATTTTCTGTTGGTTTAGAATCTATACTTACAACGCGACTATATTTTTGCAAAATTCTTTACTAGCAAAAATCCTAACGTCATGTGCGAATGGATATCTTAGAATAAGAATAAGCATGAATTGAATAGAAAACAGTAGTACTTTGTATTAATACTCGAGGAACAGCAGAGCTCCACACCTTAATCTATGGTGTGTAGAAACTCCACTGTTGAAAATACATAAGTGAAAATAGGGTAGGCACGGCGGAATGGCCAGCCTCTCAAAACGTGAACAATGGTCCAAAGATGTTCCAAAAGCTCCCTAGTACAATAGTAAAAAGTTCTATTTATGCTAAACTAGTTACTATGGTTACAGAAATAAGTAAATGATGCAGAAATCCACTTCCGGGCTCACTTGGTGTGTGCTTGGGCTGAGCATTGAAGCTTTTATGTGTAGAGACTTTTCTTGGAGTTAAACGCCAGTTTGCAGCCTGTTTTGGGCGTTTAACTCTAGCTTGTAACTTGTTTCTGGCGTTTAACGCCAGAATAGGGTAGAAAGCTGGCATTGAACGCCAGTTTGTGTCATCTAAACTCGAGAAAAGTATGAACTATTATATATTGCTGGAAAGCCCTGGATGTCTACTTTCCAACGCAATAGAGAGCGCGCCATTTGGGTTTTTGTAGCTCCAAAAAATCCATTTCGAGTGCAGGGAGGCCAGAATCCAACAGCATCAGCAGTCCTTTTTCAGCCTCTGAATCAGATTTTTGCTCAGGTCCCTCAATTTCAGCCAGAAAATACCTGAAATCCCAGAAAAACACACAAACTCATAGTAAAGTCCAGAAATATGAATTTTGCTTAAAAACTAATAAAAATATACTAAAAACTAACTAAATCATACTAAAAACTATCTAAAAACAATGCCAAAAAGCGTATAAATTATCCGCTCATCATGAGCCTAGGAAGGGGAATCACCTTCATTTGAAATGAAGCTCTATCCATCACAATTCTCATTACCTACCCTATTCGAGAGGAATTGAGGTGTTGAGAATTTGTGTGGCTTATGGATAAAAGAATGTGCTCTAACTCTTCTCATGACAATTAGATCAAGGAATTGGCAAGATTGATTGTGATTAAAGAGATTGGATTGCCAAGAAATTGGTATCCAATCAATTTCAATCCGCCATAGATCTATGCATATGATTGAGAAAGGAGTTGAGACTCAATTGATTCATGAAGGATTATAGTATCTCCAATCCCTGATAAATCACCTTCTTTAAATTTCTTTCACTGTGATTTTTCTGCATGTGCTGCAATTTACATTGTTTACTGCTATTTTGATTCCCAAAACCCAAATCCCTTTATTATTCATGCAATTTAAGTTTCATTGCTATTTAATATTTCTGCACTTTTAATTCCTGCACTTTAATATTCAATCATTTATATTACTTGCAATTTAAGATTCAGTTCTTTTACTTTCTTGTACTTTAAGTTTTAGCAATTTACCTTTCTTGCCATTTGAGCTTCTGCTATTTTACTTCCAGTATTTAAATTTCTTGCAATTTACTTTCTGTCAATCACAAATTACTCAAATCACTACTTGTTAGCTTAACTAAATTCATCACCTAACTAAAGTTGCTTAATCCAATCAATCATTGTGGGATCGACCTCACTCTTGTGAGTTTTACTACTTGATGCGACCCGGTATACTTGCCGGTGAGTTTGTGTGGAATCGTTTTTCCCTCATCAAGTTTTTGGCGCCATTGCCGGGGATTGATATAGATTAGCAATGATTAAGTAAGGTGATAATCTAGATTAATCATATTCTTTTATTTTTGCTAAGCGCACTAACTGTTTGAATTTTTGTTCCTATTAACCATAACCCCACTCTAGCAATAGAGTGCCTTGTTTTGTTTTTGGTTTGTCTGTGTTTGTATGCCAGGAGGAAGAAGAGGTGAATCCACCTCATTTGATTCTGAGCCAGAGAGAACATTCTTGTGGTTGAGAAGAGAAGCAAGAGGGAAGGGAGTTGTTGGAGAAGAATAAGAAGAAGAAGATCAAAAAATAGAGGGTAACATCCCTAATCCACTTGAGGATGTGGCTAACAATAATGGTCAGCCTCAGAGAAGAGTTTTAGCTTCCTATACCATTCCCAACCCAAGGCATTGTGGTAGCAGCATCTTAACCCCCAATGTCCATGCTAATAACTTCGAACTCAAGCCTCAATTGATTACCCTGGTCCAGAATAATTGTCAATATGGAGGAAGTGCTGTTGAAGATCCAAACCAACACCTATCTGTGTTTTTGAGGATTTGTGATACTGTTAAAATCAATGGAGTCCACCCTGACATCTATAAGCTCTTATTATTCCCATTTTCACTGAGAGATAAAGCCATACACTAGTTAGATACATTCCCAAAAGAGAGCATCACCAATTGGGATGACCTAGTCAGTAAATTTCTAGCCAAATTCTACCCCCTTAAAGAGTCATCAAATTGAAAACTGATGTACAAACCTTCAGACAGCAAGAAAGACAATCATTATATGAAGTTTGGGAGAGGTATAAATCTTTGATTAGAAGATGTTCAGAAAGAATGTTCAGTGAGTAGGTTGAGCTCCAGAATTTCTATGAAGACTTGTCTCTAAGTTTAAGGAAGGCCTTGGACTATTCTTCAGGAGGATCTCTGCAAATGATGAAAACTGCTCAAGAGGCACATGATCTTATAGATATGGTGGCCAACAATGAATACTTCTACTCCTCTGAAAGGCAAGCTGCTCCGAAGAGAAGAGTATTTGAGCTTGAAGGAGTTGATACCATCTTAGCTCAAAACAAGATTATGCATCAACAACTTTAACAACAAATTGAAATGATGTCAAAAAGGATGGATGGGCTACAACTTGCAGCAGTGAGCACCACAAATCAACCACCAGTAGTGTGGGGACAATAAGAAGAGAGCTATGAGGAGCAGCAGCCTAAACAAGTGCAATACATGCACAATCAAGGAGCCAGACCAAATAATTTCCATGGAGACACCTACAACTCATCTTGGAGGAACCACCCCAATTTGAGGTGCGGGAGAACCAAAACCAGCAACCATGGTAGAGAAACTCAAACTAAAACAACTCCAGAAACACAAACCAACAAACCCATCAAAACATTAACCAAAATTCATACAGAAAACCACAAAATAACTACCCTACATCTAACTTCTATCCACCCAATAATTCTAAAATTAACCAAAATAACGTTCATCCTCCCTCAACATCCCACACTCAACCACAACCACCCCAAGAATCTCAAAGAATCTCCAATTTAGAGATGATGATGGAAAAAATGATCAAACATCAAGAATTAGCTAACAAGAACCATGAAGCTTCATTGAGGAATCTAGAGAGACAAATTGGACAACTGTCCAAGCAAATAGTGGTTGAAAGACCAACCAATGCACTACTAAGTGATACCATTTCCAATCCCAAGGAAGAATGCAAAGCAATCCAATTAAGGAGTGGAAAAACTTTGGAAAATGACATTGGCAGCAAGAAGCAAGTACAAGAAGACAAGCATGACTAAGAGACATCCAATAAGAAGGAGGAGGAACCACAAGCTTCAAGGAAGGGAAAACAAGTCATGAAGGAACATCCACAAGAACAGAAGAAAGTGGAGAAATCATACATTCCTTCCCTCCCATATCCTCAATGGTTCAAAAGAGAGCTTAAAGATCAACAATTTCCCAAGTTCCTAAAGGTTTTTAAGAAGTTGGAAATTAACATCCCACTTGCTGAAGCATTGGAGCAGATGCCTCTATATGCAAAATTCCTCAAGGAGCTCATCAACCAAAAGAGAAGCCAGAATGAAAAAGAAACAGTGATCTTGACCCAAGAGTGCAGTGCAGTGATTCAAAAAAGCATGCCACCAAAGCTCAAAGATCCTGGAAGCTTCATCGTATCATGCACCATTGGCAATATGACCTTGGAAAAAGCTCTTTGTGACTTAGGTGCCAGCATCAATTTGATGCCTCTCTCAGTAATGAAAAAGCTTGCGATAGAAGAAGCCAAACCCACTAAAATGTCACTTCAAAAGGCTGATAGATCACTCAAGATACCTAATGCAGTGGTGGAAAATTTATTGGTGAAGATTGGAGAGTTCATTTTTCCCGCTGACTTTGTCATTATAGACATGGAAGAAGAGGGACACAACTCAATTATCTTGGGGAGACCTTTCTTAGCCACAACAAAAGCTATTATTGATATAGAGAATGGTGAAATGATCCTCAGGGTGCATGATGAACAAATGATCATCAATGTTTTCAAAGCCATGCAATACCCCCCTGAGGAAGAAAAGAATATGAGAGTGGAAATGATAGAAGATCTGGTGGAAGAAGTGTTTAAAACCAACGGTCAAGAAAAACAAGGAGAATAAATAGAAGTAGCTCAAGATATCTTAGAGGAACAAGTACCTGAAATTTCCTCTGAAGGTGATGAGCGGATAATTTATACGCTTTTTGGCATTATTTTTAGTATATTTTTAGTATGTTTTAGTTAGTTTTTATTATGTTTTTATTATTTTTTAATTAAAAATCACATTTCTGGACCTTACTATGAGTTTGTGTGTTTTTCTGTGATTTCAGGTATTTTCTGGCTGAAATTGAGGGACCTGAGCAAAAATCTGATTCAGAGGCTGAAAAAGGACTGCAGATGCTGTTGGATTCTGACCTCCCTGCATTCAAAGTAGATTTTATGGAGCTACAGAAGCCCAATTGGTGCGCTCTTAATTGCGTTGGAAAGTAGACATTCTGGGCTTTCCAGCAATATATAATAGTCCATACTTTTCCCAAGAATTGATGGCACAAACCGGCGTTCAAAATCAGCTTCAGAATTCCTGGCGTTTAACGCCGGAACTGGCACAAAAGTTGGAGTTAAACGCCCAAACTGGCACAAAAGCTGGCGTTTAACTCCAGGAAAAGTCTCTACACATGAAAGCTTCAATGCTCAGCCCAAGCACACACCAAGTGGACCCTGGAAGTGGATTTTTATGTCATTTACTCATTCTTGTAAACCCTAGGTCACTAGTTCACTATAAATAGGACTTTTTGCTATTGTATCTGGACCTCATGACACATTACACGTTTCACATTGTATCTTCTATGGCATGAGTCTCTAAACCCCATGGTTGGGGGTGAGGAGCTCTGCTGTGTCTTGATGAATTAATGTAATTACTACTGTTTTTCATTCAATCACGCTTGCTTCTATTCTAAGATACCACTTGTTCTTCAACCTGATGAATGTGATGATCCGTGACACTCATCATCATTCTCACCTATGAACATGTGCCTGACAACCACCTCCGTTCTACCTTCGATTGAGTGTGTATCTCTTAGATTCCCTAATCAGAATCTTCGTGGTATAAGCTAGAATCTACTGGCAGCCGTTCTTGAGAATCCGGAAGGTCTAAACCTTGTATGTGGTATTCTGAGTAGGATTCAGGGATTGAATGACTGTGACGAGCTTCAAACTCATGATTGTGAGGCGTTAGTGACAGACGCAAAAGAATCATTGGATTCTATTCCGACATGATCGAGAACCGACAGATGATTAGCCGTGCTGTGACAGAGCGCGTTGAACATTTTCACTGAGAGGACGGGAGGTAGCCATTGGCAACGGTGAGACCCAACATACAGCTTGCCATGGAAGGAGCCTTGCGTGCTTGAAGAAGAAGACAGTAGGAAAGTAGAGATTCAGAAGATAGAGCATCTCCAAAACCTCAACCTGTTTTCCATTACTGCAAAACAAGTATTTATTTCATGTTCTTTTACTTTTGACAATTAAATCTGAGAATTATTGATATCCTGACTAAGAGTTACAAGATAACCATAGCTTGCTTCAAGCCGACAATCTCCGTGGGATCGACCCTTACTCACGTAAGGTATTACTTGGACGACCCAGTGCACTTGCTGGTTAGTTGTGCGGAATTGCAAAAGTGTGATTGTGATTTTGTGCACCAGAAGGTAAAATAGAGGAAAATCCAAGACAAGAATTGAAGCCTCCCCCTTCACATCTTAAATATACATTCCTTAGTGGAGAAGAGAATTTTCTAGTGATCATCAATTCTGCCTTGAGTAAAGAAGAAGAAGAAGAGCTCCTTGTTGTATTAAAAGCTCACAAAGATGCACTGGGGTGGACCATTGATGACTTGAAAGGCATAAGCCCAGCCATATACATGCACAAGATACTTTTGGAGAAAAATTCTAGGCCAGTAGTACAACCACAGAGAAGGCTAAACCCCACAATGAAAGAAGTTGTTCAGAAAGAAGTAATGAAGTTATGGAATGCTGGAATCATCTATCCAATTTCTGATAGCTCATGGGTTAGTCGAGTGCAACTAGTGCCAAAGAAAGGTGGGATGACTGTCATTGTTAATGAGAAGAATGAGCTCATTCCCACAAGAACAGTGACAGGGTGGAGGATGTGCATCGATTACAAAAGGTTGAATGATGCCACAAGGAAGGATCACTTCCCTTTTCCCTTCATAGATCAAATTCTTGAGAGGCTGGCTGGCCATGCCTATTACTACTTCCTGGATGGATATTCTGGCTACAATCAAATAGTGGTTGACCTCATAGATCAAGAGACGACTTTATTCACTTGCCCCTTTGGAGTCTTTACATATAGAAGACTGCCATTCAGGTTATGTAATGCCTCAGTTACCTTTCAGAGATGCATGCTATCAATCTTCTCAGATATGGTAGAAAATTTTATTGAAGTCTTGATGGATGACTTTTCTGTTTTTGGTGATTCTTTCAATGCTTGCTTGCATCATCTTACCCTAGTCTTGAAAATGTGCCAAGAAACTAATTTGGTTTTAAACTGGGGAAAATGCCATTTCATGGTACCCGAAGGAATTGTTCTTGGTCAAAAAATTTCAAGAAAGGGTATAGAGGTTGACAATGCAAAAGTAGAAATCATAGAGAAACTTACTTTACCAACCAATGTGAGAGCTGTTATGAGTTTCCTAGAGCATGCTGGATTCTATAGAAGATTTATTAAAGATTTTTCCAAAATAGCTAAACCACTTAACAACTTGCTGGTGGTTGATAACCCTTTTAATTTTGATAAAAGCTGTAAGCATGCCTTTGAAACTTTGAAAACTAAACTCACAACAGCACCAATCTTCACACCACCAGATTGGGAATTACCTTTTGAACTCATGTCTGATACGAGTGACCTTGCAATTGGTGCTGTGTTGGGACAAAGGAAGGGCAAATTGCACCATGTCATCTATTATGCAAGTAAAGTATTGAATGAAGCATAGAAAAATTATACCACAACAGAGAAAGAATTATTGGCTGTTGTTTATGAATTTGATAAGTTTAGACCATACTTGATTGGATTTAAAATTGTGGTTTATACTGATGATTCTGCCCTTAGGTATTTGATGTCAAAACAGGATGCCAAACCAAGATTCATTAGATGAATATTACTTCTACAAGAGTTTGACATTGAGATAAAGGATAGAAAAGGGAGTGAAAACCAAGTTGCTGATCACTTATCAAGGCTGCCACAAGGAACAAGTCAAGAGGCTACTCAACCAGTGAACGAAAGCTTCCCAGATGAACACCTCTTGCAAATTCAACAAGTCCCCTGGTTTGCTGATATTGCAAACTACAAGGTTGGAAAGAAGATCCCTCAAGGATTCACCAAACAACAAGTGAAGAAGCTGCTCAATGAGGCTAGAAAATTCTTGTGGGATGAACCATTCCTGTTTAAAAGGTGTCCAGATGGGATGATTAGAAGATGTATCCCTGAAAATGAGATGAGAGACATATTGTGGCATTGTCATGGCTCAACCTATGGTGGATATTTCGGACCAGAAAGAACAGCAGCTAAGATGCTTCAAAGTGGATTTTATTGGCCAACCATATTCAAAGATGCCAGAGAATTTGTGCATCAATGAAATGAATGTCAAAGAGCTAGAGGGTTAACAAAGAGGAATGAAATGCCTAAAAACTTTATTTTAGAAGTAGAACTTTTCGATCTCTAGGGTATAGATTTTATGGGCCCCTTTCCTCCACCCTATTCTTTCAAATACATTCTGGTAGCAATGGAGTATGTCTCAAAATAGGTGGAGGCTATGGCAATAACTACCTGTGATGCACCAATTGTCCTTCAATTCCTCAAGAGACATATATTCACCAGATATGGGGTGCCCAAAGGTCTTATTAGTGATGGTGGTGGCCATTTTTGCAACAGACAAATGGAGAAATTGCTTCACAAATATGGGGTAATTCATAAGGTGGCTATACCTTATCACCCCCATACCAATGGCCAAGGCTGAATTGGCTAATAGGGAGCTGAAAAGAATCTTGGAGAAGACAGTTGGAGCCACAAGGAAGGACTGGGCAAGAAAACTGGATGATGCCCTGTGGGCATATAGAACCGCATTCAAAACTCCAATTGGAAAATCACATTTTCAGCTAATCTATGAAAAATCGTGTCACCTTCCTATGGAGCTAGAACACAAAGCATACTGGGCCACTAAACTCCTTAATCTTGACTCTCAAGCAGTAGGAGAGAAAAGGTTATTGCAACTCAATGAGTTGGATGAGTTCATATTGGAAGCTTATGAGAATGCTAAGATATACAAGGAGAGAGCTAAAAGATGGCATGACAAGAAGATCACAAGAAAAGAGTTTGAGCCAGGGCAACATGTGCTGGTATACAACTCCAAGCTCAAGATTTTTCCTGGGAAACTCAAATCTAAATGGACTGGACCTTTTCTGGTGACCAATGTTTCTCCATATGGAAGTCTTGAACTTCTAAATGAAGCCACAAAGGATACATTCATGGCGAATGGTCACAAAGCCAAGCACTACCTGGGAGGATCTTGGAACAAGGAGGAGAGTATGCATGAACTGAGCTGAACAAGAAAGGACAAGATGTCAAGCTAGTGAAAATAAAGAAGCGCTTGTTGGGAGACAACCCAACCGGAGGTAGTTTTCTTTTTATAGCTATTTCAATAAAGAGTGAAGTAGATTTCTCTGCATTGTATGGAACTAAGTTTGGTGTTGCACACCAAAATAATTTAAGGGTGAATGGGTGATTCTAAGTTTGGTGTCCTACCACAAATTTCATTAAGAACAGATTACATCCCTCTGTAAGATTAATCACCAACTATAAACAATCAGAGAAACTACATAACACTTGCTTAGGTTCTGGTTCATAATCTGTTTTCTTTAAAAGCATAAGGTTTCATGTATGGCAACTTGCTACATCATAGACTGTGGCTAGGAGCTAAGTTTGGTGTTCACACACCAAAGTAATAAGTTTAAGAGCCTACAATTATCCATGCATGCTAACCATATTTTCAAGTGCTTGGGGAACAAGCAACTTCCAATAATTATGCAGGAAAGGCATTCAGCATCTTGAATGAATCATACATCATCACCAAAAGATGTACAAAAGTTATAGATGATGATGATAAAAGGAAAGATGGAAGACACTCCCAGGAGGTTGTATCGTCACTTAATTTCTTTTGCTTTGAAATATTTGAATTGGAAGTTTCTGTGAACCTTGCTAATTAGTTAAATGAGTGCATTTTTTTTCTTGATGTCTGATGAATATTCTGGTTTAAGTACTTGTTTTCAAATTCATCTGCTTAACATTATGTCTTATACCCTTCTGCAAAAATGCATAAAAGAACAATTCTTTGAAAAGATGGATTGAAGAATATTTTTTTTTATTTTGAGGCAAGCAAAAGATTTAGAGAAGTGGTGGTTCTAGTTGTATAATTGTGTATTGAGGTTGCATGTTTATGAAAACTTGCATGGGAGCTCATAAACAGGAAATAGAGTTCAAAGAAGTACTGTGGAGATTCTCAAACATTTATTGATCCAAGAAGCAGCAACAAAAGAAAATAAAAGAAATGAAAAAACAAAAGAGCATGGCAAAAGGCTCTGAGCATCAATTACTAGGAGGAAAAAGAAAGAAATAAGAACTCAAAGAGTTGCTATCGTAGTTAAATGCTTGTGGAATAATTATGCCAAAGAGAGAGGCTTGGGCAAGTAAATCCTAAGGGGTGCTTCAACACCTAATACCCTAAAACCAACTGATTTGGGAGTATTAATTGAAAGCTTATCTAAAGAGCCACTTTGAGACATGACACTTAAAGTTAATGCCAAAACATATGAACCATGAGTTGTTTCAAGGTGATTACCTATAGAGAGATTTCCATGATATCATTTGAATGATGGTCCTAAGATCTAAGACTTCCAAGATGTAAGGACTAGTAAGCACTGAAGCCCTTGCATGAGCATAAAATTTAGAGTTTACCCCACTGTCACTTAGTCACTTCATTCACAAGGCATTACAAGTTATTCTTCAATCCATTCTAATTAAAAGAACCTTTGTGCATAATTCTTTTCTTACTTGAGGACAAGCAAGGTTTATGTTTGGTATTGTGATGACAAGTCATTTTATTCTAGTTTTACTAGCATTTTTTCCTTGCTTTTATTAGGTTTATTACACTTTCTTGCACAATAAGTAAGTGATTAGAGTGAAATTTCATGTTTATCTTGGCTCAATCAAACATGGTTGATTTTATAGAAAATCATGAGATTTATGCACAATTTAGTTGATTATTATGAATGATGCAAAACCTTATGATTTTGGTGAGACTTTGATTGCTAGTTTGGTTGATGACAGGTGAAAAGATGAAGATTTAAAAATAGAGAAACACAAGGTACAGATGAATGCTACGTTCATTCGAAGAATGTTGCGTTCGCAAGTGACGCGCACGTGTACAAGGCGCCCCTGCGCAGCATGACAATGTTGGCAATCCACGCGTATGCGTACATGGTGCACACGCATGGGTGAGGGATTAGCGTTCACAAGCCACGAACACAACGTTCACTTCGAATGAACGCATACGATACTTTCAAAGTTGGGATTTGATATTGGTCAATGACGTGCACATCTGAAGTGGTGGTTGGCGCGAATGCGTACATGACGCTGGAACGCAAAAGTGAAGTTTTACCATCCACGCGCACGCGCACAGGGTGCACACACGTGAAGAGCATTCATGGCGCGAATGTAGCGTTCAATCAATGAACGCTACAAAGGACGCGCATGCACGCATGGTACACGCAAGCATGGTTGAAGCTGAAGATCGCATCGACGCGCACGCATGTAGTACGTGCACGCGTCATTGGTGCAACATTGTAAGGGACGTGCACGCATATAGGACGCACACGCGTAGGTAAATGAACACAGTGTTCACTTTAAGAACGCTATGCTCTTCTGAAGTAAGCTCCCAACCACACCAACTAAAGACCCATTCTGATCTGTTTCATCAAAGGCCAGAAAGCCCACTTCAAGTACTGGGATGACCAAATTAGAAAGTGTATAAATAGGAGAAAATTCAATTTCATTAGGCGACTTTTACCTTTTATTCGGGGATCTCTTCAGCATATTTTTCTTCTTTACTTTTCCTTTTCAGTTTTCTTTAAAATTTTAGATCTGGTTTTAATTTCCTTTCGGTTCTTCATCTTCTGCACTTTTTTGTTCTGTTTTGGTACTAGAGCAATGATGAACTAAACCCCAATTTCATTAGGGGGAGGAGCTCTATTGTAATTCCAATGAATCAATAAAATTCTTCTTCTTTTTAATTGAATTGTGTAGCTATTGGGTATCTTCTGCTTTGATTGTGAATTAGTCACTCCGGAAGGGGGTTTAATTTGGTGAATGTGGGTGTGTGCCTCGGAATCGGAATCACCTTCATTTGAAATGAAGCTCTATCTATCACAATTCCCATTACCAACACTATTCGGGAGGAATTGAGGTGTTGAGAATTTGTGTGGCTTATGGATAAGAGAATGTGCTCTAACTCTTCTCATGACAATTAGATCAAGGAATTGGCAAGATTGATTGTGATTAGAGAGATTGGATTGCCAAGGAATTAGGATCCAATCAATTTCAATCCGCTATAGATCTATGCATATGATTGAAAAAGGATTTGAGACTCAACTAATTCATGAAGGATTATAGTATCTCCAATCCCTGATGAATCACCTTCTTTAAATTTCTTTCACTGTGATTTTTCTGCATGTGCTGCAATTTACATTGTTTAGTGCTGTTTTGTTTCCCAAAACCTAAATCCTTTTATTATTCATTTAATTTTAGTTTCATTGCTATTTAATATTTCTGCACTTTTAATTCCTGCACTTTAAGTTTCAGTCATTTACGTTACTTGCAATTTAGGATTCAGTTCTTTTACTTTCGTGCACTTTAAGTTTCAGCAATTTACCTTTCTTGCCATTTGAGCTTCTACTATTTTACTTCCAGTATTTTAATTTCTTGCAATTTACGTTCAATCAATCACAAATCACTCAAATCACTACTTGTTAGCTTAACTAAATTCATCACCTAACTAAAGTTGCTTAATCCAATCAATCCTCATGGGATCGACCTCACTTTTGTGAGTTTTACTACTTGATACGACTCGGGATACTTGCCGGTGAGTTTGTGTGGAATCGTTTTTCCCTCATCATTAGGATTTGGTTTTCTTTGTTTTTCATTAGATTTTGTTTTCATTTGCTCTTGCTATCATGAATTCTCACCCCCTTTGTCTATAAGTTTGGTTCAAATTATGTTGTAGGAAATGATAATTTCAAGGACAACATGTATCAAGGATGGAACAATCAAAGATGGGAGGAGCCACAAGGATTTGATCAACCCTCTTGGCAACAATCCCCTCCAATATACCACGAGCGAGATCCATTCCAAGGTGCATACCAAGGCAATTGTTATGGTGTACTTCTTCGTGACAATCAACAACCACCATACTAGCCCTCTACCACCAAATACCTCCATATGATCCTAATCCTTATCCATCATACCAACAACCATATGAGCCATATGAGCCACATATAGAACCACCTACATTCCAACATAATTTCTCCCAAAAACCGCCTCAATACACACCATCTCCATACCCTTACCAAGAAGAACCACTTCCCTACTATAAACCCTTCCTCCACAACAATGAAATCACCTATCAACCCTAATCTCCAATGGATGAAACCCTTGGTCTTATACTTCAAGGGCAAAGAGAAATGCAAAGGGAGACACTAGAATTTGTGACTACCTTGACCAAGGTAGTAAGCACTTTAGCCTCCCAATGCTTGAATCCTCAAAGCACTCCCATGGTCACATGTAGAGAATCAAATGAAGAGCATAGCATGAAGGAGAGATTGGAAACTCTGGTGGAAAGTGAAGAATGTTGCTTTGTGTTAGAACAATTGGAGGAACCGATGATTATTGAAGAAAAGGAAGAAGTGGTTGAACTCGTTGAGCGTGCCAATTTTTTCTCAGAAGTAAAGATAGTCTTTTGGGTTTTCATTATGTATTTAGATGTTATTCTCCACTTTTGTATATTGTAACTGTATGTCCCTCTTAGAGGTTGATTATGGAGAAACAGGCTGTATTTTGTATCTTTCTGGGATGTATTATATTATCTAGCCTGCCTTGTCTTCACAGGTCGAGACTAGTGTTATTACGTATACCCTATGTATGTATTTTGTTTTTAGGTGTCGTAATATCTCGCCACCTCTGACTTATGTCTGCAGTGTAAGGTTTTTGTGTGATAGGGTGTTATATTATGGTATCAGAGTAGTTCTTTCCCATAAAGCCTGAGCGACAGACCGACTATGCTTCTGAGAAGATTCTGGGTTATGTGTACATGCTATTAGGATGTCTACTTGACATATATAGCATAAATATTCATGAGCATACCTTTGGGGATTCGAAGCACTATACTTGAGATATTAAGATAGTTCACCTTAATATCATTTGTTCAGTGTGGACCAGACCTAAATGACATTTCATGGACATGAGCAAGGTTATCCAGTTGACTTTATAGCTGCTCTGGAGAATATGGCTGATGCTATGTAAGTTATTACTGATGAGTTGGGACAATGAGTTCGAAATGGAAATGTAGGAGTTAATGGACATGGTGTTGGAGATGATAAGAAGAGTACGGTGGCTCTGATGGAAATTACAAGTTTTTCGGAGTTCGTTTAGAAGAGTAGAGTGGTAGAGGACTATGCAAGGAAGAGTGTAATGGCAAGGGGTGACTGCCGGGAATTTTACAAGAGGGTTAGGACAATCGGTAGCATCCCGAAACTATTGTTTAAAATCAGTAAAGGTGAATTATAATGGGAGTGAATGTTTAAGAGTTAATTTACGTTGGTTTGGAAAGGTCAATAGAAAGATAAAGGGATTCAAAGAGATTTTTGGTTGTTGTAGGGGGATAATAGGGTTATTGATAACAAACAATCAGACTGAGGCAGCGTTAGCATGCGCGAGCATTGACATGGTACACTTGTGATGAGTGAGTCGCCTTAATAACTTATTTAATATGCATATCATTAATAATTTTATTGATGATTGATAGTGTTTTTCTAAATATTTGAAATTATATATTTAATTTTTAATAATTTTATTTAATATTCAATTAAATCGGTTGAACTCCGGTCAAACTATTAAACCATTGAACCAGTTACTCTACCAGTTCATTGACGAGTCCGGTCCTCACAATCTTGATTGGAATGCTTTTGAACCGAATTGGATTGAGAATTTGTGAAACTACACTTGGCAAATCTTAGGTAAGTTAGTAATTTTGTCCAACTTCGACGGGTCATAACCTGACGCTTGGAGTTTAGAATCGAGTGATATTAGTCTTAAATTAAAGTTAGGTAAAAGATCTTTAAAATCGTATAAGGATGAGGGAAAACAGAATTTTGTGGAGCAAGTTATGAGAGTTTAAAATTTAGTATTTTAAACTAAAATCTGAATGTTGTAGTAAATTGAGGTCATGCATACGCATGACCCATGAATATGCATGCAGGGTGTTATGTAACTTTTTCCTTTTATGTTATGTTAGTATTTGGTAGCGTTAGAGATATAGATGCTATGATTTAGATTTATTTATATTTATCTTCCATTTTATTCCATCGCCAATAATATTTAGTTCCTTCAACTATTTAGCATTTATTCAAGTCATGGCTATAAACTTTATGTATATTTTAGGTTTATATATTTTCTAAAAAGGCATTCTTTCATATATAAAATAGTTGGATAAAGAACAAATTATTGAAAAAGAGTTCAAAGCTAAATAACAAGTATATTTTATTTGATAATTCTCAAATATTATATATGTCAACAGTATATAATGAATGAATTTTGTTTGATGGAAAGATTATGGAGTTTTGAGAAAGAAAGTGAGGAGGTGGGAGGTCAAGGTTTTGGAGCTTAATTAGGAGTTGGAGAAGAAGGGAAAGGAAATTGAGAAGCTCACAAAAGAGGTATTTTATTTTATTAAGACTGTCTGCTGAGAAAAATAAAATTTTGACTAATCTATTGGAAGGACATGTTCTCAATAAGTAATTTTAAGCCTATTGCTATTTCCTTTCTCAAATATAAGTTGAGATTTTTTTGCATAATGTTTTAAATTGTTTTCCATGTTATTTAAAAATTTTGTATTGAATTAGATTGATATATTTAGTGAATGTAGGTAATAAGAAGTTTTGTAATTCCAATAGAACGATAAGAGGAATTCGAAATGAATTGAAATAATGTTCAATGAATTTTGGCGTTGCTGTTTTGTCTAGATGGAGTGGATATCAATATTTTTTTTCTTTTGTGTAGAGAGTAACGGGGGCACTTTCTATTTACATGAAAATTTGTTCATTGTTTTGGCCTTAATGCTTATATTTTCTGGGGGGTCCATGATGTATATTTATTTTATCTTCTAGAAGGAAATGTATCATGAACTAATTACTACGTGCATTATACTCCAAACTTTCTTGGTGATTTTTTTCAAGTTTTGATTAAGTGTTTTATTTATCTAGATTTGTGACTTCGTGACCAACTTTTGTACTATGAGTTGGTCTGCCACCAGTTTTTAGAATCGTGCTCCCTTTCTCTTGAAGCTTCTCATAGCATTACAATCGTATAACGATATTAAACTTTTTTTTTCAAACTAGAATTATTGGCAAATTTTTTACATATGTAGAGAGTATTTTTTATACACAACTATAAAACTGTTTATTACAGACGGATTTATAGATAGATTTTGGTCTTTACTATAGACGAATTTTTTGGTTATCGACAAATTTTGTCTCTCTGTAAAAACTTTGTCGAACATTATTTACCGACAGATTTTTTTTCTGTTGGTAATTTACGGACAGATTTTTTTTTGTTCCCAACAAATTTTTTCTTCGTAAGCATCCCCTCTATTTCGTTAAAAGCATCATATTTTCTTACAGTAATTTACCAACAGATTTTTTTGTTACCGACAGATTTTTTCTCGGTAATCGTCCCCTCCATTTTGCTTAAAATGTCAGATTTTTCGTCGGCAATTTAATGAAAGATTTTTCCTGTTATCAACAGATTTTTCCTTGGTAATCGTTCCTCAATTTCGCTTAAACATCAGATTTTTTGATAAATTTTCTGACAGATTTTCTGTCGATAATTAGAGAGTGGAAGATCATTCACAACTCTGAATACAGATAAATTTTCGTCTATCAATCCATCAGTAATATAAAACAGAATTGTTTTTAGATTTTTTCATACAAAATAAATATAAATTTAATCAAGACAAATTTTCATCCAATTTTCATCTAACTTATATTCCAACATTCATAGTATGTCAAAAAATAAACAAGTTCATGATATTATCAAATTAGAAGAAAAATACTATAAGCAAAATGTCTCTACTAAAAATATAGTATGTTGATACATTAGAAGTTCTACAATATAAAGATAGTAAAACTCAAAATGTCTCTAGCAAGAACTTCGTCCAAAAAAAAACTATTATTGACCATCTCTACTACTACTACTTCTCAACTTTCTTCTTCTGCCACAAGCGGCCTAGTGCATTGTCGATACCACTATATAACCAACATATGATAGCATTAAGTATGAAACAAAATTACTAAATACAAAGAATGAATGATATATAAGACCAAAGAAGGACATCTAGTTAAAAAGTTTGATTTGATACTAATTCTTGAAAGATCATGCAATGTGTAAAATCTGTAAAATTAGTAAATAATTAGTCAATACATTAGTTATTAATTTGATAAATTAGAAAATAGAATTTTAAAGTTTAATGAGGTAGAGCTAATTAAAATAAGAATTTTGACTCAATTTTTAAAAATTTCAGGCCAAGATTGGGCCGAACGGGTCGAACTGGTCGAACCGGGCCTAAACCGAGCCCAAAGCTCAACCCAATTTATTAAAACACGAGCTTCAGCCCATTCTCCTCTTACCCAAAGAGAAACACGTTGATCATGTAAAGGGAAAGATGAAGATTGATTCCAAACCCTTGTTCTTCATTCAATTTGCCATATCTCCCAATCTGGAGCTCTGATCGCCGCACCGTTTGTGGTCATGCATCCATCGCGTCGAGCTTTACAAAGCCCAGCAATTAATTTTGGTAAGAGATCTTGTTTTATCTCAGCCACTCATTTTCCCCAATTTTCAAAATTTGTGAGAGTTTGGTGATAAAAACTTGATGTCTTGGTGTTTAGGCTCAAATTAGTTTGAGAAATTTGCGAGTTTATGTTCGATTAAGGCACCTATAAGGTAAGGACCCTCAAACCCTAGTGAATCCCTTGATTGTATGTATTTAGGTATCGAAATTTGGTATATAAATGTGATAATGTGTATTAGGTAGTGAATATGTGATTGTGAAACAAAATTGAGGTGATTGAAAGCTTGGGTTGTGCTTGGTTGCTGAATCTTGGTGGTGGAGGCTTGTGACCTTACCAATTTGAGGTGTCTTTGGCTTAGGGTAGAAATCGGCCAAGGTATGATTTTGGTTTCTCGTATGTAATATATAATATTTCATGAAAACTTATGTTAGATAACCTTAGGTTAAGTTGTATGATATGCATGATTGAGGATTATAAACTTGTGTTTAGAATCATTGAGTGAAGGGTTGAAATGTATGAAGATTGATTATGGGTGATTGTGAATAATGATGGTGATAAATTGAGAATTTGATGAGTGGTATGTCTGTAAGTGCAATTGTTAAATAATGAGTATATTGGAGTTGGAAGGTGTGGGAATGTATTATTGAGATGGTAAGTATTGATGATAAAAAGTGTGATGATGTATGATGATATTTAAATTTTAAGAATGATGCTTGTATGAGTGATGATAATGATATATTGTTGAATTATGCATACATGATGTTTTAATTAAGAAGTTGTTTTAAAATGAATTGAATATTTATGGGTTGAGAAAGGGAAAGGACATGGAAGGATTTTGTATGGAATTTGGGTTGATTTGGGTTGAGAAAGTTTGGTTTGAAAATGAGGATTTGGAAAATAGAGGTTTTGAACGTTTTGGATAAAACGTGATTTTTAATGAACTTCGGCGATCTATAACTTGAGCCTCAAATTTTGGATTTGAATGAAACCTAATTCAAATTAAAGATCATTTCAAGAGCTTTAAAACAGTATAAAGTTTGTGGAAATCAAAATTTTGTAGAGGAAGTTATAGACGTTGAAAATTAGATGCAGAAAACTGAAATTTTCTTAAGTGCAAAAAACCAGAATTTTTGGTGTGTGTGCGTATGCACATGTTGGGAAGATCGTTCTGTTGTGTGCATACGCACACTACCCTGTTTTGTACAAAAACTCCAATTTTTACCGTTTGACCTTCCCGGCAAACTTGTAAACCTCCAAAACTATTATTTTGATGGAAATTCATTATTTTTGAACTATTGAACATTCCTCTGATTTTCCAAACCTCTAAAAACTCTTATTAAAATTTATTAGTAAGGTTTTGAGTCATGAAGTAAGGGTTAGCAAGTGAAAGAAGATAGAATTGGCATCGGAGGAGTTGAAGAAGGGGATACACGAATTGATGAGATATTGAGTAAGGGATTTAGGGATAGATGAGTAACCCCTATCCGAGATATAACATTGAGAATAGACGAGTAATCCCTATGTATGATAAGATTCAGAGGATAGATGAGTAATCCTTATGTATAATAAGATTCTGAGGATAGACGAGTAATCCCCATCCGAGTTATAATTTTTTAGATAGATGAGTAATTCCCATTCATATGAGACTTTGAGGATAGATGAGTAATCCCTATCCGAGATGCGATTTTATGGGTAGACGAGTAATTCCTATCCGAGTCATGGCCTGTGGATAAACAAGTGATAAACCACTATTTTATGGTTTATATTTTGCTAAATTGAGTGGATTTTATCAATCTTTTGTACACTTATTCATACTAATTGCATGAGTTTACGTTTTTCTTCCTGATTTTGTGCTATGATTGAAAATATGCTTCTTTGGCTTTTATTTTCTTTTATTTAATATTCTCTTATTACCATTAAATGCCTTGATGTGTGTTAAATGATTTCAGGGATTACAGGGCAAGAATGGCTCAGAGGATGGAAAGGAAGCATGCAAAAGTGGAAGGAATACAAGAAGTTGAAGAAATTGCAAAGCTGTCAGCCTGACCCTCTTGCACAAAAACGACCATGACATGAGCTACAGAGATCCAAATGATGCGGTTCTAGTTGCGTTGAAAATCTAACATCCAGAGCTTCGCAACAATATATAATTGGCTATAGCTGCTGTTCATACCCTGACCGAGCTCCCCAACTCAGCAAGTTCATAGAAGGTCCGACCTCGCCCTAAGGCCCACGCCTAAAGGTCGGACCTCGGACCCTAAAGCAAGGAAGGCCCCTCAAAAGGAACGCAGCCCAAAAGCTAAAGGCCGAAAAGGCCTAGAGAAAGGCGGTTCCACAAAGATAGAGATAAAACTCCCAAAAGATAAGATAAGATAAGAATATCTTATCCTTCTACTATGGCGGACGACCCTCTCAACAATGACCACGCTGCATCAGAACAAAAGGAGGAAGTCGACACCGGAGAACGACCGGACAGCCCTCTATCACCACGCACTCCAGGAGGAAACAAACAGAATCGCCCAAAGACATCACTCCCAAACAAAGATCCACAAAATCCCGAAAAAGAAAAGAGCTCAGAAATTCTAGAAGCAGTTCGAGCACAGCAAAACCGGCTGAAACAACTCGAAGAGGACATAAATAAGCAGAAAGAAACTGAACAAGATCTGAGAAGGGAAGCTCGCAAGCGCAGAGAATTAGAAGAAAAACTGCGGAAAATAGAGGCCAACCTGAAAGATCGGTCAGACCGCGGCCCCACCCCCGAAGGCAACCATGATCCCTTCACGCAAGAGATCATGAAGGAGAAGGTACCACGAAATTTCAAGCCACCCGATATGGATCTCTACGACGGCACCACCGATCCAAGTCACCACCTCAGCAACTTCAGAAGCAGAATGTACCTAGTCGACGCCTCCGACGCAATTCGGTGTAAAGCCTTCCCCACCACTCTCACCAAGTCGGCCATGAAGTGGTTCGACAACCTGCCACCAAGATCAATCACCAGCTTTGAAGACCTAACCAAAAAATTCCTAACAAGGTTCTCCATTCAAAAGGACAAGGCAAAACATGCCCCCAGTCTACTCGGGATCAAACAAGGTAACCAAGAAACTCTCCGAGAGTACATGGAGCGATTCAACAAAGCCTGCCTGGACATACAACACTTGCCCACTGAAGCAGCTATCATGGGACTAGCAAACGGCCTAAAAGAGGGACCGTTTAGCCAATCTCTATCCAAACGATACCCGACCTCCCTATACGAGGTGCAGGAGCGGGCAGAAAAATATATCAACATGGAGGAAACCTCCCAGCTAAGAGACTCTTCTAGGAAGGAATCAAACTGCCCACTCCGAGATCGAGATCGGGAACAGAAGAAGAAAGAAGAACCCAACTCGGACAGGCCGCGGAAGTACCACAGCTACACCCCCCTCCGAGTCTCCCTGGTGGACGTCTACAGAGAAGTATGCCACACCGAAAAAATCTCACCGCCCTGACCTCTAAAACACAAGAGAGCGGGGAGAGATCGGTCCGAATACTGTGAATATCACAAGCTCTACGGCCATTCTACTAACGACTGCTACGACCTAAAAAATGTTATAGAAAAGCTAGCCAGAGAAGGAAAACTCGACAGATACATAGCAGAGAAAGGAGAAGAGACCAGGAAGAGAAGGCGGGGAGTCAACGAAGATCGGGCCGAACAAATCCCGCGAACCCCTGAAAGGCACGTTCACATGATAAATGGAGGTTTTGCAGGCACATCCAGATCCTCGCGAAAAAGACACCTCAAAGAAGTCTACCACTTCCGAGAAGACAGTCCCCTGCCCGAACTACCTACTATCTCGTTTACTCGAGAAGACGCTCAAGGGATAATGCCCGGGCACGACGATCCAATGGTAATCACCATTATCCTAGCAAACGCCAACTTACATCGAACCCTGATCGACCAGGGAAGCTCAGCAGATATCCTGTTCAAAACAGCCTTCGACAAGCTCGGACTCGAAGAAAAAGAACTAAAGGCCTATCCCACCGACCTATTTGGGCTAGGGGATACCCCGATCCATCCCTTAGGATACATCTCGCTACACACTACCTTTACCCCGATCCATCCCTTCGGATACATCTCGCTACACACTACCTTCGGAAAAGGCGAGCAATCTAAAACATTAAGCATCGACTACATTATAGTCGACGTCACTTCAGCATACAATGCCCTCATTGGACGACCAACCCTAAACAGACTGGCAGCTATAGTCTCGACCCCACACCTCTGTATGAAATTCCCTACCGCAAAAGGAATCGCTACCCTAAAAGGCGACCAAAAACTGGCACGGCGATGCTACAACGAAAGCCTGAGCCTAAAGGGGAAAGAGGTCAACACAATAGAACTCGGACGAGTTCAA
>NC_029774.3:78147120-78151716 GCF_000817695.3 Arachis duranensis | reverse complement strand
ACGTGTGTCAAAGAAGTACAACAACTGAATGGAAGGTTAGCTGCCCTATCAAGATTCTTGGCAGGATCAGCGATAAAATCACTACCTCTCTACTCACTCCTAAAGAAAGGGAAACCCTTCTCATGGACCCCGGAGTGCGAAAAAGCCTTTCAAGAATTCAAGGGATTCCTCGGGCAGCCACCAATCCTAACCCGACCTCTAAAAGGGGAAGAGCTCGTACTATACCTCTCGGTCGGACATCGAGCAGTCGCTTCGGCATTAATACGAGAAAATGACCAAGGACAACACCCCATATACTTTGTAAGCAAGGCACTACAAGGGGCCGAATTAAACTATCAGAAGATAGAAAAATTCGCCTACGCCCTAGTGTTCACAGCTCGGAGGCTCCGTCCCTACTTTCAAGCCCACACCATCAAGGTCCGGACAAACTAACCCATGAAACACATCCTCCAGAAAACAGACCTGGCAGGACGAATACTACAATGGGCGGTGGAGCTGTCCGAGTTCGACCTCCACTACGAAACCCGGACTGCCATAAAATCTCAGTATCTAGCCGACTTCATCGCAGAATACACTGAGACCCCTGGAACCCCACTCTCATGGAACCTGTATGTCGACGGGTCCTCAAACAAAACAGGAAGCGGAGCCGGGGTTATACTCGAAAGCGACCAAGGAACACGGATAGAACTGTCCCTAAAATTCGAGTTCCAGGCTTCAAATAACCAAGCCGAATACGAGGCCCTACTAGCAGGTCTAAAGTTAGCCGAAGAGGTCGGAGTCCAGAGAATCACGATTTTCAGCGACTCCCAAGTCGTCACATCACAAGTAAATGGAAGCTACCAGGCCAAAGACCCCACCATGAAAAAATACCTAGACCAAACACAGGCACAATTGCGCCACTTTTCAGAGATACAGATTCAGCACATACCTCGAGAACAAAACGCCCGGGCAGACGCCCTCTCAAAGCTCGCCAGCACCAAGCCCGGAGGCAACAACAGAAGTCTCCTCCAGGAAACCTTACAATCTCCCTCCGTGATAAGAGAGGACGAAACGCTAAATATATCCAACCGACAGCAAGGATGGATGACCCCCATACTCAACTACCTGAAGTCGGGAACTCTCCCCACCGAAAGAAAGGAAGCTAAAAGACTCACGAAAGATGCCCAGAATTATACACTAATTCACGACGTGTTATACAGAAGAGGATTCACAAATCCCCTCCTTCGGTGCGTCCCGACCTCAGAAACAAAGAACGTCCTCGAAGAAGTCCACGGAGGCATGTGTGGGAACCATCTCGGAGCTCGGGCATTATCCAAAAAGGTAGTCCGAGCCGGGTTCTACTGGCCGACCTTGCAGAAAGACGCGACGGAATTCGTGAAAATATGCCCCCCCTGCCAAAAACACGCCAATTTCCACAAGGCACCACCAGAAGACCTTATCAGCGTCACCGCACCATGGCCCTTCGCAAAATGGGGACTTGACCTACTCGGCCCGTTCCCCCAAGGACCGGGGCAAGTCAAATACCTCATAGTAGGAGTCGACTATTTCACAAAGTGGATCGAAGCTGAGCCCTTAGCCACCATTACGGCTCAGAAAAGCCGCAAATTCCTATACAAAAACATTGTCACAAGGTTCGGAGTCCCCTACTCCATCACAACGGACAATGGAACACAGTTCACGGACACAAGTTTTCAGAACTTAGTAGCCGAACTAAAAATCAAACAGCAATTCACATCAGTCGAGCACCCACAAGCCAATGGACAAGCAGAGGCTGCAAATAAAGTCATCTTGGCCGGGTTAAAACGAAGACTCCAAGAGGCCAAAGGGGCGTGGGCCGAGGAACTCCCCTAGGTACTATGGGCATATCGGACAACCCCACACTCTACAACGGGAGAATCACCGTTCCGACTAGCTTACGGGATGGAGGCAATGATTCCTATCGAAATAGATGAAGGGTCACCCAAAGTCATCTTCTACAACGAAGAAGGCAACCCGCAGGCACAAAAAGAAGAACTCGACCTCCTCCCCGAGGTCCGAGAAAGAGCCCGAATCCAAGAAGAAGCCTTAAAACGACGAACGGCCCTCAGATACAATCAGAAAGTAATAAAGCGAAGCTTCTCCATTCACGACCTGCAAAAGGTAATAAAGCGAAGTTTCTCCATTCACGACCTGATTCTAATCCGAAATGACATCGGAACACAAAAGTCGGGAGAAGGAAAGCTAGCCGCGAATTGGAAAGGGCCCTACAAGGTAACAGAAGTCTTAGGGACGGGCTATTACAAAGTATCCGACCTGGAAGACAATGAGCTGCCCAGGGCCTGGCACGCCTGTAATCTAAGACGGTACTACAGCTAGAAAAACTTAACCCGAGGTGTACTCTTTTTCCATACAAGGGTTTTTTAACGAGACACCCGGTTAAGTAAGACACCCGACCTAGTCAAAGGGTAAACACTCTGTAAATATTCTTTCTTTTTTAATACTAATCAAATTTCTCTATTCAAGGCCGACCAACGACAAAGTCGGACCCAACAAAAAGGAGGTACTCGAGCATTCGAGGTCCGAGAAAAAGCTCGGACCCAAGAAAGAAGCCTTAAAACGGCGAGAACCAAGATTTCGAAAAACGCTTACTAAAAAGTTGCTTTGCAAAAAACAACTAAAAAGTACAAAGCGAAAGAACGAAATCAAAGGAAGTTCCGAAGACGCTTACTAAAAAGTTGCTTTACAAAAAACAACTAAAAAGTACAAGCGAAAGAACGAAAGCAAAGGAAGTTTCAAAACGCTAGCTAAAAAGTTGTTATCCGAAAACAACTAAAAAGCACAAAAGCGGAAACAAAAAGTCAAAACGCGAACAAAAACACCGCATAATAAAGTTACTACAAGTAGCTAAATAAAGCAAAAGGTGTCCAAAGCATCCAAAAACAAAAGAGCCCACAGGTCGGGCAAAACACCAAAAAGATTACAGAGGGTCAAGGTCCTTTCCAGACTCCACATCAACAGCAGGCTGCGGAGGAAACATAGATATCGGGACTGCATCAACGGCAACGTCATCCCGGTTTGAAACCTCCACACCAGATCTATCCCCGACCAAAGGAGAAGTCGGGACCTTGGGGTCGGACATCGGAACCTCATCCTCGGAAGGAGCAGGAACAATCTTCCCCTCCACAACAACGTTGTCCGTACTGAATAAACTCAGATCCAGGTCGGGAGCAAGAACCCGGACCTGAGCCTTCAAATTTTCAAACATGGCATCCATACCCTTGGCCACATGACCTTCCAGCTCGTAAAACTTGTCCTGCGCGGATTGCAACTCCTCCCTTGTCTCCACAAGCTCGGCATATAGCCGAGTATAATTCTCTGCAGCCGCCTTCGCCATCTCCTCAGATGTCTTCGCTGCCGCCACAGCCGCGGTAGCTTTAGTTTTCTCTTTCTCCAAAGAGGCCTCCAACTCAGTAATCATGGCAGCCTTCAGTTGACTAATCCTATCAAGCTCGGACTGAGTCTTCTCAAGTCGGGAGCTGGTCGCCCCAAGGGGGGATTTCTTGAACTCCCGGGCGATAGCGGCATGGAGACTAGCCATCCGAACACAGCTCCGCGCCATATACTGAAAATGATGCTCCATAAATACATCATCAGTGGAAATAAAGGTTTGAGGGAGAATATGCTGCTCAATCCAACCAAGAGCGTCAAAGTCCTTATCGTTGAAACCCGCAAGCTCTTGAGAGGTCTTCTGCTTCTTGGGAGGAGGACCCGAGAACGGAGGAGGAGAAGAAGTAGCAGGCCCAGAGGTCGGAGGATCTTGACTTATAGCTCGAAACTGGGGAGTCGGAATAGTCTTCGACCGAGTCTGAACACCCACAGTAGTCTTCTGCGGAGAAGATCGGGCAGAAGCCTCCCCAGCCTCGATGTTTCGAGCAGCCACAGACTTCTTCGTCCGACGAAGAAACTTCATGGAATTCGCCTGAGAAGACATCTCTGCAGAAATAAAAAGAAAAGGATTACCACAACAGAAATTCCACCAAAACAAGCAAAACCAAAAGGCGAATCTCAAAGAGGTCGGGAACTACCTAACTCGGAACGGAGAAGGCTTGGATCTCCCAACATTTTCTTCGTGTCCAAGTGAGGTGCCCGACCCCATAAACTGCTCACCACACCCACAAAAGCCTGCTCCACCTCATCTAGACTCTCAAAAGTATACTTAGCAGACACTATATTCTCCTGCCAACAAAGAGGAAAAGAAGGCTCCCCACTCTCATCTAGAAAGAAAGGTCGGACGTCCCCAGTAGCCCGGACCTTGAAATAAAAGTTCTTAAAATCGTGAAAAGACTCATCATACAGGGTACAAAACTTCCTCCCCTGGTTAGCCCTAAAAGAGACCCAAGATACCTTCCCTCCACCCGACCCCGGCTTCGTCAAAACAAACAGGTAGGAAAAAAGAGAAATAGAGGGAGCAACGCCCAAAAACTGACACAAAAGTTGAAACAACTTTAAAAATGCCCAAGAATTTGGATGGAGCTGCGTAGGGGCAAGGTTACAAGACCATAACACCTCGGACTCCAGATCGGTAAAGGGAAGTCGGACACTCAGCTTAGAGAAAAA
>NC_029774.3:78099144-78146778 GCF_000817695.3 Arachis duranensis | reverse complement strand
AAGAAAAAGAAACAGAAGCATATGTGCACAAGAAAAGAGATCGGAACAAACCTGGAAGAAGGAAACGAGGACGATGAGCTCCGAAGCAAGGAGAACAGAACGGCGGCGCAGAGGAACCCCCGGAAGAACACGCGGAAAGACTCGGGGAAGAAGAAAAAGAAAGAAGAAACGTTGCTCGAAAAAAGAGATGGCGAAACTAGATTTGTGGAGAAAGATTGGTAATAAGTGCTTTGGGTTTTCATTGTGAAATTTTGGGAAATGGGTAAACACTCATGCATTTATACTTAAAACACATGCTATCTTTTTAATGATAAATGTTCATACCCTGACCGAGCTCCCCAACTCGGCAAGTTCATAGAAGGTCCGACCTCGCCCTAAGGCCCACGCCTAAAGGTCGGACCTCGGACCCTAAAGCAAGGAAGGCCCCTCAAAAGGAACGCAGCCCAAAAGCTAAAGGCCGAAAAGGCCTAGAGAAAGGCGGTTCCACAAAGATAGAGATAAAACTCCCAAAAGATAAGATAAGATAAGAATATCTTATCCAGGGAAGATCACAGCCAACTACTATAAATACACTGGAGCACCCAGGTATGGCACACATTCTACATTCTACACATATCTGCTTGGACCCATGCTAACTTAAGCATCGGAGTGTCATTGCAGGTACAACCACCAGCCGCTCAGCATATCAAGCTCGGGTCACGGAACCCCCACCTCGGGTCTTGCCAGACGACCGAGCTACACGTTTCAGGTAACCCTCGGAACAGCTGCCATGAAGTTAGGCAATGCGAACGCGTAAATGACGCACCCGCATCGCATCTGCGAATCTCAACCCACGCAAACGCGTGGATGACGCCTCCGCGTCACTTTGCCGTGACCTGTACGAACTAGATTTCACAATCAGTGATTTTTGGGCTATTTCTGACCCAGTTCTCCATCCAGAAAACATAGATTAGAGTCTATAAAGTGGGGGAATCCATTAATTCATTATCATACATTCATAATACACACTTTTCATAATTTAGATGTAGTTTTTAGAGAGAGAGGCTCTCTCCTCTCTCTTAGGATTTAGGATTATGATTTTTAGAAATTAGGAATATTTTCTTCTTCATCTCAGGTTCAATGTTCATTTATTTATTGTCTCTTTTATTTGTTTATGAACCTTTCCAAGTTAGATTTGACTACTTTTATTAATGCAATTGAGGTATTTCAGACTTATGCTTGCTTTATTCTATTTATGATGTCTTCAATTTAATTTAGAATCTTCCCTTTTGGCTTTGGTTAAGTAATTGGTGACGCTTGAGTTATCAAATAAAGCAGTGGTTGAAATTGGCAGATCGCTCTAAAACTAGTCTTCCCATAGGGATTGACTAGGACTCGAGGATCAAACTAATCATTCCACTTGACTTTCCTTTGCTTTAGTAAAGGTTAACTAAGTGGGATTAAAATCCAATTCTCATCACAATTGATAAGGATAGGACTTCTAGTTCTAATACCTTGCCAAAATTTTATTTTATTATTACTATTTTAATTTTCTTATCATTTAACATACTTCTTTCTTACTTTCAAAACCCCCAATTTACAATACTCATAACCAATAATAAGAACATACCTCCCTGCAATTCCTTGAGAAGACGACCCGAGGTTTGAATACTTCGGTTATCAATTTATTTAGGGGTTTGTTACTTGTGACAACCAAAACGTTTGTACGAAGGGATTTTCTGTTGGTTTAGAATCTATACTTACAACGCGACTATATTTTTATAAAATTCTTTACTAGCAAAAATTCTAACGTTAAAATGGTGCCGTTGCGGAGGAAATGCAAACGTGTGCCTTATTATTGGTTATTGTAAATAATTTTCAAAAAAAAATATATCTTATCTTATTTTTTCAAAAAAAATCAAATCTTTTTCAAAATATTTTCTTTTTATTAGTTTTTGTTTTTATTTTCTCTTACTACTATTAACTCTCACCCCTTTGGCTATGAGTCTAGCTACAATTGTATTGCAGGAAGAGGAGATTACAACAGGAATGTGCATCAAGGTCAACACAACCAAAGATGGATGGAGCCAAGAGGATCTGATCAACCCTTTAGGCAACAACACCTTCCAGGATATCAGGACAAAGACCATTCTACAATGCATACCAAGATGATAGATATGGTGGACCCCCTTGTAGTTACCAACAAGACCCACCATATGCCTATGAACCCCCTCCTCCTCAATATAATTTTGAACCACCATACTCACAAGCCCCTTTCCGCCATTCACCTCCACATGATCTTAACTCTTATCCACTATACCAACCACCTTATGAACCATATCTAGAACCACCCCAATTTCAACTCAATTACTCCCAGGAACCACCACCTCCATATACACCATGTCCATATTTATCAACCCAAGAATCACAGGCTCGCTTCGAAGAATCAGTAGATCAATTTCATGCAACCCTTCATCAACTGGAGCAAGCAATAAATCAATTATCTTTCAGACGTTTGGACACTCAGGAAACCCCCATGGCTTCATGTGGAAAATCTACTGAAGAACGTAGCAGGAAGGAGAAGTTAGGCATTCCGGTGGATAGTGAGCAGCACGATTTTATATTGGAACAATTGGAAGAAGCTACGCCTGCCATTGAAGAGGAAGAAGTGGTTGAAGACTTAGGAGATGCTGAACCTCTATGGGAAAGTCAAGTTATAGAGCCTCCTTCAAAGACGTTTGAAACTGATGATGAGGAGGGTGTACAACCTCCAAGGCATCTCATGGTTGAAGACTTTGAAGGGGATGATCAAGAGATGGATTCAATCATTGATGAATTCTTATCTACATTTGAATCCTCTTCCATTGGACTTGACATGGAGATTAAAGAAGAAGAAGAACAACCTCCCATGCCCTTGGTGAGCAATGAAGAAGAGATTGAATTGGAAGAAAGCCACGAAGAGGAAGAGGTTGATATTGAAGAAGCTTGCAAGGAGGTGGAAGATGTCAAAGAAGAGCACAAAGGAGTGGAGCTTGCAAGTTCATTAAAAACCCCTCCCCCTAAGTTGCCATCATCCTTCACAACATTCAAGTGGGTAAAATTCATATCCCTTAGCTTTCTAATTCCACTTGAATATGGGCTACTAGAGACAGATGGTCAACTTAGAGCTCTTTGTGGCATTAAGAGTAAGAGGAAGATGGTCAGTGGTAAGAATTGTCCTGTAAGGTTCACTATGGTTGGAAGCTCAAAGTTTAAATGCAAAGGTTGGTATAGAGCTCAACTGAATGGGTCTAAGAAGTTATTTGGCTACTTCAGTGAGAATTCAGACTACTTGCCACCTGGATGGAACAATATTGCTCAACTTGAAGATGGGTGTAGAAACAAGATTTGGGATCCAGGAATATATGAGGATCAACTTTGGGAGCTCAAAGCTTGTGGAGAACTTCATCAACGCTTGGTGAATTTACTTGGTATTGATAGAGCTTATTAGAAGTCCAAGCATTGGTGGAAGTTTCAGGATGAGTTCAAGCACAAGCCACCATGGTAAGGAGCTCGCCAAATGTCCAACTTAAGGACTATAACTAAAAGTGTTGGGTGGGAGACAACCCACCATGGTATGATCGTTCCCTTTCCATTTTACTCTGTTTTTGAATTTCGATTGAACCTGGAATTTTTGCATGACATTCACTGCATTTTGCATTCTGCATACTGCATAAAAAAAGAGAAGAAATCGCATGCGACGCGATAGCGTCGCTGACGCGTCCGCGTCATATGTGCATTGAGAAGAAAACAAAATTGAACAGAGAGTCATGCGAGAGCGTGGCTGGAGGCGTGCCTTTGGCACAAATTGATCCACGCGACCGCGTCGCTGACGCGTCCGCGTCATGTGGGAAAAATGCCTCCCACGCGTCCGCGTCACCTACACGAACGTGTGCCTCAAAATCGACGTAAAAAGGGTGTATGGCCGAAATTTAAGCTAGAATTGGGCTAGACTCATGCTAGAAGCACAAGCCCTGCCACGCGTACGTGTGCCCCACGCGTCCGCGCCATTTTCAAATTTAGGCCATCCATGCGATCGCGTCAACTACATGACCGCGTCACCCCAGATTTTTGACAAAAATGCATTTAAACAGAGAGTTGTGCGTACGCGAGGCTACTCTCGCGCCACTAGTACAAATCGAGTTACGCGTCCACGTGCCCCACGCGTCCGTGTCACTTGAATTTAACACACCACACGCGATCGCGTGCACCACGCGTCCGCGTCATATGCAACGCACAGCTTATCCAGACCAGCGCCAATTATCTTATCTTTTCTTTTCTAATCCTAATTTTTTCTATCTTTTCTTCTTTCTTCCTCCTTTCTTACTTTCTTTTTCTTTTCCATTGGTGTTAAATTTTCTTATTCAACTGTTGTATATTTTCTAGTATTATCTTGGTGCTTAGTGAGTTGTTTTATTCTTGTTAGGTAATATTAATTAAATCAATGCCTATCTTTTATACCTGTATTACTTTTGTATTGACATGAATTTATATTATCTCTCTTTACCCACTCTCTTCCCCATTGTTGCAATTTTTGCACTCTTGATATGCCATTTGCTTCCACTATTTTCTCCCTTGCATGTTGTAGCTACCATGTAATTGAGACCTTTATTATTTGGCATTAACACCCATATTTTTATGTTCTTATCTTTATTTTTGGGTTACTTTCCTTTCTTTTTCTCTTCTTTCAAGATGGCCACCACGAAGAGAGAGAAAAAGCTTCTAACTGGAGAGACAGGTAAGTCAATCTACACAATCTATAGAGAAAGACATCAGTTGGAGCAGCCCATCCACTTGTACATCTTAGTATGCACCGAGGACGGTGCAATATTTAAGTGTGGGGAGGTCGATACCGATCTCCATGGGTTAGTTATTTTCTGACTCAACACTAATGTTTAAACTTCTCTGTAGTTAGTTCTTGCATTTACATGTTTGATTGCATTATAGTTAGATTTTGTGCATATTTTACCACCACTTGGTTGAAGTAATAAATTTCTTTTCAAGACTTTATTTTATAATATTTCACTAATTTAAATTAAAAATTAAAATTTTCTATGTGTTAAATTTGTTTGGAGATTGTAAATTGGAACATGGTTTTTGAGCTAAAGAACACACACCTTGTGAGAATTTGAGCTTATTTACATAGTTATATTATTTAACCATAAATATTTTATTCTTGTGTGTTTTCTTCTCTATGATTGCAATCTTTATTTTGTTCCAATCTATATGTCCAATATTTATTGTATTTACATGCTTGCATATGATTGAGGCCATTACTTGTTTTAGCTCACTTATCCCAAAAAGCCTACCCTTTTATGTCACCCTTGTTAGCCACCTTGAGCTTTTTACTCCTCTCTTATTTTATAACTACATTACTAGCCTTAAGCAGAAAAACAAAATTAAATATCCCAATTGAATCTTTGGTTAGCTTAAGATAGAGATTGTGCATCAACTAAGTGTGGGGAAACTGTGAAAACATGGGTTAATAAGGGAATGTATCATGTTTCTAATTCTGAATATTGGGAAGTTTGGGTATCTACTCATGTAAAACAGAAAATTAAAAATTCTATATGCATTGATATGTTATTTTAGTTTTTATGTCTCTAAAAAAAAGAAAAAAAAAGAAAAAAAGAAAAAGAAAAAAAATATATATATATATATAATATAAATAAATAAATAAAGGGGACAAAATTACCCCAAAGTTAAGATCAATGCATATGTGACACAAATTAAAAGAAAAGTTGATACATGAGTATGCGATACAAAAGTAGGAATTATGGGTAGTTAGGCATGATTTTAGAAGTTATATAGAACGTATGTATGTTAGGTGATAACTCAGGTTACTCAAAGATTCAATTTATAACTCACTTAGCCATACATATATCCTCACCCTTGCCTTGGCCCCATTACAACCTTAAAAAAGACCTCATGATGTTTATATGTATACATTAAATATTTGTTGATTGGTTAGATGAAGAACAAAGTTTAAAAAGCATGATTAGAGAAGAATAGAGTGATTACCCTATACACTAGAGAGACTAGAGTGAGACATACACTACCAGTGAGGGTTCAATGCTTGATTCTATGTTCCCTGCTTTCATGAGCTATCTTCTTACAAGTTTACTTATTTTCACTGTATGATTTGAATTAGTGGAATTTGAATTATTTTTGTCTTGGAGAACTTATTTACTTTTAACCAAGTAGGTAGAAACATCTTTGCATGTAGTTGCATTCATATAGATAGGTTGCATTTCATACATTCTATCATTCATCTTTACTCTTTTAGTTCTCTTGAGCTTAGCATTAGGACATGCTAATGTTTAAATGTGGAGAGGTTGATAAACCACTATTTTATGGTTTATATTGTGCTAAATTGAGTGGATTTTTATCAATCTTTTGTACACTTATTCATACTAATTGCATGAGTTTACGTTTTCCTTCCTGATTTTGTGCTATGATTGAAAACATGCTTCTTTGGCTTTTATTTTCTTTAATTTAATCTTCTCTTATTACCATTAGATGCCTTGATATGTGTGTTAAGTGATTTCAGGGATTATAGGGCAAGAATGGCTCAGAGGATGGAAAGGAAGCATGCAAAAGTGGAAGGAATACAAGAAGTTGAAGAAATTGCAAAGCTGTCAGTCTGACCCTCTCGCACTAAAACGACCATAATTTGAGCTACAGAGGTCCAAATGATGTGGTTTCCATTGCGTTGGAAAGCTAACATCCGGAAATTCACAACGATATATAATTTGCCATAGCTGCCTCAAAGTTAGGCGACGTGAACGCGTGAATGACGCGCCCGCATTGCATCTGCGAATCTCAACCCACGCAAATGCATGGATGACGCCTCCGCGTCACTTTGTCGCGACCTGTACGAACCATATTTCACAATCAACAATTTCCAAGCTGTTTATGACCCAGTTCTCGGCCTAAAAAACACAGATTAGAGGCTATAAAGTGGGGAAATCCATTAATTCATTATCATACATTCATAATACACACTTTTGATAATTTAGATGTAGTTTTGAGAGAGAGAGGCTCTCTCCTCTCTCTTAAGATTTAGGATTAGGATTTTTAGAAATTAGGAATATTTTCTTCTTCATCTCAGGTTCAATGTTCATTTATTTATTGTCTCTTTTATTTGTTTATGAACCTTTCCATGTTAGATTTGACTGCTTTTATTAATGCAATTGAGGTATTTCAGACTTATGCTTGCTTTATTATATTTATGATGTATTCAATTTAATTTAGAATCTTTCCTTTTGGCTCTGGTTAAGTAATTGGTGACGCTTGAGTTGTCAAATAAAGCAGTGGTTGAAATTGGCAGATCACTCTAAAACTAGTCTTCCCACAGGGATTGACTAGGACTTAATGATCAAACTAATCATTCTACTTGACTTTCCTTTGCTTTAGTAAAGGTTAACTAAGTGGGATTAAAATCCAATTCTCATCACAATTGATAAGGATAGGACTTCCAGTTCTAATACCTTGCCAAAATTTTATTTTATTATTACTATTTTAATTTTCTTATCATTTAACATATTTTTTCTTACTTTCAAAACCCCTAATTTACAAGACTCATAACCAATAATAAGAACATACCTCCCTGCAATTCCTGGAGAAGACGACCCGAGGTTTGAATACTTCGATTATCAACTTATTTAGGGGTTTGTTACTTGTGACAACCAAAACGTTTGTACGAAGGGATTTTCTGTTGGTTTAGAATCTATACTTACAACGCGACTATATTTTTATAAAATTCTTTACTAGCAAAAATCCTAACGTCAACAAGTAATTCCTACCCGGGTTATGATTTGAGTCACATACCTGAGTAGACGAGTAATACGTATTCTGGGTTGAGTGAAACACTAGCATGGGGAGACGAGTAATACATGTTCCATGTTGTGGTGTTCTGTCCACGATTAGCTACGAGGATATATTGGGTTCGGATATATAACCGACAGATGAGACTCATCAGCCGTAGGGCAAGTATGCATCTTGTGCATTTGTATGTTTTGTTTGAGTGTGCATTGTCTTGGCTTGCTTAATTGTTTATTTATGTTAATTGCTAATTGCCTGCTTGTTATATATACTTTCTGTTTGTGCTTGTCTTGTCTATATTGTTTATTTGTGCATCGGAGTTTTGGAGATTGGAGGAAGGTAGAGTTTAGGGCTTAAGTTAGAAAGGAATTAGAAATAAGAACCTTAGATAACCAACCATGTTTATGGCTTTTAATTTATAAACTTTAAGATTTAAATTTGAGTGTCAGAGTTCTAGGATTGCCTTTGGCTTTTCCGGGGCCTTATATCTTATATATTCGGCACCATTACCATGCTGAGAACCTCCGGCTCTCATTCCATACGGATATTTGTGTTTTTTTCAGATGCAGGTCGAGAGGTACCTCGCTAGGCGTCTGGAGTTTCGGTCACTGTGGAGTTGGGGCTTTACCTTTTTGGAATTTATATTTTGATATCAAATGATGTAGTTATTATTTAGAATATCCTATATGTATATATAGCTAACTATGAGACTCTAGAAGTCGACAATGGAGAAACACGTCATTTATTTTGTATTTTGGGATTTTCTTGGGTTATGACTATATGTATGTATATACACACTTATACTCTGGCCAGTCTTTACTTCGCGAACTGAGTCAAGAGCTTGCTATTCTATAGTTTGATCCTCCACTTCTTATTATGTAGTTTATGTTTTATCTGGTTACGTATTTTTGTGTACGATGCATTTTATTTTTGCGGTTTTTGTTTAATCCTTCTTTCAAGGCTCCTAGTGAGGGGTTTTTAAGAATTGTTATAAGAGAATATTTAAAAGAAAACTATTTTTCGATTGCAATAATCGTCGTTCATCCTATGAATCATTTTGAAAATCAACTGTTAATCATCCAAAAACTCAAACCTCTTCGAAAACCATTAATCAATTACCCAAAATTTGAATTTATATTTTGAATTTATAAAAACTCCAATTAAACACAATATCTCATAACCTTCCACTACATGTACTAAAGGAGTAATTTCATCAAAATTTTCACTGATTCATCTAATCACGGCCTCTAGCCTAAACATAACCAAATCATGGCCTTTGACTCAATACAATATCACATTACGGCCTCCAACCCAAAACAATATCACATCACAGCCTTTGGCCCAACACGCAATCAAATCACACTCCAACCACCATAATTCGAACCAACAGTCACAATCACAAGTAATGTAGTTCAAACACAATCAAGAGCAATTACATCAAGTATAACAATTAGCTGATAAACAGAATTATTCACATAGGTAAACCAAGTATAATATACACACTAAACAATGGCACATAGATGCATATGATGCATACCTATCCTACTGGCTATGAGCTCACGTGTCGATTAAACTGCCAGAACCCAACACATCTAGTAGCTAACCTAGACATGGTCTTTCAACCCGAAGGGAATCCTAACCTTCCAGGAGGGAATCTTCAACCTCCCATTCAGAGAGACACTGTGATATAACGATAGGGAATCCTCAACCTAACTTGTTCATTCCACAGCCAGAAATTGAATCGAAGGGAATCCTCAACATTCTCCATTCAATTTTCCGATATAACAAGAGATGGAATCCTCAACCCTGCATGTCCACCGCAACAAGAGAGAAAATCCTCAACCTCAGCTTGTCTATCACAACAAGAGAGAGAATCCTCAACCTCAACTTAGCTATACGTGAGCTGGACAAAACCACCTTCCCCACCATATCAATCCAAACTCGTTTCAATCAAACATAGTCAAACATAATCAAAATTAGAATTAACAATACAGAATTGAACTGAAGAAAATCCTCGACCTTCTATCCAACTTTCCAGTGCAACAAGAGAGGAAATCCTCAACCTCAATATTGGTCACCGTAACAAGAAGGGAATCCTCAACCTCAATCCTACCCATTGTAACAAGAGAGGAAATTCTCAACCTCAACTTGCCCAGTTACTTCAATAGCAATATACATTCAGTTCACAGCACACCTTGAATCACTTTTCCTCAAATCATTTTCCTTTAAAACCAAAACCAACTTTTTATAATGTTTTCCAAAACCTTCAAAACAACGTCACTTTAAACTCGTTCTCTTTCATAAAACTCATATTTACTCAATCAAAAATCCCAAACCAACTTCAAAATCATTTTTCAGTTTAAATCTCTTTTAAAAGACTCAAGAAGATCATATATTTTAAATTCACTAAATACCTTTCAAAACATAACCCTTTCATCAAAAGTAATCAAATGAGACTCCTCCTCAAGTTTACAAACTTCCTAAAGACTCAAAAATCATCCCTCTTTACCAATCAAATTCAAATATTATAAATTCACCAAACTCCTCAAAAGGTAATCCTTTATTTCAAACCCAAGAGATAACTCTTTTCATATTGAATCGAAATCAAAACATAATTCTTTTCTTAAATAATTCAAACTTGAAACATAAAGCTTTCCTTGGTAAATCGAATTCAAAATAGTATAATTCTTTTCTCAACTAAATAAAACTCAAAACATAATTCATTCTATTCTTAATAAATCAACTCAAAATAAAATCCTTTTCGTAATACATCAAGCTCAAACATAATACTTTTCTGAATAAATAAAACTCAAGACATAATTCATTTCTATTCTTAGTAAATCAAAATCAAATAATATGATTCTTGAATCCAAACTTTTCTAAATAACACTCCAAACCAAATCTTCAATTTTTATAAAAATTTTGGCAACATCTCTAAAATATGGACTCTGCCACCCTTCAAGGTTTCCAACCAAACCAAACCATCATCTCACAATCATTCAAATAATCTCCAATTAATTAATTATCTCAACAATTCCAACTTAACCCAAGAAAATCAACAAAAACCCAAAACTCGAACAACCAATCCAGTAAATCACAATAATTCAACCCCAATTATCACACTCAATAATCATTATATCACAATTCAAAAACCGATTTAATCAATCAATAAATTGATTATTTATTCAAAACTACTCAGTTTAATCCATAAGACTCACATTATCACCAAAAGTATATTAATTGCATCAATATCAATTTATAACAATTCTTGACAATAAAATGAGTTTAAGAAAAGCACCCCACTCTTTTTCTCTCTGCCCGCTACAGCGGCAGCCATAACCACAACTCCAGATAGCTCCCGCGACAACAACTGCAACTCAAATCGTGACAAACAGCAATCAGAACTCGACCCTACGTTACCAAAACCTCAGAATTTTTAACCAAACATAACAAAATACATATATGCTAGCGCCGAGGGTATCAAGGCAAGAACAACTTACTGTATCGAGAATAAACCCAGGAACAGAGTAACCAACGACTGACTCCGTAGCATTTTCCAGTGACCACGGCATTGTTTTCGGTGGCCAGAACAGCGAAAAGGTTTCCTCCTCCTCAAGCAGCAATACCACGGCAGCAATCCTTACTGTTCTCTCTCTCTCGTTTGAGCTTTTCTTCCTGCAACCCCAACGGCAGAAACAATGGTGCAGCAGCTCAGAACGGCAAGCAACGGCGGCAGAGAAGCTCTGGCAGTGATGGCGACATGGCTAGCCGCGGTTCTGGCTCCCTCCTCGCACGTCTCCTCTCTTCTGGCGAACCTCCATTGACGGTGACAATGGAATTTTGGCAGTTACTAGTGCGACTGCGGCGACTGGATGTAGCAACCCCAGCTCGCGTCTTCTCCCTCCTCTCGGTGATAGTGATGCGGCTCGAGGCTCCATGGGTAGTGGCAACGAGGCGCGAGCTCTCTCTCTCTCCAACGCATCTCTTCTCCGCGATGGCACAACTAGCAGTGATGAGGACGAATGGCCGCGACGCAGGTGACATGTTCAGCGGCGACAAGCTGGCGACGACTCCTTCGTCCTCCTTCTCTCCCTTTCTCCCTTTTCTTCCCTCTCCTTCTCTTCTCGTTTCTCTCTTCCCCTTCATCTTTTCTTTTTTTTTCTTTTCCATCCTGTGTGAGTGTAAGGTGAGGGGTGGGGTGGGGTGGGGCGCTAGGTTAGATGGAGTGTGTGAGTGTATAGGTGTATTAGGGTTAGAGTTAGGGGTAATTTAGTAATTTTAATAAAATTAGAGTTAATATAGTAATTGAAAACTAATTTTTAATCCAACAATAATTATATATAAAAATACTATTTGCTCATCAATTTACAAACTATTTCCAAATATATACTCAAATCCAAGAATTAGAGATAATATAATTATTTTTTTCTATTCATAAAAGTTAAAGTATTAAATTTCCAAAATCTTAATTATTTAAATCAAATTATATAAAATTCTTATTATTTTTACAGTTACTAAACTTTATAATTTAAATATGGAACTTATCTAATAATTATAAAATTCGATAAAAATTATAATTTAATTATCAAAACTTAATTTAATTAGCTTTAATAAAATAATTTCTAAAATTAAAGTCTTTAATGAATAAATAAATTGAAATTGAATCATAATAAGATTTTCCAAAAATTCTGGGTCTTACACCTATCCAACTGGCTGTGAGCTCACGTGTCAATTACTTTGCCTAAACCTGAAACACCTGGTAGCTAACCCGGATATCATCTCTCTAACATGCTTCCACACTCTTGGGATATAGTGACCGTTACACCATTGGGATATTGTGCCTACCACACTCATGGGATATAATGGTCATCGCATTTTTCAGGATAAAGTGCTCCTACACTCTTGGGATATAATGCCCGCCACACTCTTGGGATAAAGTACCTGACACACTCATGAGATATAGTGCTCGACACACTTCCCAGGGTAAAGTTCTCCCACACTCTTGGGATATAGTGCCCGCCATACTCTTGACATATAGTGCCCACCACAATCTTGCGCTATAGTGCCCAACACACTTTACAAATAGAGAGAATATGATGCAACAAAAGCAGAACATATTCCACACAACCAATATCTCAAGTAAAACCATAACTCAATTTATTCACTCCTCAGTCAAACCTTTACCCCAGAGCAAGTGGACGTCACTACATCTTACCTGATAATTCAAATCTTAACCTCTTCCTTTAAAACCAATTCTTCTTCAACTCAATTCTTTTCAAAAGACAAAAGGAAAATCATTTATTAGTTAAACCCCTCGGTAATGCCTCTAGACTTTACGGGAGCGACGGCCAATCTCATTTCCTTAAACTCATTAAAAAAATGATAGCTTCTTAATTTGAATTGGTCAAAAATATAATTTAAACTAAAACCAAATCATTTAAACCCAAACCGAATCATGTAAACCAAAAGTTCCGAAACAATTTTCAAAACCAAATCATTTAAATCAAAACCAATTTCAATTTTATTCTTAATTTTAAAACATTCCCAAAGGCTCAGAGATCGTCCCATTATGCTAACCGAAATTCGAATTCTTTGACTCTTCCAAAACGTCGTAAAACAGAATTATTTAGTCAAAAACAAATTACTCTTAAAATTCACTAAAGTTCCTCCTAATGTAATTTCTTAATCAAACTCAACATAATTCATTCTTTTCTTAAATAAATCAAACTCAAAACGTAGTCCTTTCCTTCATAATTCAAAATCAAATAAAAGAATTATTCAATCCAAATTAACTAAAATAAAACTCCCTAGAATTATCATAAAAATACCTCCCCTAAAACTCAGGACTTGCCACCCTTTTTGGGTCCCAACCAAACCATTTCTCAAACTCGTTTCAAATCATTTTCAAATCTTAATTCATTATCAGTAAAATCAAACTAGTTCCAGTAAATCACAATCTAAACCAACTTCAATATAATCAATTAAAAATATAATTTCTAGCCTTCACAACCAATCAATAATTCAATCAAACAAACAATTAAAGTCATCCAAAATAATTCAATTTAATTCAGAAGACTTACGAAATCATAAAAGTACATTTGTCATATCAATATCAACTTGTAACAATTCTTGATAGTAAATTGAGTTTAAGAAATCGCCCTTACCTCGAATAGTCAAAACCCGTTAAACAAATGCGTCAAGAAAATCTTATCTCCTAGGCCCACAATCAACGACATCAAATCCATCTTTTTCTTGCGGCAACAACAACCACAAATGCACCATCCGAGAATAGTAACTCAACCCTGAGATATTAAGGTTGTGAGAACCTTAGTAATACATAAAAGAACAACGACTGCAGAGGTTCGAAACGAGGAAGAACTTACTGTACTTACGAATAAGCGAGAGAACAAAGCAGTAGCAGCTCTAGTGATGATGCAGCAGCTTGATGTTGCATGCTCAGCCATAGAACTAAGCATGTAAGACCCAGAACTTAATCCAAGAAGACAGGGGCTCCAGGGGGTGTTTTCCAGCAGGCAGAATGGCGGCAACGCAACGGACAACTTGACGGTAGCACGGAGGCACGGAGGTGAGGTTGCAGCGCTGCTTCCTCTTCTCCCTCACGAACTCGTCTTTCTCCCTCTCCTCTATTCACGATTCACGGAAGTGATGACATGCGGCTCGGCGACAGTGATGGCCTCGTGTAGCTCCAGTGGTGACGACGGCTGCAGTGCGGTAGTGACCCCTCAGCATCTCCGTTCCTCTCGCACGGGCTCTCTCTCTCTCTCTCTCTCTCTCTCTGCCTGCAGTAGTGCTGACGGAGAACCCAGCAGCGGCAATGCCCCATGATGATGGCTGCGTGTATGTGTTTCAAGTTTGGGGGGCGTTTTGCTGATGCAGGGTGGCGGCTAGGAAGGGAAATTAGGGTTAGGATTGTGTTTTGCCAATTTAGGATTTTAATTTGGGAATTAGGGTTTAGGTAGAGTATTAATTTAAAACCAAATTTAATCGAATATAATTAACTTTAAGAATACTATTTATTTTTCAACTTACACATTATTTTTAATTAAGTACTCTCACTTAAAATTAGAAATAAATAAATAAAATTAATCAAAACTTTCAATTATTCAATATAAATTATATAAAATTCTCATTATTTTCAATTATTAAAACTTTAAATCTCTAATATAAAAATACTTAATTATTTTAGAAAATTTTATAAATCCTAATAGATTTTAAATTCAAAGTATCATAAAAATTTGATTTAACTACTTTTAAAAAACATAATTCTCTTTAAATAAAATCATCAACAAATATAATAAATTATAAATAATTTATTATTTAATTTTCAAAAATACAATATCTCACCTTGAACATATAATTTATATCATATATGCAATATTCCAATTCTTTTCATCAATAAGTTTTACACTAAATCCATTTGAAATAAGTTTATATCATTTATGTAATATTTCAATTCTTTTCAATATATTCCAGTAAGTCGTGCTCACCACTCAATAAAAGTGCAGTTCATTATTTAAATTATCAATTAATTCAATTTTCTAAGCCAAATGCACACAAAATAGGGAACATGGAAAAGAATAGGAATGCATCACATACCTCTTTCATAGTCTTCTCTATAATTTCATATGGCAATTTGGGAGGAGCAGCAGCAACTGAAGTGCTGACAGTTGAAGTAGTTCTAAGTGACAAAAAGATTCAATAGCAGATAATCAATACAATATAATAGTTAAGCCTTGTATCTTAGGTGAGAAAATTAAAACATTCAGCAAAAAATTGTACAGTTAAACCACCGCAAAATCAAATGCCAGCGGTTAACCGGACCACCATGGATATGGACGCCGGGATTGTATTTGGCTGCGGTTTTTAGAAACCACATGTATAACTCCCGCTAAATCAATATTTTACGGCAATTTTTCAGAAAACCGCTGCCAAATGCGAGTGACACGATTCTTTTCTCAATTGCTTGAAAATTGAGGGCAAAAGCTAATGAAGTATAGATTAGGCATTCAAAGCAAAATCCTTTGGTTAACAATAAAAAACAGAAATGTACCCAGGAACAAAAATGTTGGCACAAAATTAAACTCCAATGTGATGTTTAAGACTCCTCTCGTATTTTTGCTTCTTCGACTACTTTAGTTTCTAGACAGAGTTTAAAGGTGATATTTTTCCATCGATAGCATCTTGCTTGAGTGTTGTTAGTTCTTCCTCACTTTCCCTCTACTTTGCATTCATGTGAAGTTTTTGAAGATAAGTAAAGAACGAATATATATACCTTCAAGGGTATGAATCATGCGCAAGGTTCTACAGCACAGAAACACATTTGAGTCAGCTGAAATGCAAAAAAAAAACATAATGCTTTAGGGAGAAGATGATCTGGATACCTGTTCCTGGGAGCGAAAATACATGAAGGGTATATAATATAAGAAATTAGACACCCTAGAGGTATAAATACCAGCATACCTAAAATTGAAATAAATTAATGCACCTCATTTTTAAGAAATTAGTATGATATAGATGAAGAAGGGCATCAAGAAGAAAGCACATACTTCTCAATTTGTCTCATCAAGTGACTTTTATCCCAGAGACCAGCACAGGATATAAAATCCCACCTGTTGTAGACAAATACAATGGAGTTAATAGCATCCGCGTTGAAAGGTAGACGAAATATTCTCCTTTACTTGCCTTGCACAATTAGACAAGAAAATGACCAATAACTTGAATTGCTTTAATAAGCTCTTTTGAAACTTAATTCTTCCTTTCAATAGAATCCTAATTTTTCTCTCATTATTCCATATAGTGAAATGAACTTAGAAACTTACATGAACAAGAGCTTACAGCAGCATAATCTGCATGGCCTTTACATTATTGTTTGATACTAGTTTCAGTAACACAATTACCTACCCAAAATTTTATAACTTAAGTACACTTCTAATACATGGATAGCTAAGTATATCATCATTCATCGGGATACTTTTAATCATATAAGTCAATAACTATTTAAAAAAAAGGTAAAAGGATAAAAGATGCTACAACTTCAAAGCTTAAGATGAATCATATAGTTACTTACTTCTTTTTTATCAATAGAATAAATCAAATGAAAATTAACAGGAAAAGGGGCATCTAAAAGAAAACACGATTCAAATATGCTATGCAATAATATCCTAAGACTAACACACAGAGGCAAGCTGCATACCTCAACTAATCTAGGTCGAAATAAGTGAGGTTGTTGAATGCTTATGAAAGTGGAAGAAGCAAAAACACCTGGAACAAACATGCATATATGAATCAACATGTGAGGCTTGCAAGTGAATAATGCTTTAGAAGTTTCATGCAAGTAATCCTAAGAGAAATAATTATTAAAGATAAAAAGAATAGATATAAAGAGAAAGAGAGAGGCATTAAGAAGCTCTGGTCGAGGAAGGCACAACTATAATGAGTACCATAATGTCTTATACATCAGAATGTTCATTGGGATTAACCAACATAGTAATGTATGCATCAAAAGCATGCTATAATGATTCATGACACACTCCTTTAAAATAGTATGTTATATGTATCTTTCTTTCTTTAGCCATATCTTTCGTAACTCGCAATCAAAATTTGTGTTTCACTCAAGATAGATAATTAAAAGGGATAAACAATATATGAAAAATTAGTGTAAAAAGAAGAAGACCAACATAATAATGATCATAATAATAATAATAATTCAAAATTTATTTCATTATCATTAATAACAATAATAATGAATATGCTTTTTCTTCTTTCTCTGTACTTTCTCTCCCACACATACATATAGCCTAATCTTAGAAATGGTTAGAATAAGTTCCTCACACCTTACCTATTTTGGCAAGCCATCAGCAGCAGTAAAGGGTTCAGAATCCAAACAACTAACACCAATGGCTAGCTTCAGCATGACTCAAATAGCTTTGCTAAGAATATAGACCAAAGAGGATAGCCATTTCAGCCTAAAATCTGTCAAACCCAGTTTATCAAACAAATCAAATACCTCAATATATTTTCATAGGAATGAAATCCTAATAAACTATTCACCAAATCTTTTACAGTCATAATTGCACTTTAATTAGCTTTTGATGTATATAAGTAATAGAATGAAATAAATATGCTCAACTCAAGCTTGGGTTCAATGAAAAGTGAACTTAATTCCCATCATTGAGTTCATATCACTGGAAATTCAGGTGCAGCTCAAGCTCAGAACTAATTCAAGTTAAATTAAACCTTTTGATAATAATAATAACCATAATAATTAAGGAATCCAATTGAAAACAGCTAACAATAGAGTTAACTAAGTTGCAGCTTGCCCCCTAACATTTCAAGCAATTTCAAACAATATCCAATTCATAAAGCCGAATTCCAAATCAAATTAGGCACATATTAGCACACCCAAAATGAAAAAAGAATAATAATTTATCATGTTTGTGTACCTGGGTACCAAGGTTGAGGCCAAGGAGGAGAAGAGTAAAGAGGAGCAAGAGGATCCTCGAGGTGCCGAAGCCATACTATGTCGTCGATTTTCTTGGCAACCTGAGGAATGTGATAGGTCTCAAAGGCCTAGGTAAGTCCGCTATCGATCCCTCGCTTGAGGAAATCCAATAAAGGAGACACCATAAACTAACCTCATAAAGTCCAACATCTTCATCAGGAATCTATATAGCTGCAACAGATTTGAACCATGCAGGAGTAGGAGGAGATGGCGAGCAAATCTGCCAGACGAGATGAAACAGAGAGCCCAGTGTCGTCGTCTTCATTTGAACGAGCATAAATAGGTTCAATGGTACCTCGGGGAAGAAGATTTAGGGTTAGCAAGGTTTGGGGATGTTTATTCAAAGAGAGAAAAGAGGGAAAAGGGTGCGTCTAATGGGGTTGGCGGCATCAAAGGTCAAATTTAATGGTGGGAGGATGCTGTGGCAAGAGAATCTGAGGGAGGGGGAGAGACATTGGGCGTTGGCTCTTGTAAGCGATAACAGATCCCTAATTCCCTATCACTAGAGAAAATAGGAATTGAATTTCACTAACACTTTGTTTGGGGGTGGAAAGAAATAGGAAGGAGAGAAATTGAGTGAAAAGAAATAGAAAGGAAAGAAATGGAAGTGAAATTTAATTTCTGTGGGTGTATTTGGATGGAAGGAAAATAAGATGGAAAGATATTGAAAGATAAATAATTTATGTTTTTTGTTTGGAAAGAAAAATGGAGAGAAAAAATGAATTAAGAAGAGGGTAGGGTTTGGAAATGATGCAGTGGAACGCGTTTTCTTTCCATTTTCTCGCCTTAGGTAGAGAGGAAAGTTTATGGTGGGTCCCACTAATTTTTTTTTACTTTTCTCTCTTTGCGTAAATGAAGGATCCAAAAATAAAAGAAAAGTCTAAATTATTAAAAAGTCACGATCTAGCCCTGATCTAAAAGATCAAGAGAAAAGGAGGTTGAAGTATTGCCGAAAGAAATTGCTGCTTTTCCAGTGCTCACCACCAAAAACGCTAGAAAATTAACAAGTAGCGGCTGTTGTCAAAACAGCTACTAATTTTTTATCGCTATCTTCCGTTTTTGTGGTAGCATGCACCGAGCTTCCTATTTATTCTTTTTAATAAATCATCAAGTGCATAAGATAATGCATGAATTACTCCTATTAGTAAAAGTTATGAATTAAAGCCTAAAAAAATAAAAAAGAAACACTTGGAATGCAAATAAGTTTTTTTTTATATATTTGAAATTTAATATAATCTATGTATAATATTTGAAATGAAATGTATATTAAGCCTTTACCACCATATCAAATTGCAAGATGGATTAAGTTAAAGATGAGATTAAAAAAGATACATTCACAATTCCAAAAGCTGAAAGAAAAATGACGGAGACAAAGTTGCAATTACGTCATACCTTAAGCAGTTGGTCAACATGGCAAGATATAGCTAATCAATAAAGTATCTTTGTATTCCTAAAAAGGAAAAAAGATAACATAAGCTTCATAAATTTACATAAGTAATTAATTATGCTACCTTAATCATGATATTGATTCCGCAACCATATGAAATCTTACCCATATCCTTTACTTATAAACAACTTTAACATCATCATTATATGGGAATATTCTAAAATTTCCACGTCCTCCAATACTTGACAATATGTCAACTTTAGTACTATACTTTGTGCATGCAAGATTGCAACGGAACGTTCCTGCCATCAAAGAGATCAGATAGAAGTCATGTCATAAAAATGAAGACAATCATTTTGAATATTCTTTTATTAATTCTTTCTTTCTCTCTCTTTTTTTATTCATTGAAGACAAAAGTGTAAGAAAATACATTAATTTTACAATTGACTCGAAAAGTAAAAGAGCCAGTTAATTTGAGAAGGAGGGAGAGTGAAGAACACTCTTTATGAAGCTAAAAGTGAAAGTTTTTCATTGGTAATTAATTTTTCATTTTAACTTCTCAAACCACTGAATCCAATAACTTGAAAATTTTTACCCCCACTCTAGGCTCTGACGTACGAAAAATCACCGATTAAGAGTTTATAAAGAAAGCAACGTTGTAAGTATAGCTCTTAACCAATGAAAATACCGTGTATCAATTTAAAAGAGTTGTCACAAAATTTAGAAATAAAATACTGGGAGTATGAATCCCAGGTCATTTCCCAACGAACTGACAAAAGAGTGCTATTTTATTGATCAGAGGTTTTTCAAGGATTTTTAAGAGTTGAAGAATAGAGAGATAAGTGATTGAGAATTTATATAATCAAATAAAAAGCCTTGATCGGGGGTAGATAAATTGAAAGTTCTATCCTTGTTGGAATTTCTCAATTGTAGCTTCAAGAGGTTGTTATTTTCATTTAGTTAACCCTTACTAAATAAAGGAAAGTCAAGTGATTGAGCTAATTCTTATTTGCAAGTCGTAATCCTCTCCCTTGGGAAGAATTAGCGTTAGTAAATAGAGAATTATCCAATAACTTCCAAATTAACTAATCGCTTGAGCATTCCAACTCAAGAGTCTCCTCTTAATCAATCCCCAAGTCAAGTAGGAGTCCTACTCCATCGACATGAATATAACTTTCACAGAATTAAGAGAGGAATAAAAGTGAGACATGATGAACAATAACTGAAAATTAATCAAAAGTAAAAATAGTTCTTTGCATTAATAAATTCCAAAAACAATCCAATTGTAACTCTGAATAAGGATCAAGGATATAGAGGAGTAAGGGACAAAGGAAACAAACTGGAATAAATGAAACTTCAACGGAGGTAGCAACTCTTCTCAATATCCAAGCCAATAGCAAAAGCAGTAAAATTCTAAGAACTATGAATGTGAAGAAAACCTAGAGGAAGCAGTGGAAAATCTCTCTCTAGATTCAAAACTAAACTAAAACTATGCAGAATGAGAATGTGTTTTGAGTCTCTACTGTTTCCTGGCTCTAGTCTGTGTTTCTGGACCGAAAACTGTGTCTAAAACTGGCTCGAAATCACCCCCAGCGATTTTCTGCAACTGTTGTACGTCGCGCACGTCACGCGTACGCGTAGGTCACGCGTGAGCGTCTTTTGTGAAAACTCCTTGTCACGTGTACGCGTCAGTTACGTGTACGCGTCGCTCATCCTCTGCGCTAATCACGTGTGCGCGTCAAGTGTGTGTCGCGTCGCTATGGAATGCTCCAAATCACGCGCACGCGTCGGCCATGCGTGTGCGTCATGTCTCGCTGGTCAGCTCCATCGTTTCTTTGTGTTCCTTCCATTTTTGCAAGCTTCTTTTCCATTCTCCAAGCCATTCCTGCCCTGTAAAGCCTAAAAATACTTAACACACAGATCACGACATCGAATGGTATAGAGATGGATAAAAATCTACAATTTAGACGCTCTGGAAGCAAGTTTTTAATCATAGTATTAAATCAGGAAGGCAAACGTATAACATGCTAATTACATGAGCAGGTGTAGGAGAAATGTGATAAAAACAACTCAATTCAACACAAGCTAAACCATAAAATAGCAGTTTATCAAGTTCCTTAAGATGTGCCCTTCAGAAATACCATGCTGCATTTGGATCATCAGAATCTGGACACTGACGTTAGGATTTTTGCCAGTAAAGAATATTATAAAAACAGTCGCATTGTAGATATAGTCTCTAAACCGACAAAAATCCCTTCGTACAAACGTTTTGGTTGTCACAAGTAACAAACCCCTTTGAAATTGATAACCGAGTATTCAAACCTCGGGTCGTCTTCTCAAGAAATTGCAAGGAGGTATGTTCTTATTATTGGTTATGGAGATTGTAAATTTGGGGTTTTGAGAAATTTGGAGTTTGGGCAATGTGCACAGGTATATTTTCAAGCAATAAAAATTAATAAATAACTGTAAAATAAACTCTTGGCAAGGTATGAAGACTGGAGGTCCTATCCCAGTTATCCTTATCAATTGTAATGAGAATTGGATTTTTCTCCCACTTTATTAACCTCTAACTATGAAGGTAAGTTAAGTGGATGAATTAATTCTTGAAGAATTCCAATTCTCAATCAACAATGAGTTTGATAACTCAAGAGTCACCAATTATTTAACCAAGGCCAAAAGGGAGAAAAATATCTAAATTAAATTGAAAGCAATCTTAAACAGAGCAAAGCAATCTTAAATCTGAATTACCTCAAATAATATTAATTAAGAAAATCATAACATGAATGTAGCATAAGCCAAATAGGCAACATATCTAATACAAGCATTGAAGCATCTGAAAGTAAAAAGAGGAATATAAAGTAAAAGAACGTTGAACCTGGGATTGAGAGTCACTCCTAAAACTAAGAGAAATCCTAAATCCTAATCCTAAGAGAGGAGAGAGCCTCTCTCTCTAAAAACTACATCTACTCCTAAAATTGTGAATGTGAGAGCCTCCCTATGAATGGATGTATTCCCCCACTTTATAGCCTCTAATCTGTGTTCTCTGGGCCGAAAACTGGGTCAGAAACAGCCCAGAAATCACTTCCAGCGCTTTCTGGTCCATACAGATCACGGAAAAGTGACGCGGCCGCATGGCTCACGCTCATCACTGGATTTTCGTCACTGTGACGCGGCCGCATGGATCACGCGGTCGCGTCGCCTAGCGTCAGGGGAACTATATCATATTATATATCAAATCGAAGCCCCAGATGTTAGCTTTCCAACACAACTAGAACCGCGTCGTTTGAAACTCTGTAGCTAAAGTTATAGCCGTTTGAGTGCAGAGAGGTCAGGCTAGACAGCTTAACAATTTCCCCAAATTCTTGCATTCCTTCCACTTTTGCATGCTTTCTTCCCATCCTCCAAGCCATTCCTGCCTTATAATATCTGGAAACACTTAACACACATATCAAGGCATCTAATGGTAATAAGAGAGGATTAATAATAGGGAACTTAAGGCCAAAGAAGCATGTTTTCAATCAAAGCACATAATTAGGAAGGCAAATGTAAAACCATGCAAATAGTATGAATAAGTGGGTAAAGAGTAGATAGAAACCACTCAATTGAGCACAAGATAAACCATAAAATAGTGGTTTATCAACCTCCCCACACTTAAACAAAAGCATGTCCTCATGCTAAGCTCAAGAGAAACTATAAAGGAATGAAGAGGAATGGTAGGATGCATGAAATGCAACCTATGAATGCAACTACATGCTAAATGCTTTTACTTACTTGGTTAAGAGTAAATAAGTTCTCCAAGAATAAATATGAACTGGATTTCACTAATTCAAATGATAAAAATGAAGTACAAATAGACTTGCAAGAAGAAAATAGCTCATGAAAGCGGGGAACAAGGAATTGAGCATCGAACCCTCACTGGAAGTGTATACACTCTAGACACTCATGTGTTTAAGGTTCGATTCTCTCAATTCTCTACTATCCTTGCTTTCTAAGGCTTGCTCTTCATCTAACAATCAACATAAATTTGATGCACAAATACACATATCAAGAGGTCTTTTAAAGGTTGTAATGGGGTTAGGGTCAAGGTAGGATTGTATTTGGTCAAGTGGACTAAAATCTGAATCCTTAATTAATCTTAAACTTTCCACCTAACTTTAGACAATCCATGCAATCATAATACCACATCTAACTATCCATTAACCATGTTTTCCACATATTCATGCATTCTAATTTCAAGTACAAGTCATATGCATTGCTTTCACTACTTACCTTGGGGCATTTTTGTCCCCTTTTATTTGCTCTTTTTCTTTTCTTTTTCTCCTTTTTTTTATTTTTATATATATATATTTTTTTTCTCAATGCATATGATTAAAGTATTGAATGCATGAACATATTCTTAACATTCTTTCACATTTTCAAAAAATTCTAACATACTCAATTCTCAAACCAAATGTTTCCAAATCCACTTTTCCCCATACTTAATTCATGAGCACTCTCACTAGTCTAAGTTAACCAAGGATTCAAATTAAGGACATTATTATTTTTCGCTTAGAGTTAATGATGTGCTAAAGTAAAGAACAAAGGGATATAATAGGCTCAAATTGGTTTGCAAAGGATAATGAAAGGTAAGGCCATATAGGTATGTGAGTTCAGTGAAACAAAGGCCTCAATCATGTAAGTGTATGCATACATCAAACTATGGAAATATATAATCAAGCAAGACAAAGATCACAATTTTAGAGAGAAAAATACACACCAAAAATAAAATATTGGTTGATAAAATGCAACCAATTAAATAGGCTCAAAAGTCTCACAGATTTTGTGTGTTCGAACTCTAAACCATGTTCCAATATAATATTTCTTCAAACAAGTGTAACAAAAAATTTTATTCAAATTAGTGAAATACTTTAAAAGGTTTCTTGAAAAAGAAAATATTATTTTAACCAAGTGGTAAAATATACAAAAATCAAACAAATATGCAAATGCAACAACTAATCTACAAAGAAAATTTAAACATTGATGTTTAGATAAGAAGGTACTAACCCATGGAGATCGGTATCGACCTCCCCACACTTAAAGATTGTACCGTCCTCAGTGCATGCTGAGATGTGCAGGTGGACGGGGTGTTCCAACTGATGCTTTTCTTTAAGGATTGTGCTGATGGACTTGTTTGTCTTCCCATGTAAACGTCTTCCAGTTCTCTTCCTGGTGGCCATCCTGAAAGAAAAAGGGAAGAAAAGTAACCCAAAGCAAAGATAAAAAACAAATAAAACATGGGTTGGTTAATGCCAGATAATAAGGGTCCTAATTACATGGTGGCTACAACATGCAAGTGAGAAAACAATAGAAGCCATGGCATACCAGTGGTGCAAAAATTTGCAACAATAGGGAAGAGAGTGTGGGTAAGGAGAGGTAATGTAAATTCATGTCAATGCAAAAAGTAATACAGGTATAAAAGATTGGCATTGATATAAATAATATAACCTATCCAGAATAAAACAAGTCACTAAGCATCAAGAAAATACCAGAAAAGATGTAACAGTTGAATAAGAATATTTGAACACCAATAATAACTTTAGAAAAATAAAAACATGCAATGAATGAAAGTATGCAAATAAATTAAATAAAATAAAATGAAAGTGAAAAAGAATGAGAAGTAGAAAAAAGAAAGTGAGAAAGGAGAGAGAAGGAAGAAATTAAGATTAGAAGAGAAAAGAGAAGAAAATTGGCACTAAGCTGGATAAGTTACGCGACGCTGGCGACGTGGTCGCGTGGGTGACGTGGTCGCGTGGGGCACGCGATCGCGTGGGTGACGCGGTCGTGATTTGTGCTAGTAACGCGAGTGCAGCCTCCCGATCGCACAACTCTCTATTCAAAACTCAGTATTGCCAAAATCTAGGGTGACGCGGTCGCGTGGTCGACGCGGTCGCGCGGGTGGCCTTATTTCCAATATGATGCGGACGCGTGGGTGATGCGTTCGCGTGGCAGGGCTTGTGCTACTAGCACAGGTCCAGCCCAACTCCAGCTCAACTTTCGGCCATACACCCTTTTTACGCCGATTTCAGGTCACGCGGCCGCGTGGGAGACCATTATTCCCATATGACGTAGTCGCGTCAGCGATGCGTTCGCGTGGGGTGATTTGTGCCATTGGCACGCCTCCAGCGCTGCTCCTATGAAACTCTCTGTTTATATTAATATTGTCTTCCTTCTCCTTGCGACGCGGACGTGTCGCTGATGCGGTCGAGTCGCGTGCTCGCTTTTTTTTTTAATCTGAAAAGATGCAGAATGTGGTGTTAATATGAATGTGATGCAAAACTCCAGGTTCAGTATAATAAAATAAAATAGAAATAAACAACACGAAATAAAATTGAAAAAGAACGATCATACCATGGTGGGTTGTCTCCCACCTAGCACTTTTAGTTAAAGTCCTTAAGTTGGACATTTGGTGAGCTCCCTGTTATGGTGGTTTGTGTTTGAACTCATCCAAGAATCTTCACCAATGTTTGTGATTCCAGTAACCTCCGAAGTCCCAAACTAGGCGCAAAAAGCCTTCAAGTAAGTTAAAGCAAGTGACTAGGCCCCAAAAGTGGTGATTGATAGAATGGATTCCGGGGTCCCAGATCTTGCTTTTGTACCTGTCTTTTGGTTGAGCAATATTGTTCCCTCCGGGTGGCAAGCAGTCTGAATTCTCACGTAAGCGGCCAAACAACTTCCTAGATCCATTCAATTGAGCTCTATACCAACCTTTACTCTTAAACTTAAAGCTACCAACCATGATGAACCTTGCAGGACAATTCTTACCACTGGCCTTCTTCCTCTTACTCTCAATGCCACAAAGAGCTCTAAGTTGACCATCCGTCTCCAGTAGCCCATATTCAAGTGGAATTAGAAAGCTAATGGATATGAATTTTACCCACTTGAATGTTGTGAAGGATGATGGCAACTTAGGGGGAGGGGTTTCCAACAACTTTGGCAAGGTAATTTCAAGCTCCACTCCCTTGTGATCTTCTTTGACATCTTCTACCTCTTGATCAACCTCTACAAAATCTTCAACCATGATTTGCCTTGGAGGTTGTACGCTCTTCTCAACATCAAAATCAAACACCGTGGAAGGAGGCTCTGTGATTGGACTTTCCAATGGAGGTACATCATCTCTTAAGTCCGCAACCACTTCTTCCTTTTTAATAATTGCTGCTTTGTCTAGTTGTTTAAGTATAAAATCGTACTCATCCTCGATGTTTTTCTTTCTATGACAACTCCTTTCAACTATTCATTCATCTTCAAGGGTCTCTCCTACCCTTACCCGTAGGGCCTCCTCTAGCTCTTTATGAAGTATGGATTCGCGAAGATGATTCCTTCTTTCCTGTTCCATATCAATAGCATAATTGGGATCATCTTGCTCTTAGATTAATGGATGTGGGTGCTCTTCCATGGATGGTGGTGATGGGATGGAGAGATTATTCTGTGGTTGACAAGGAAGTGCACTAGAGCTTGATGGTTGATTGTTGAAGGTAATTGGTGGTCTGATTTGGGTGAAGAGAGCTTGTATAGTAGAGTTTAGATCGGCAAGTGCTTTCTCCATGGAGGTTTGGGGTAGATAGGAGGGTTCATTTGGTTCATAAGTTAGTTGGTATGGTGGATGAGGGTTAGGGTCATATGGAGGTGAATGGTGGAAAGGGGCTTGTGAGTATGGTGGTCCAAAGTCATGTTGAGGAAAGGGTTCATAGGCATATGGTGGTGGTTGTTGATAATTCACTGGAGGTGGTTGTTGCCATGAGGGTTGATCAAATCCTTGTGGCTCCTCCCATCTTTGATTGTTCCAACCTTGATGCCTGTTCTCATTGTAATTTCTTCTTCCTGCAACATTATTGTAACCAGACTCATAGCCAAAGGGGTGAGAGTTTATAGTAGGAAATAGAAATTAAAAATAAAAATAAATTTAAATTAAAAGGTTATTTAAATTTTGAATTTGAAAATTAAAATTTGAAATTTTGAAATTTGAAATTTGAAATTTGAAAATTTTTAAATTTAAATTTTGAAAATTTTTAAATTTGAATTTTGAAATTTGATTTTTGAAATAAGATAAGATAAGATAAAAGTTTTAAAAATAAAATTATGAATTTTTTTCTTTTTTCGAAAAAATTAATTAAAATTATTTTTGAATTTAATGAAGAAAGAGAAAAACAATAAAATGACACCAAATTTCAAATTTTTAGATCAAAACGAAGAAAACAACTAAGAACAGCTTGAAGGTTGAGATGAACGTGAAGAACAACTTGAAGATCAAGATGAACAGTAAGAACAAATTTTTGAAAAAAAAAATTTTAATAACTAAATAAAAACAAATAACCTCTTGATTTATGGAAAAGCAAAAATAAAATCAAATAAACAAAAAATAAAATATTTACTATAACCAATAATAAGGCACACGTTTGCAATTCCCCGGAAACGGCGCCATTTTGACGTTAGGATTTTTGCCAGTAAAGAATATCATAAAAACAGTCGCGTTGTAGATATAGTCTCTAAACCGACAAAAATCCCTTCATACAAACGTTTTGGTTGTCACAAGTAACAAACCCCTTTGAAATGGATAACCGAGTATTCAAACCTCGGGTCGTCTTCTCAAGGAATTGCAGGGAGGTATGTTCTTATTATTGGTTATGGAGATTGTAAATTTGGGGTTTTGAGAAATTTGGAGTTTGGGCAATGTGCACAGGTATATTTTCAAGCAATAAAAATTAATAAATAACTGTAAAATAAACTCTTGGCAAGGTATGAAGACTGGAGGTCCTATCCCAGTTATCCTTATCAATTGTAATGAGAATTGGATTTTTCTCCCACTTTATTAACCTCTAACTATGAAGGTAAGTTAAGTGGATTAATTTATTCCAATCTTCAATCAACAATGAGTTTGATAAATCAAGGGTCACCAATTATTTAACCAAGGCCAAAAAGGAGAAAAATATCTAAATTAAATTGAAAGCAATCTTAAACAGAGCAAAGCAATCTTAAATCTGAATTACCTCAAATAATATTAATTAAGAAAATCATAACATAAATGTAGCATAAGCCAAATAGACAACATATCTAATACAAGCATTGAAGCATCAGAAAGTAAAAAGAGGAATATAAAGTAAAAGAACATTGATCCTGGGATTGAGAGTCACTCCTAAAACTAAGAGAAATCCTAAATCCTAATCCTAAGAGAGAGGAGAGAGCCTCTCTCTCTAAAAACTACATCTACTCCTAAAATTGTGAATGTGAGAGCCTCCTTATGAATGGATGTATTCCCCAACTTTATAGCCTCTAATCTGTGTTTTCTGGGTCGCAAACTGGGTCAAAAACAGTCCAGAATTCGCTGGTTTCGAATTTTGCCACGCTGGATTTCCGTCATTGCGACGCGGCCGCATGGATCACACGGTCGCGTCGCCTAGTATCAGAGGAACTATATCATATTATATATCAAATCGAAGCCCCGGACGTTAGCTTTCCAACTCTACTGGAACTGTGTCGTTTGGAACTTTGTAGCTAAAGTTATAGCCGTTTGAGTGCAGAGAGGTCAGGCTGGACAGCTTAGCAATTTCCCCAACTTCTTGCATTCCTTCCACTTTTGCATGCTTTCTTCCCATCCTTCAAGCCATTCCTGCCTTATAATATCTGGAAACACTTAACACACATATCAAGGCATCTAATGGTAATAAGAGAGGATTAATAATAAGCAAATATAAGATCAAAGAAGCATGTTTTCAATCAAAGCACATAATTAGGAAGGCAAATGTAAAACCATGCAAATAGTATGAATAAGTGGGTAAAGAGTAGATAGAAACCACTCAATTGAGCACAAGATAAACCATAAAATAGTGGTTTATCAGACACATAGGTGGCTCGTTATTAGATCGTTGCTCGTAACATTCATTAGAAGTTGGCTTTCTATATGTTGCTTTACCAACTCCATTAAGTTTATCCCTAGTAATATTCACAACTTTCCAGCACATTGCTTTTATTAGCTTTTTCATTTCTACAAAGCAAATCATAAAATGTCAATGTCGATATACCCCAACATTAAAATGCTTAACAGATCATCTGCCATTCCATATTTCAACATCTTCTATCTTATTTTGATAATAGGAGTAGCAGACGAAACAAAGAAACCACCAGGCCACAATAATCTATTCAGCTCACAGAGACGTTTTCCACCTATAATTGTACAAATGGTACGCTGCAAAAAAAAAGCTGTCTCACTAAAATTCTTAAAGGATTAGGTTCAGACTGTTCAGTACAGAAAAGCTGCATAACAAATCAAGTTTGTATTGACATGCATTCATCTAAACACTATAACATAGTGAAATACCTTCTATATGCCATAGAACTCTACATTGTGCACAATAAACCATATCAAATACTCTTCCAGGGTAGGGAAGCCTTACTGTACCCATATCAAGTGCAAATTGTACCTAAGCTTCATGTTCATCTTTGGGTACCAAAGAGAAAGCCATTAAATCTGGTAACACCACATCCAACATCTAATACCACACGTGAGCGTCTGCCCCAAACTATATCAGGTACAGACTGCATCATAATGTTCCTCAACAATGTCAATAAAATAGAAGAGAGGAGATCACATTTCAAGTTAGTAAATCAAAAATCACATATCACACGCTCTGACAACCTTTTATCATACTAAACAAATATAGTAAAAGGAAAAAGTTCAAATGTCTTGAAATAGAACAACTAAATATAAAAGACAAATCATCACCATATCACATAATAGCTGAGATAACGTGAGACCAATATATTTCTTAGCACATGATAAAATTTGTTATAATGCTGTAGAATTTGAATCAGGGAATGAGAACAGAGTGAAAGTGCAGAGTGAACTTGAGAGAGATTCAAAAATGGAATTGTGATTATGGTTAATCTTATTTACTTGCAAATGACTAGTTCTATATTTATAAATACTAGAAAAAACCAAACCAAACTAATTTAGCACTCTGCTAACCAACTTCATGCTATGAGTTAGGAGTCTCTAACAAACTTTAGACTCTAACAAACTTACGTAACAACTCTACTAATTTAAAGATACAACTAATTAGCTATATGAAGTGCATAGCCTTATCATCCAACAGCCTCCCTCAAGCTTGGAGTGCATATATCAACCAATCCAAGCTTGCGATAAAATGATGCAAATGGCCCTGCAGCTAAGCTCTTTGTGAGCACGTCTGCTATCTGCTCTCGATTGGGGATTGGTAGTAACTTTAGTGAACCATCTTGTACTCTATCTCTCACCATATGGGAGTCTATCTCGATATGATTCGTTCTTTCGTGAAATACAGAGTTGGCGGCTATATGCATTGCGGACTGGTTGTCGCAGTAAAGAGTGATCGGTTTACTCAGTGAGGTATGAATGTCTTGAAGTATGTAGCTCAGCCACCTTCCCTCACATGTTGCCAAAGCCATAGCTTTATACTCTGCTTCCGCTGATGATCTAGCAACTATAGTTTGTTTCTTACTTTTCCATGACACAAGAGATGAACAAAAAAAAAAACAAAATCCAGAGATAGATCTCCTTGTGTCTGGACATGTCCCACAGTCTGAATCTGAGTATACTGTGAGCGACAAATCTGATGAGGCGGCAGAGAACTTTATTCCACTGGCTGGTACACATTTTATATATCTTAAGATGTTCAAGGCTGCTTTGGAATGATCTGTTGTAGCACAGTCCAAGTACTGGCTCAACTTGTTGACGGTGAATGAAATATTTGGTCTTATATTTGTGAGGTACAGCAGCCTCCCAACAAGCCTGCGTTAAGGAGTCAAGTCAGTTAATGCGGTGCCTGAAGATTTGGACATTTGAGTTGTGTATTCATTGGTGTAGTCGCAGGCTTGGCATTTGTCATTCAAAATTCATGGAGGAGATCAGTAGCATATTTTCTCTGATCCATGACAATTACTTCATTGCTCCGTGCGATTTCAAAACCCAGAAAGTACTTAAGTTTACCGATCTCCTTGATGTTGAATGCATCATCCAACACCTTTTTCATCCGATTGATTTCATTCATGCCTCTTTCCAGGGATTGAATTTTTACAACTTGTTATCGCGGTGACTGGTCCGACTTCTTTACGTCGGCCTGTCTTTTAAGTTATTTATAGCAACCCATTTTATTAAGACCTCGTCAGGTCCTTTCTATGGATTGCTTTTGATAACTTCTTACATTATTCTGTTTTCGTCGCTTTTTTATCTTTGTCGATATTGTAGAGATTGAGTTTTGTTCCCCGTTTGGTTGACCTTTTGATGAATTCGGTTTTCATCTATTTTGGTCCTTTTCGTGGTCGAGCAGTGAATTTGATTTTCACTTTCTACTGACCTTGTAGCTTTATAATCGGGTGATGAAGTTTTAGCGTTTCAGATTAATGCGTCTTGAGTATTTGTAGAGAATCTAAAACTTTATTCAAAGAGAATGCAACTATATACATGTGGGTGTTTTATCCCTCTAAGTTGGGCAATTTGTAGATCTTGGCTTGGTACCTCATTAAAAAACCTTTTCAGAAAAAAGAGTGCGCCTTATCCTAAGATCTTTATTACCTCTAACTGTAGTACCTTTTTAAGTTGCAGGCGTGCCATGACTTTGGGAGCTCTCGCCCTTCGAGCTCGGACAGTCTGTAATAGCCCTTTCCAAGTACCTCTACGACTCGGTAATGTCCTTTCCAGTTTGCCGCCAGCTTTCCTTCTCCGGGTCGAGTTGTTTCGATATCATTTCGGATTAGGATGAGGTCGTTCTTGGCAAAACCTCGCGGTATTACCTTTTGATTGTATCTTGAAGCCATTCAACGTTTCAATGCCTCTTCCTTGATTCGAGCTCTTTCTCGAATTTCTGGAAATAGGTCGAGTTCTTCCCTTTAAAGTTAGGAGTTGGCTTCTTCATTATAGTGAATCACTCTGGGTGATCCTTCTTCGATCTCCACTGGGATCATTGCCTCTAATCCGTAAGCTAATCGGAAAGGTGATTCCTTTGTGGTGGAGTGTGGAGTTGTCCGATATGCCCATAGGACTTGCGGGAGCTCCTCCGCCCAGGCTCCCTTTGCGTCCTGTAATCTCCGTTTTAACCGGCTAATATAACTTTGTTAGCAGCTTCTACTTGTCCGTTGGCCTGAGGGTGTTCTACGGATGTGAATTGGTGTTTTATGTTCAGGTCGGTCACCAATTTTCTGAAGCCTGCATCTATAAATTGAGTGCCATTGTCTGTGGTGATAGAGTATGGAACTCTAAACCTTGTGACGATGTTTCTATACAGGAATTATCGGCTTCTTTGAGCAGTGGCGTTAGCTAGGGGTTCCGCCTCAATCCATTTTGTGAAATAGTCTACCCCTACGATGATAAATTTGACTTGTCCGAATCCTTGAGGGAAAGGACCGAGAAGGTCGAGTCCCCATTTTGCGAATGGCCAGGGTGTGGTTACGCTGATAAGCTCCTCTGGTGGGGCGATGTGAAAGTTGGCATGTTTTTGGCATGCTGGACATGTCTTTACGAATTCTGTTGCATCTTTTTGTAGAGTCGGCCAATAGAATCCGGCCTGGAGTACCTTTTTGGTAAGAGCCTGTACTCTGAGGTGGTTGCCATAGATGCCGCTATGTACTTCTTCTAAGACTTCCTTCGTATTAGAAGTCAGCACACATTTTAACAGTGGTGTTGAAATCCCTCTCTTATCTAGAGTATTGTTTATGATTGTGTAGTGTTGTGCCTCCCGTTTTAACTTCTTTGCCTCTTTCTTATCTATGGGGAGTGTTTCTATTTTGAGGTAGTTAATTATAGGAGTCATCCATCATTGATCCTGACCTGTTATGGCTAGGATTTTTTCTTCTTCCGAGATTGACGGGTTCTGCAGCGTTTCTTGGATGAGGCTTCTATTATTACCCCCTGGTTTGGTGCTGGCTAGTTTTGAGAGTGCATCAGCTCGGGTGTTCTGTTCTTGGGGTATATGGCAGACCTCATATTCCCTGAGTTGTCCGAGCTATTCCCTAGTTTTGTCCAGGTACTTTTTCATGGTGGGATCTTTGGCTTGGTAGCTCCTGCTATTTGTAAAGTGACTACCTCTAAGTAACTGAAGATGATGAGCTTTTGAGCTCCAACCTCCTTAGCCAGCTTCAAACCAGCCAGTAGTCCCTCATACTCGGCTTGGTTGTTTGAGGTAGGGAACCCAAATTTGAGGGAAAGTTCGATTTGGGTTCCCTGGTCGCTTTCTATGATGACACTTGCGCCACTTCCAATTTTGTTTGAGGAACCGTCCACATAAAGATTACATTCTGTAGGAATTTTTGGAGTGTCTGTAAATTCTGGAATGAAGTCGGCTAGATATTGTGATTTGATGATTGTCCGAACTTCACATTGAAGGTCGAATTCAGACAACTCGACTGCCCATTGAAAAATTCTGCCTGCTAAGTCCATTTTTTGCAAAATCCCTTTTGTGGGTTTGTTGGTTTGAACCTTAATGATGTGGGCTTGGAAATATAGACGGAGCCGTCGAGAGGTTAGTATGAGAGCATAGGCGAATTTTTCTATTTTTTGGTAGTTCAGCTCGGATCCTTGTAATGCTTTACTGATGAAGTATACAGGTTGTTGCCCATTGTCGTCTTCCCGGACTAATGCTAAGGCTACTACCCGACTTCCTTCTATGAGATATGATATAAGTGGTTCTCCTTCCCGAGGCCGAGTTAGGATAGGTGGCTGTCCCAGAAATCTTTTGAAATCTTGGAAGGCCTGCTCGCACTCCATTGTCCATTCAAACCACTTTCCCTTCCCTAGAGTGGCATAGAAGGGGAGAGATCTTATTGCTGATCCCGCTAGAAATCTGGACAAGGCTGCCAACCTTCCATTGAGTTGTTGTACTTCTTTGACACAAGTCGGGCTCTTCATGTCGAGTATGGCCCAGCAATTATCCGAATTTGCCTTAATTCCTCTTTATGTGAGCATAAAACCCAAGAATTTGCCAGCTTCTACTGTGAAGGTGCATTTTGCAAGATTAAGTCGCATGCCATGCCTTCTTATAGTGTCGAATACTTGGGTGAGGTCAGACAGCATCGTCTTTTCACTTTGTGTCTTTATTAACATTTCTGATGTGATCCGTGAAGATCTTATTCATTAATCTTTGATAGGTAGCTCCTGCGTTTCTTAGTCCAAAAGGCATGACGAAGTAGCAGTAGTTTGCTTTTGGGGTTAAGAATGAGGTTTTTTTCTTGGTCAGGTGGATACATCGGGATTTGATTGTATCCCGAATATGCGTCCATAAATGAGAGGTATTTATATCCGGAGGAGGCATCTACCAGAGCGTCGATACTTGGGAGTGGATAAGGATCTTTTGGGCAGGCTTTGTTGAGATCAGTGTAGTCGATGCACATCCACCACCTCCCATTCAATTTTTTCACCAAGACAACGTTAGTTAGCCATAGCGGGTACGTGACTTCTCTTATGAATCCTGCCTCCAATAGAGCTTGTACCTGCTCTTCCACAGCTTGGAATTGTTCTGGCCCGAGCTTTCTACGTTTCTGTTGTACTGGCTGAGATCCTGGGTTGACTGCTAGTTTGTGGCACATTAACTTGGGGTCTATGCCTGGCATGTCTGCAGCCTTCCATGCAAAGAGGTCAGCGTTATCTCGCAGGAACTGTACGAGTGATTCTTTTATGTCTCCTTTTAGGTTTGTACCGATATTGGTTGTTTGGTCTAGGATATCTCTAATCTGGATTTTTTCTACTTCACCTTCGGGTTGTGGGCGGAGTTCTTCCTGCCTCTGAGCTCCACCAAGTTCGATTGTGTGGAATTATTCTCCTCTGCCTCTGAGGTTTAAACTTTCATTGTAGCAGTGGCGTGCCATCTTCTGGTCTGCTTTTATTCTAGCTATTCCTTCTGCAGTTGGGAACTTCATGTATAGATGTGGAGTCGAGACTACTGCACCGAGCTGATTCAATGTTGTCCGACCTATTAAGGCATTGTAGGCTGAGCTTACGTCGACCACAATGTAGTCTATTTTGAGTGTTCTTGACTGGTTTTTTTTTTCCAAAGGTCGTGTGTAGTGAGACATATCCAAGTGGTTGAACTGGGGTGTCTCCCAGTCCGAATAGGCTGTTCGGATATGCTTTGAGTTCTTTTTCTTCTAGGCTGAGTTTCTTGAAGGCAGTTTTGAATAATATGTCGGTGGAGCTTCCTTAGTCTATCAGTGTACAGTGAATATTTGCGTTCGCCAATATGATAGTGATGACCATAGGATCGTCGTATCCTGGGATGATGCCAGATTCGTCTTCTTTGGTAAAAGTAATTGTGGGGATGTCGGGTGTTTCCTCTCTTCCCTCAACATGATATATTTCTTTAAGATATCTTTTGCGAGATGATTTGGAGATCCCGCCTCCCACAAATCCTTCATGTATCATGTGGACGTGTTTCTCGGGTGTACGAGGTGGTCGTTCTACCTGTCCAACATCTTCATCCCTTCTTCTTTCTCTGGGATTGTCTGCTCGGCTTGCCAAATACTGATCTAATTTTCCTTCTCTTACTAGTTTTTCTATGATATTTTTTAAGTCGAAACATTCATTGGTGGAATGTCCATAGATTCGATGATATTCATAATATTCTGCCCGGTTTCCTCCTTCTTTTTTGCTTTTGAGTGGTCGAGCTGGAGGTATCTTTTCAGTATGGCAAACTTCTTTGTAGACATCCACAAGGGATACCCGAAGAGGGGTATAATTGTGGTATTTTTTATCTTTTCCCCATGTCGATCTTTCTTTTTCTTGGATTCTATGTCCTTATCTCGGGAGGAGTAGGAGAATCCAGATTTTGAGGTTTCTCCTAGTCGAGCGTTTTTCTCCATGTTGATATACTTCTCTGCTCGTTCTTGTACCTCATTTAGAGATGTGTGATGCTTTTTTGATATGGATTGGCTAAAGGGCCGTTCTCGTAGGCCATTGATGAGGCCCATGATGGCTGTTTCTGTGGGTAAATTTTGTATGTCTAGACATGATTTGTTGAATCTTTCCATGTAGCTGCAGAGACTTTTCCGATCTCCTTGTTTGATTCCTAATAGACTTGGGGCGTGCTTGGTTTTGTCTTTCTGGATAGAGAATCTGGCTAGAAACTTCTTGGCAAGGTCGTCGAAGCTTGAGATAGACCTGGGGGGTAGATTGTCGAACCACTTAGTCGCCGTTTTTGTTAAGGTAGTCGGGAATGCTTTGCAGCAAACTGCGTCTGAGGCATCAGTGAGGTACATTTGACTTCTGAAATTACTGAGGTGATGGCTAGGATCTGCCGTGCCATCATATAAGGCCATGTCCAGGAGTTTAAAGTCTTTTGGGATTTTGGTCTTCATGATCTCCTTGGTAAATGGATCTTTGTCCTTGCAGGAGCTGTCCTCGTGGGTGGATCAAGTCGCTTTGGCTTTGAGATCGACTTCGAGTTTTAGGAGTTTGTCCTTCAATTCCCAGCATCGCCTTATCTCCCTTTGTAGGTCCTTCCCAGCTTCTCGCTGATATTGGGCTTCTTTCTCAAGTTGTTTTAAACGATCTTGAAGCGTCTCAAGGGCTCCCGGGTTTGGTAAATTTTTGTCTCTGTTAGGTTGCAGGGTATATTTTGGTATAGTGTCCATGTTTTTGTGCGGCGTTCTGTTTTCTAGACCCAAATCGTGGTCGTTGTCAATGTTGTCCACCATGATAATGGGATGACTTCCAAGTTCCCCGGCAACGATGCCAATGTTCCGAGGGTTACCTGAAACTGTAGGTCGATCTCAGACGAGATCTTCTGTACTAATCGGAGATGACGGGTCCGGCTTGTGCGTGGCGGCCGGAGCTGTCGTGTCCGACTTGTTGGACTTGCAATGCTGCTGATCCTTTGTCACCGGAGGGTGGTGGTACCTGCAAGGGACTCTGATGCTTAAGTTAGCAAGGGTATTAAGCAGATTTTTAGTAGAATCAGAGTATGAGTTATACCTGGGTGCTCTAGTGTATTTATAATGGCATAGAGTGACCTTCTTAGATAAGATAAGTTAGTTATCTTATCTTTATCTTATCTTCAAGTGAGGTCATCTTATTTTCAAGGGAACCGCCCTTCTCTCTGTAGGCTTGGGCTGCCTTAGGATTTGGGGCGTGGTCCTCCATTTGGGCCGTTTGGGCCCTTTTTGGACTTTCCTGGTGATTTGACCGAGCTCTTTGAGAAGAGGTCGGATTGTCCTGACCTGAAGAGGTCGGTCAACTTGTCAGTAGAACATGCCGGGTCGGACATCTCGACCTAGGGTATGAATAGTGACTCTGCAAGAAGTACAAAAGAAAAATATTTTTCTGATTTTGAGAAGGAAAGAAAACCCGAATATAGAGCTATGTGTGAAACCTCACTACTGAGTTTGAAGTCTTGGAAGCATTGCACCTACACTAAAGGAAGTACTCTGCCAAGATGAAAAATGAAGTTTTGAGTTCTGTTGTTGGGTTCAATTCATAATGTTTAAGTTGTTATGCATCAATCTCCTTCATATTTTACAGTTTTGTATTTTAGTTTCAATGTATATCTTTCTATAGTATCTTTGAGAGAAAAAAGTCCAAAATAGAGGCGATTTCAGATTATAGAGGCGTTTTCATCCTCCCCCATGTCAAGAATTACAAAATTTGTTGAGAGAAAGAATTTACCCACTTTGACCAAGATATTCTCCACTATTCCATGTGCATGCTTCAAAGATTTATCTTCCATCTGTAGTTCTATTGTTGTTGGTTGTTCCTCTTTGATTTGCAGTTTCTTCATCATAGACAAGTGCATTAAATTGATGCTTGTACCCAAATCACATAAGGCTTTCTCAAAAGTTGTGTTTCTAATGGTACATGAAATTTGAAAGCACCTAGATCTGGCATCTTCCTTGGCAAGTTACTCTGAATTATGGCACTACATTCCTTGGTCAAGACCACTGTCTTATCTACCTTTAAAAGCCTCTTCTTAGATAGTAACTCCTTCATGAACTTGACATTGAGAGGCATTTGCTGCAAAACCTCAGCAAAAAAATATTGATTTTCAACTTTCTGAAGACTTCCAAGAACTTTGAAAACTGTTTGTCCTTGGTCTTCTTTTGAAGTCTCTGAGGATATGGCATTTTAGGCTTATTCTCAGGTGCCTTAGGCTTCACTGGATATTGCTCAAGATCAACTAGAAAGGGGTTATCCGGATGCCTTGGAGGAGTGTGTACTACAACATCTTCTATCTTTTTCGGAGCTTCTTTTTCAACCGGATCCTTACTAACCTATGCTTTCGTACTTGCCACTTGTCCACTTATCAAGGTTATAGCCTTGCACTCCTCCCTTGGATTTGGAATCATGTTACTAGGAAAGGAATTGGTGGATCTCTGATCAATTTCAGCAACTTTTGTGGCTATTTGATCCATTTGAACCTCTAAGTTCCTAAGTGAAACTCTAGTTTCCTGCATGAAACTAAGAGTACTCTTGAAGAGCTCTACAACTATAGATTCCAAGTCAGAGGACTTCTGATAATTAGATGGTGAATTGTTGTTGTTGAAACTACTCTAATTGAAACTATTCTGATAGCCCTAATTATGATTAAAATTCTGGTGCCTCTGTGGTTAATTTTCTCAACCAAAATTTAGGTGATTCCTACACCCCAGATTATAAATCTTAGAGAAGGGATCATTATTGGGGGGTATAGAGGAATTGCCCATGTAATAACCTATTCAGTAGGAAATTGACCAAAATCATAACTCTTACCTTGAGGAAAGCCACCACTTATATCATAGAAAATATCTTGTGCATTGATGGCTGAGTCTTGCAATCCACTCAAGTGTTGAGTAATAGCACTAATTTGTTGAGACATGGGCTTGTTTTGAGCAAGAATTGTGTCCAAAACATCACATTCTATGACTCATTTCCTCACAGGGGTCCTTTCATAAGAATACAGATATTGGTTGTTAGTAACCATTTCAATCAAATCAAGAGCTTTCTCACGAATCTTTTTCATATGAAGAGATCTGCGAGTAGAATATCCAAAGATATTTTGGCGTTGATGAGTCTGAGATTTACTCCCTTCCCAATAATATTGATGAATCTGCTCTTTGGCAAGCGCACCAAAATTATCATCAAGTATTAACCCACAGTGGAGTGGGATCGTATCCACAAAGATTGGTAGATTTGAACAATTTTAATTAACTGGTGAATTAGTCAAGCTTAATAGAGTAAGTTGTAAGTGCAGGATTATAAATGGTAGAAACATAAATGGCAAAAGAATAAAGGAAAGCAATAAAGTGCAGAAATAGAAATAGCAGGAATGTAAAAGAGAATGGGAATTTGCAGAATGTAAATAAAAGCTATAAAAGAATGGGAAAGATAAGAATGGGGAAATTCATTGAGATCAGGAGATATTGTCTCTTTGGATTAAATACAGCTCATATCCTCTTCAATCATGCAACTCATTGACCTCTTGGCAATCATGATTGATTGAGCCCCAATCCTTTGGTGACTCAATCTCTCCGATCTTGATCAATAGCCAATTCCTTGGTCTAATTGCTCATGAAGAGAGATATGCTTGGTCCCTGATTATACCACACATCATCATAGATCCAAGTAGAGGGAGGATTGTATGTCACTATATCCAAACACAAAAATCCAGATTCTACTCAAGTGTGAGAAGGGATTTCTAGCATGGTTTCATGTTTCCTTTTCCAAGGTTCCCATAAAACCCATTTTGCATTCAATCTCTTTTCCAAGTAAATTGAACACTAAGCATGAAAATCGAAATTCCTTCTAGAAAATCAAAGAGAAGATGAAGAGAAAAAAAAATTTACTATCATTAATCCATCAAGTACAATAGAGCTCCCTCTCTCAATGAGAGGGAATTTAGCTACTCATAGCTCAGAAAGAAAGTACAAAAGATGGAAGAGATGAAGTGTGAAAAGTGAAAAGTGAAAAGTGAATTGAAAACTAAAACTCTACAATCTCTTGAGATAGTGATCTCTGTGACTTGTGAACCCCCTTTTTCCAATACTTCCAAGGGTATTTATACTACTCCTAGATCTAGAAATAAAGGAAATTACAAAAGTGAAAAGAAAATTAAAATTTGGAGGGAAAAGAAACTCAACAAATGTGATCTTCCAACTGGCGTGTGACTAGCGCTTCTCTGGCGTGTCACGCTTCCTCTGTTTCTTCCCTGGCGTGTCACGCCTTCGTGCCAAAGTGGCACGCCCAGGGCATTTTAATTGGCCCAAGCAACTTGGCGTGCCATGCCTTTGACACCAAGTGTCACGCCCAAGGTCATCTTCCCCACCTTCATGCTTCTGGAAATTTGTACCAGTGTGGCACGCCCAGGGTCTGGCATGCCACGCCCCTCTTAAAGCTTCACCCTTTTGCTGGCGTGCCACGCCTCGTCATCCAAGTGGCATGCCTAAGTTCTTTGGCTTCTCTTCTTCCTCTCTGGAAAACACTACTAGCGTGACACGCCACGAAATTGGCGTGCCACGCCCTTTCAATTGCTTCATCTTCTTGCTGGCGTGCCACGCCTCATCACCCAAGTGGCACACCCAAGTTCATTGGCCCTTTATTTCCTCCTCTGGAAAATACTACCAGCGTTCCACGCCATGAGACTGGTGTGTCACGCCCTTCATTTGCCTTGGTCCCCGAGGTTGGCTTGCCACGCCTGGACGTTCAGGTGGCACGCCAAAGTGGGATGATTGAGTTGGCGTGCCACGCCTCATCACTCAAGTGGCACGCCTTAGTGGGACTTCTTAAGTTGGCATGCCACACCTTCGATACCAAGTGGCACACCCAGCGTTTTGCATTGTCTTCTTGTTCACTGCCGTGCCACGCCTTGTTGCTCAAGTGGCATGCCCATTCAATTGTGGGTCTCTTAGGCTTGATGTGCCACGCCTTGATTCTGAAGTGGCACGCCCAAGTGAACTCTAGAGCTGGCGTATCACGCCTTCGATACAAAGTGGCACGCCATAGTGATGGTTCTTCTAGGTAATGGATTGGCGTGCCACGCCGAGCTTCTGGCATGCCACGCTAATACATTTTTGTGGTGTTTGTTCCAAGTGGCACGCCTGCTTCACACGCCCCACTTGTTTTGTTGTTTTCTTTCCCATTTTTGATGTCTTTTCCACCTGAAATTCAGCACAAACTCATTTCAAAGCAATGTACTATGATATTCATCAATTAAGGCATGAATTGCAATGATCAAATGAGATTATGCCTCTTTTATGGTCCTTTTTATGCAAGGAAAAGGGTAGATGATGTAAGTCATTAGGCGTCTTCAGTAACTCCATCATAGAAAATCTGCAACTGAATCAGTTTGAAAACATGTTAGGAGGACATTTTCTAAGCATTAGTTTGTACCTCTCCCAATCTTCATAGAGAGATTCACCCTCTCTCTTCTTGAAAGTCTAAACATCAGTCCTAAGCTTAGTCAGCTTCTGAGGTAGAAAGAATTTGGTCAAAAATCTATTGACCAACTTGTCCCATGTATCCAAGCTCTCCTTGGGTTGTGTGTCAAGTCACTGCTTGGCTCTGTCCCGTACAACAAATAGAAAGAACAACAACCTACAGACATCAGGATGAACTCCATTGGTCTTCACCGTATTACAGATTTGCAGGAAATTAGAGATGAATAAGTTTGGGTCTTCCTGCGGGAGTCCATAAAACTGACAATTTTATTGCACCAAAGTGATGAGTTGAGGCTTTAACTCAAAATTATTAGCAGCTACAAGGGGTACAACAATACTATTGCTATGGAAGATAGGGTTAGGAGCAATGTATGAGTCAAGTGTCCTTCTAGGTTGTTCAGGAAAAATAACCTAAATTAATTAAGCTAAAATTTTCGAAAACTAATAAGAGAAATAAAGCTAAAAATTTCGAAAATGGTGAGAAAAATAAATAGGAAAAAGTAGAATAAAATAAAAAAACTAAGGGAACTCCAAACTTAATTTCGAAATTAAAAGAAAAATTTTAGACAAATTAAAGCAAAATTTTCAAAAAATTAAAGGGAAAACTAAACAAAATTAAAGCAAAAACATCTAATCTAAGAAATCAAATAATGGGTAGTTGTCAATTATAATCAATCGTCGGCAACAGCACCAAAAAATTGGTACGAATTTTAGAATACCACAAACTAACTGACAAGTTCCCCGGATCATACCAAGTTATACCTTAGGCGAGCGAAGGTCGATCCCATGAGGATTGATGGACCAAGCAACAATAGTTGAGTAATTCACTTAGTCAAACAAACCAAAAAGAGTGTTTTGGGTCCAAAGCGCATTAAACAGTAAATTAGGAGGACTAAGAGAGCAAACAGTGAATTGAGGTGTGAGAATTATATGAGAAAACAACTATGGTTTTGGAGAAATTTACTTTTCCGGATTAACAATTCTTACCAACTACTTTAATTATGCAAGATTCAATTCATAGCAAACCCTAATTGATTAAACCCTAATTCCTTAGTGATTTAATCTCCTCTAATCTAATCAACTGCCAATTTCTTAACCACTTAATTTAGATTAAATGTTTAAGTCTAATTCTAGTTTATTAGCCACACAAACCCTAATTACCCAAAGATAATGTGATTATATGTCACATATCACGTTAACTCCAGATAACCAGAGAGTTATGAGAAATTACTTTCAAGTTGTTATTCAAGTGAGTTAACTTTTCCAAGATTCAACAAGAATTCAAGTAGAAAAAGTGTTATCTTCCAATACACTCTAATTCCTAAGATGAAGAACGAAAGTAATTCTTAAAATTAAATCAATGCATTAATAAAGTAGAATGATAATAGTATTAATCCATAGAGTAAACAGAGTTCCTAACTTTAACAATGGAGATTTAGTTGCTCATAGAGAAAATAAACCCTAGCAGCGAAAAGTGTAAAGTGCTGAAGAGTAGAAGAAGAAACCTAGGTCAGAATCTTCTCTCTTTTATATATAATCCTAATAAATATAAATATAATTTCTAAAACCTAAAAATATATTTTCTTAATTCAAAACTAATTTTAAAAACTAAATTAAATAAAAAAATTTGGTGAAGATCACGCGGAAACCTTTCTTTTTCAGCATACTGGTGCCAAACTTGAAATTGGTGGAGTTTGGCGCCATGTATGCAGCGAATACATACATATTCCCAGTCTTCTAGCACCAAAATTGAGGGATGTGGCGTCAAACTTGAGGACGTGGCATTTGACACTACTATGGCCGCATCAAATTGTGAGTTTCTTGTGATCATGATGCCAAACTTAAATGGGTGAAGTTTGGTGGGGTTTAGCACTGTGGTGCCAGAAGAAAAGTATAAACTATTATATATCATTCGAAAGCTTTGAAAGTAGGCTTTCCAATGCCGCTAAAATCGCATCGATTGGACTTCTACAGCTCAAGTTATGCTCATTGGAGTGTGAGAAGGTCAGGGTTGACAACATCCACTTTCTTCCTTTTTCTACATGAACTCTGTCAAACTCGCCTGAATGCTACATGTAATAAATCAAATTACAAAATAACTCAAAGTAGCATTCACGGTGTCATAAAACACCTAAATCTTGATTTAATTCAACAATTTCACCTGTAAATTCACTAAGAAAAGATAAGAAAGAAGCTCACGCATCACGACACCGAAAAGGTGTAGAAAGAGTGAAGGCAGGAGAATGTGAAGAGGATGAAGATGGAGGCGATGAAGACGGTGGCAGGGAAATACACATTAGGGTTTGAAAGAGAATGATGTGAGCGACACACCGAGAAGAGCCAGGAAAGGGTATGACGGAGTTTTGGGGCGATGAAAGTTCAGTGCAATGGAGGTTCGGTGCAACGGCGGTGCAAGATCGAGAGGTGCTGTCGATGGAGCACTTGGAGGGGATGGGTGTGGAGGCGCGGGGAAGAGATATGCGAAATTTGGAGCTCATAACGCCAAATCTTTATTTTAATATTTTCGACTGAATATTTTAAATTACAGACAGAATTTTTGTTCATAATAATTTAATAAAATACAGCATTTTACTCATTTGAATACATATCAATTTTATGCGGTAATTATTTTCCATAAAAAACACTAATTTTTTCAACAAAATTATCGACAAATTCTTTTTTGTATCTATAACTTATGCTAATTCATTTTTCCTTCTTTTCGACGAAAATCCCTCACAAAATCTATCTGTATTTTCGTAAAATAAAATCTATCAAAAATATCCATCTGTAATAAATAATTTTCTAATAGTGATACTTCTTTTATTATTTTCTGATTTTTGCTTGCATAAATTAAAGCTAAATTAATATTTTTGGTTATTTTAGCCTTTAGCTAATATGAAAATTCAGGTTGAGTATATCCATGCATACTCCAGTTTTTTATGTTTATTTACTCTTACATGTGCTTTTAATTTATTAACCTCTGTGCATATGTTAAATATGAATAAGATTGCACTATAGTTTATGTCAGTGCTACTACTGATTCTGATGAAAAAGGATGTTATTGTTTTAATTTAAAAATTTATCCATAAAATCTTATTGAAATTGATAGGAAGGGTTATGATACTTGAATACAATAAAATCAAAATCTATTTCTATTCTTAATATTTCAAACACTATCATAGTTCACTTAAAATTGATTTTTGAGGCAATTGAACTGTTCCGTTCCCGATTGAGTAGCCTTTATGCCTTGACTACATGAGAATATTGTCTGATAAATTTGATAAAGATGTTTAACATTTTAACAAGAAAAATGAAGCATGTGAGGCCTGTCTTAAACATATAAAGGGGGAAGCTAGAGATGTTTTTAGTGCGAGTGATTTTCTCAAAGATAAATTGAAGGTGCTCATCAGGTTTATTATTTCTGTTGTGTTCATTGGTAGTAATAACTATGGAGATCAATCTAATTAATAAACATTAATTGCTATTAGTGGAGGTTTGCATGATATATTAGTTGATTGTGTAGTTACACTCTTAGTTCATGTCGTAATTTGCCATGGTTGCATGTAAAAGGGTTGATATCACACAATAATTAATAGGATCCTGCTAGGGAGACAATGGACTATTTGTACAATGTGTATAATGGGTTATTGAGTTACAAAATAAACATCTCCCATACTATCTAAAATAACCATTCGAGTACTAGAGATAATAAACATCTTTCCAAAAGCTTAAATTGATTTTGAGGTTCACCAGGGATTGAACTCTTGACCTCTCGAATCTAGCGCTCTAATACCATGTCATGATACTACTCATCCCAAAAGTTTCAACTAATAGGAAAAGGTAACACTAATGGTTATATCTCTAATACTCCATAAACCTCCATTGTGCACATTGTACAAATATTCCATTGGCTCCTCATACTTTCCCTTAGAGATGTAATCATTAGTGCTACCTTTGCAACTCTTTGCATGCCATAAAATCTCTTGCAACTCTTTGCATGCCATAAAATTCTTCTCCAAGAATTAGGCTCACATACATCTATGTGTATAGAGGTAAAGGAATAAAATTCTTATGTTTTATTCTCATTTCCGTCACATTCCTCTACTCTTAGCATACATATATATAGTATGAGATTTGTTACTGATTTTAAATTTGATTCTCAATTCAAATTTAAATCATATATTGAAATTCCAAATCTGAATCCTTCAAATTTTATGAATCATATCATAACAATTTAAAACATAATTGATTTAGATCTCATCCAAATTTATAATTCAAATTCAAAAATAGAATAACTAATTATTCTCAAATCTCATTTAATATTCTCAATTATCATATTATTATTATATTCTTGGTACTAGCAAAGAATATAATAATATTCCATCTGAATTAATATAATTATTTATTTGATCAAATCAAAATAATAATTAAATAATTCTACAACAAAGATTAGAACACTCGTTAGTGTGTGACTCCATAGGTTCAATACTAAGTGGATAGTAAATTAGTCATACTAAATTTAATAATCAAGGTTGGCGTCTAGCAACACTCCTCAACGACCTGATAGTATGAAGTAATATATTTTTACTAAGAACCTCAGAAGAACAAAGTATAATTCATTCCATCTTTCTCACTCTTGATTAACCCTTAGAGTATGATTTAATTGTCAAACTCTAACTTATTACCATTATTATAATGAACTGTGAATGACTTAAGAAACTCATTTCTTCATTCATTCAATTCCCTTGAACAAGGTTTTATTCATCTCAGTCATTATAATCATAGAGCTCAAACTCTTTACCAAGAGTTGACGAATTCCTTATTGACTAATCATTAATTCTACAAGTATTTAAATCATAACCAATATCCATTCAACTAGTACCCTAAGGTATTAGGTGTCTGGAATCAAAGTATAATAAATATATTGTTAATTACTATGACAGTCGCAGGTAAAAGGAAACTCTATTACTATGTTCATCTTGAGAATATCCTATTGACAAATATATGGTAATTATAACCATTAGGAATTATCAAAGTGAGTCAGTTCAATGGACATATCTCTATATGCACCATCTATATATATATATATATTTTTTTAACATTTTAATATATTAATAATAACAAATTATTTGACACATGATTGATTGGATTGTGGTCATACTCCTTATTCCCAACAATCTCCCACTTGTACGAGAGCCAATCATGATAGATTGGATCTTGGGCATACTATTATCTTAATAATATGAATCAAACAACATGTTGATTTAAAAGAATTAACATTTTTTAAGATCTTGAAACTAAACAAGTGAGTAATAAGAAAATAAGAACGAAGATAAAAAGACTAAGAAAAAACGGATAAAAAGACACACATAGTATAACACCCTAATATTCAAATCTTTATGCTCGAGTCATAAGTCAATGATATTACGGTGGTACGACTCTCAGGTGGATCTTTAATATATAAATATAAGTATAATTGAAA